>NC_133326.1:226801077-227138620 GCF_042186555.1 Aquarana catesbeiana | reverse complement strand
ACTTTTCCCTGGAGTTCAGCTTCAAAGAGAACCTGTCAAGAGAGAAACATTATGTTCCATCAATGTTGGTTGCCTAGCAGTTCTGCTCATCCTCTGGTTTCATCCGTATCATGCATGCAGGTCATGCCTTACTAAAAATGTTTCAGAAAGGGTGCTGGATAGGGTAGTGCAGGTATTTCTCTAATGACCGTACTCTCCTGGACTGCGGTAACTATAGATCCCCCTTCTCCATACACAGATATGATCAGAGAAGAAAATGGAGAGAACAAGGAGGGAGCCCCAGGGAAGGATCTCCTGTAGGAGAGGATCCCTAGGATGATCAGGAGATGAGAGATCTGCCTGTCAGTGTCCTGATCCAGTACAGATCAGTGTACAGTGAAGAGTCTTCCCCTCCTGCTGTCATCTGTCATTCCCTCTCCTCCCAGCACAATGTCACCATGCCATCCAGTATGATCAGATCCCATCCATCCATCCATCCATCCTCCCTGCCAGGGACACATCAGATGTCATCAGACCCATCTTACATGCTCTGGCTCTCCATGGACAGAGGACAAGCTCTGATCTCCGCTCTCTCCCTCCGTCGCCATCTTCGCTCTGGAGCAGACTGGGAGTGAATGCAGCCAGAGGAGAGGAGAGGGAGAGGAGAGGAGAGGGAGAGGAGAAGAGGACAGCCCCCACAACCAGCATAGCATTACCAACTGCCTGGCTGCTCCTCCCCCTACCTGCCACAGATTTAACCCTATCAGCCCCATCCAGAGGGACTGTCCAGGGGAATGCACCAGGCTGTTTAACCCTTCAGTGCCTGGGGGCTCTGCACTCCTCCCCAGATCCAGCACACAGCCAGCTGCTGCCATCACACTGCAATAGATGACAGTGCAGAGTGTCTGCACACAACAGGCTGCCCTCTGGGCACTAGATCAGTGTGAAGGATTTACAATCCAAGCTTTCTATGAGTGCCCTGTGCTAAAAATCCTAGCCACAGCTCAGTTATTCTAATGTCCAGCCTGATGTGGGGTAACTGGCATCATTTTAAAAATCAGATAAAAGGGGTAAAAGCATGTGATCATCGATTAGGAAAACCCTGTTTTTATCTTCCTGTACACAGACATGCAGATTTCTCCTGTAACCTCACAATCCTATCATTGCTGACTTGTGATCGCCTGGATTCCTGATACGTGTGATCGCTGCAGAGCAGACATCTGCATGGAGATATTCAGAAGAATCAAACACTTGGGGGATGTCTGATTGTATCAGCATTGAAACAATGTACACACTGCAGCAGCCTGCACTCCCTACACATGGAAACTGGCCATGGCTGGATGGCGGGTTGTTGACTTGCCGGATACATTATTAAGGGTATTAGTAAGAAAGGCCTTTCTCAGCTGTTTTATCTCAGAGGAATCCTCTAAAAGCGAAAGGGAAAACTTTTTTTTTGTAAGTGATTCTTAAGGTTTAATTTTTTTCTCTAAAATAACAAGTTATACTTACCTGTTCTGTGCAATGGTTTTGTACAGAGCAGCCCTGATCTTCCTCTTCTCGGGTCCCCTGCCACCGCTCCTTCTGCTTTCAAGTACCCCCCACACACTAGCTGGGGGGATACTTAGGCAGGCTTGATCCCGAGCTGCACTATGTGCATCTTCTGACACACACAGAGCAGCTCGGGCCTGCCCCCAGCTCCCTCATCACTGGATTTGATTGACAGCAGCAGGAGCCAATGGCTCCTGCTGTTCTCACTGAGTTCAGTGAGGAGGGAAAGAGAGAGCAGCGTTGCTTCTCTAGGGCACAGCACTGCACCGAGATCGGGCTCAGGAAAGTTAGGGGGGCGGGGGGCTGCACCCAAAAGGTTTTCGAGAATGCATTAAAGGAGAAGTACAACCAAAGCTCGTATGGCTGTACTTCTCCTATGGATCACAGGAGTGCAATTTGTTTTGTACTTCTGTGCCCCGTTTTTAGCAGAGAGGGAGCTGAAGTCTGCTCTCTGCTGATGTCACAGAGTCAGTCCAGGCTCGGGCATCATCACGACCATAGAGTCAGGATCAGACCACATGCCCGGACTGGCACTGGCTCAGCAAGCCCCTAAGAGCCTGAGTCGGCTGCTCCCGCCCCCTCCACAGTGAGCGTGGGGGGGGGGGGGGGCAGACCAGAGGGCTGTGACTGACTTTGCAGCTCTCTGTTCACTGTTCATGGAGCTGTGAGAACAGAGCGATTGGCGGTGTTTGATCGCTCGGTTCTCAGTATTAGAGGTGCCGGGGGACCGATGCTGCATCCAACTAGGTAAGTATAAATGTGCAATAACCCCAAACCCCATACTTGTCTTTTAAGGTAAAAAAAAAAAACCTTTAGCCTTTACAAGCAGTGTTGTAAAAAAAGTGGAGATGGATTAGAACCCCTGTTAATTTTTTTTTTTGTTGTCTATGTTAGGGAGATTCACCCTCTCTATTTGTCATGTTTACCATTATCATCAAAAGTGAAAGTAAAAGAAAATCCCACATTTTGAGTTGTCCCCAGAACAGTATTAGAGAGGATATTTTCCAATGGGGACGCTAGTTCTGGTGACCCTAGGGATAACCAGAGACTCCCCCACTTAGAGGGATTTCCTCTCACTTCCTTTTTTAGCTATGGCACAGGAAGTGAAGGGAAATCTCCCCAAATGGACACAGATGGCAAAAATAAACCTCAGGCCAGCCATAGACGGTTCGAATCGTGGCCAATTCAGCAGGAACAGGCTGAGATTTGAACCCTGTGTGGGCAGGCTGAATGAGTTGATCGATCAAATTGGGTACAACCAGCCTGCAGATTCACTTACGATTATCGCTAGCAGCTGCTATAGCCGCTAGAAATAATCTCTGTCTTCCCCTGAGAGAAGACAATTGCTCGGCAGGAGGGATTCCTGTGTCAGCAGTGTCTGTGTTGATGGGGGAGTCATGTGAATTTCTTTCCTGGAAAAAAAATTTGCACCGCGTATGGCCGGCCTTACGTATAATCCTACCTTACTCTATTCAAAATGAGCTTAGATTAGATCTGATTTTACATCAGGGACCCCCCTTACATAGGAGTCCTCTCCTACATTGAAGCCCCCCCTTACATAGAATTCCACCCCCTTACCCCCTGCACAGAGCAAGTTCTGACCAGATCTGAAAGCTGGGAATGCATTGGTAGATAGGGGACGAGGAAGACAATAATAATGGATTTCTTCTATAAAGGCTTGACAGCAAGTGGACAGAATGATTCCCTTTATTATTTGTGGTATAATTATGATAATAGTGTTGTTATTATTAATATTATCATCACAAAAGAAAAAATACACGGCGCAGGATCTCTATTTACTTCTTGTATTTCTATAGTGCCGACATACTCTGCAGGGCAGTGCAGCATACACAAAAATATTTGTAGCCACTGAAAACCAATCCTAATGTATTTTTGTGCCACTAAACATAACATTTTGCAACTGAATTAAATGTTTGTGTAGCAAAAAAACCTGTTTGCTCATTAAAACTTGCGATTTTTTTTCATTGTTTTGTTTATTATTAGATCTGCAATTTAGACCCCTTTCACACTGAGGCATTTTTCAGGCGGTTTAACGCTAGAAATATCGTCTAAATAATGCCTGAAAACCGCCTCCCAGTGTGTCTTTTCATACTGGGGCGGTGCGCTTGCAGGATGTTAGGAAAAGTCCTGCAAGCAGCATCTTTGTAAACAGCGCTCCCAAAACGCCCTGCCCATTGAAATGAATGAGCAGCGCTTCCAAAGTGCCTGAAAACCGATTCGGAAGCGTTGCAACATGGACGCTTTTAACCCCTTCTTTGGGGTTAAAAGTGCCCCGCTAGCGGCCGAAAAGCACCGCTTAAACAGCACTTACGCGGCCGTGACTCAGTGTGAAAGGACATTTACTGATTGCACTACTGTACTGTGAGCTTTGGGTCTTAGAAACTATTTCAGGGATTCCCCGAGGCCTGAATTTTTTTCCAAGGGTTCCTCTGTGTTAAAAAGATTAAGAAAGGCTGCTTTATGAACACCTTTAGCACTTACCTCCAGTTACTGTCCTAATGAGGAAAGTGTCCCTGTCACATTCAGCTTGGTCTATTAATTTGCGTTTATATGCATAGAGACCTTGACACTCAGCAAAAGCAATGAATATTGTAACAAACATCTAATTAAAATAACTACCTGATGCTATAATACTGATAGCACCCTGAGGTCTACTTGTGGAAGAAGATGTTCAGATGAGAGGTTAAAAGAACAGACAACAGTGCCCACTTTGCTTATGTTTTGCAACTGCCAACTGAATCTACCATAAACCTGTATTACGCTATTCCTTATAAAAACAAATACGTTTATAAAAAATTTTAAAAAATGGCCACCGTCTCAAATCTTTTTTTCTGTTCCATAGCACATAATGCAATATAGTTACATGAATAGTCAGATATTACGGCACTTACAATAGCATCGATATTTAGGATTACTCAAAGGTAAATTTAAACCATCCCTTACAGGATTATCCTACAGATGCCAGACTACTGAAACGCTATGAAGGAGTACTAAAATGCTGAACCCTCAATGGCCCAGTTCCTAGTTTGATCCGACTTCCCTCTGGTATCTATACCAGCTGCTCTGTACCTAAACATGAATGGCGGCTTTGCACCAAAAAAATGGCCTTACTGTCATCTAATGTCTGCGGACACTTTTAGCCAGAGATGTCCACTGAAATGTAAAGGCAGTCATAATAAAAAAACTATCTTCCCCTGATTCTGCAGACACCAGCAATACTCTTCTATTGTTCTGAGTTGTCTTTATCTAGGAGGTCAATAAGGTGTCTAGTGCCATGAAGTAGCATTAGCTCTTTGTGATGGATATTTTGTACCATTAGTAGTGACTTCACACAGGAGGGAGTGTTTATGCGATGCATACTTCAATGACAGCCCATCCAATGAACAAACCTACCAATTCCGAATTTGAAAACAGCACATTTTACAGTAATGACAAGATCAGCAATTACTGTATTCAGATTCCTATAGAGTCCTGAACAGCATACCACATGCTGTTTTTAACTATTTAAGATTATATAGCCACAAGGTGCATTACACTGCTCATTTATACCTAGAGGGCTGCTACATTGTAGGTCACATTAACCTGAAGGTAGACTGATAAAAGTAGATAAGATCGTACAGTATACACCTGCAGTACTCTAAACTGTATATTGGAACCCAGGTGAAAAGCTAATGGTTTCCAGCCAATTCAATTCAAATTTTACCTTTTTTTTTTTCTTTAAAGTCACAAATAAAATGTATTTAACAAATAAGAACTGGTGCCACAGGGTACTATAGGTTTTCTAAGCTAAATGCACTGCATAAGAGGTTTACTTTTAGACAGTCACTTTCTATTTGAAAGTCTGAAAAGACATGCGTGGGGGGAGGTCTCAGAGAGGAATCATTTATCTGATTTAGTAAAGTAATACTTAAAGCAGAGTTCCACCCTAAAGTGGAACTTCCGCTCATCGGATCCCCCCCCCCCCCCGGTGCCACATTTGGCACCTTTCAGGGGGGAGGGGGGTGCAGATACCTGTCTAATACAGGTATCTGCAGCCACTTCCGGGCTTAGATAGCCGCAGAGTATCCGCAGATGCCCCTCCCCCGTTGTGTTCTGGGAAACACACAGTTCCCAGAACACAATGGGGACCAGTGCAGAGGCGCAGCGCGACTCGCGCATGCGCAGTAGGGAACCGGGCAGTGAAGCCACAACGCTTCACTTCCCGATTCCCTGACCGAGGATGGCGGCGGGGGCAGCCGAGAGCCGAGCAATTGATCGGCTTCGGCTGCCGACATCGCTGGACCCTGGGACAGGTAAGTGTCCATTTATTAAAAGTCAGCAGCTGCAGTATTTGTAGCTGCTGGCTTTTAATATTTTTTTTTAAGGTGGAGCTTCTCTTTAAAGTGGACCTTCAGTTGTTTTTTTCATCTTTCCATCTATTAAATCCTCTGCCCTTGCTGTTTTAACTTTGGATAGTAAAACATGTTTTTTCTGCCAGTAAATACCTTATACAGCCCACTTCCTGTTTCTTGTCTGGTCATTGGCCTAGGCTTATGACATCATGTACAGCTCTCTCTCACTCTCGTGATAATTGGCCAGGACAGGAGGGATGAGTCATAAGAGGGCCAATGAGAGCTTCAGAGCTGGAGGTGTGCCTCTGTGTGTCTGTGTAAATCCAGGAAGTGAACAGGCAGAAGCTTCAGCTGCCCACAGTTAAAATGGATGCAGCTAGACTTAGTGGAGGGAGATTTATGCTGTATATTTGGCAAGTACAGAATCACAGTATATATAAAATAATATGCAAAGTGGTTGGAGGGAAGCTTCAGAATGGCAAAGATGTATTTTATTACAAATTATGTGAGCAGACTGCAGTTCCTCTTTAAGCCACATGGGGCGAATGTCGGGAAACATTGGCCGGGTTAAAAAAAAAAAACAACTGACATTCGGCCCGTGTGTATGCCACCCTGTTTAACAGCAGCCTGCCGTGTGGCCGGCTTCTGTCGGATGAGCATGCTTGAAAACCAGCAGCCAAACGTCTCCTGATCAGCGCTCTCTGCCAATGGCGGAGAGCGCTAATCGGAGTGTTCTGGCAGGGGGCCGTCCCCCTGTCAGAATCCAACAGCTCAGCAGGGGAGTATGCTGTACTAACTTTGCATAGTTAGTACAGCGGCTCTGACTGGAGCTGACAGTTTCTTTCTCGTCAACCCGAGGGTCTGCCCACTGGTCCCTTCTCACTGGCTGTGATTGACAGCTGCTGTGTGCCAGCCAATGAGGAAAAAGAGAGCCAGGGCAGAAGAAGCTCTTGTGCACATCGCTGGATCCGGATCGGGCTCAGGTAAGCATTAGAGGGGGCTGGAAGCTGCATACTGAAGGGTTTTTTACCTTTATGTATAGAATGCATGAAAAAACCTTCAGTCTTTACAATCACTTTAAGGTGTGTAAATAACTTGAGAATGAGCTAATAAACTGTCAACAGATTTTTTTTTTCAGTAAAGTAGTTAAAGTGGTTAAGCCAACAATGAAAACCACCCATCTCCTCTGTAACATAAAGTTATGTGTCGCTGTGCCTGTGTTATATAAAAAAGCTGCCGATCTGTACCTATATCAGAGCGTCTCTCGGCACTCACGTGACTCCTCGGCTCTCTCCTCGATCCAATTGCTTCAACACTAATTCCAGCCATAGACAGATCGAAATATGGCCGGTTCAGCAGGAACTGACTGGATTTCGATTTGTTTATGGACAGCCTGGTTGTACTGAAGTTGCTCCATCAATCTTCAGTACAACCAGCCTGTTGTTTTTTTTTTCAAGTTGATCACTGCCGACGGCTATAGCTAATAGTAATCATTGTATTCTACCGGTGGGGAAAGCTCCCTGTACTTCTCCCTGGCCTTGCTGTGGCCACAAATTAAAGCATCGCGCCAGCATGTAAATTGCCTACTGCAGTTTAAGGAGGAGCGGTTGGCAGGAGGCAAAAACGTTTCTCAACCGTGTATTTTTCCCACCCCCAAACGCACGTCTAAACGAAGCCTTTATGTTTCAGGTCGGTGACTGACAAAACAATTAAGCCAATAAATCAGCATGACAACAACTGGTCCTGCAATAGCAGCTTGCATCATTCCATTAACATGTATCTGTCACATTTGAAAAAAGATTACAGTGTTGTAGATGAGAACAAGACACTGCAGAAGTCACCTTCTAATTGGAGTCACAAAGCTTGGCCTTATTCTATGCAAAGAATTATTCACAATGCCTTCGCCCTGACTGCACACTAATCCAGATACCGACAGACTGGACTAAAACCATTACTAGCAATAATTTATGAACTGTTACATGGTCAAGAATTTCTCTGTTGCTGACACAGATTCTCTTTTCTATTTAGTTATTAGGTTATTAAAACTTAAAGTGTTACTAAACCCAGGAGCCTGCATTCACTATATCTGCTCTCCCACAGTACACAGAACATGGAAAAGGAATTATTTTAGTAAATATAAACAGCTAAATACCTTCTCATCAGCAGTATATAGCAGTCCTGTGACTTGTATCAGTGTCTGCTTAAGCTTGTAGGAGGAGTTTTCATTCTCCCCTGACCCTCTGCTGGGACAGTGCTGATTGGCCCTGTGATGATCACATGCACTCTTCCAAGAAAAAAAAAAAAAAAAACTCTCTAGCAATACACACTAAACTGCGCATGTGCAGCCTGACTCCTAATGCTCTGTTCTATCGAGAGATGGGTTGGAGTCAGTTAAAGAAGAGGAGGATTAGAGAAGACGGATCAAACAGCCTTTATACACAATGTAGATCAGGGCTGGTGGGAGGGGCTAGCAGGTTACTTACATAGCTTCCTAAAAACATCACAGCGCCCTACCTCTGTACCTCTCTCAGTAGCTCTCAGTCCTGATGCAAACAATGGCTCTTGGGAGATAAGTGGACGTCCTAGGCAAGTTGCATTTGCATGCAGACCGCTCTGGGTATCACACTGTGATTTGGCCACCGTGCCACCACGATTTAAAAAAAGCTGAAATCCAGTGAAGAAAGCAGAGGGCCAAGGACAATAAGAGTAGGTTCACACTAGCCAATGCCCTGAAAAGCGACCTATTGTGGATGGATTTTCAGAGTGCGGCTAAGCAGCCACTGTCAGACATTCAGGAGGTGAGCCTGCTGCCTCCTGAATGCCTGTGTTTCTTGTTTTTTTAATGGGGCTAATGCATTTGATTTAAGGTTGTAGCACGGCCCTATTGACCGGAATGGGTGAGTTTGACAGATGCTCCTGCCTGTCAAATCAGCAGGTCACATTAACTTTGCCACAGCTGCGACGCAAGACACCATGGTTGCAGCATGTGAACAGCCTCCTATGGCTGTATTTTACTTTAGGTGGGCGGTAAAACAACAGCTCACATGCCTGTTTTTTACAGCCCCCCAGCTGCCCATGGGAAAGATGTTCTCCAGCCAGGAAATCAGGTGGGCTTTATCTGACTTCCTGCGGCTTCTAGGGCAAACTTTGAGAAAAACACAGGGAGCCATAAAAGGTGCAGGGGCGCCACCCCCCTAACCCATGCACCCGGCCCCTAGTTTACATGCATGGTGCCCGACGTATGGATTCCAATGGGAGTTTTTTTTTTTTTAGAAGCACATGTTTATAACCGGAGGCTCTAATTGGCTTAAAAAAAAAAGGTGGACTCACTGTGCCCCAAGCCCATCCAGTTGTGTGACAATAGCGAATTAATATTCGCTATTGTCTTCCTGCTTCTCCTCCTGGCCAATCCCGACTCAGGAAGCAGGTCCTAAAACATGATTGGCCGAGAGGAGAAGTGATCCTATTGGCTGTGGAGGAGGGAGGAGATGCAGGGCAAGCTGCGCTGCTGTTAAGCAGAGGAAGGAGGAGACGCAGAGGCCTGCCGCCCACTGCCCGGAGGAAACCCGCAACCTAGATGGGGTACGTGTGGGGACCGACTAACCGCCGGGGGGCTGGGGTGTTATTGGTGGATAGATTGCTGCCTCCCCCAAAAAAAACATACCACCAGCCGCCACTGACTACAAGCTACCAATAATGCCATTATTATAGGTAAATACACTAAAGCAGGGATCCTCAAACTACGGCCCTCCAGCTGTTGCAGAACTACACATCCCATGAGGCATTGTAAAACTCTGACATTCACAGACATGACTAGGCATGATGGGAATTGTAGTTCCTGAACACCTGGAGGGCCGCAGTTTGAAGACCCCTGCACTAAAGTATTATGAACCTCGTTTTTCAAGGTGTCTAAAAAGGAACTACAGTATACTGTATGTCCTGTTCTATGAAAATGAGGGGGAGGGTTAATTTACATGAAGCCACAATGCTTATATTTAAATTTTTAATTTTTTTTATAAATTAGCCTCAAGGGATTTTCTAGATTCATTTATTTTCAAAAGCTAAGCTTGGATTCTTATCTTTGGAATACACGACTACTTATTCACCATAACCAAGCTATTTAGTATGCAAAGAAAAAAAAAGCTAGTTAATATAGTCAGGTAATACTCCCATAGTAATGTGTCTTTAACTAAATAAGAATTGGAAAAAAAAACCAGACTACCCATCGGTTATTGAAATATTTAGAAATCTTGTAATCTTGCAATACTCCTCTCCTCTTCAGAGCTGTCCCCTACAAACGTTCTGCTCCAACACTGTTCTCTTCTCACTCGATTGATACTTAGCATCATTCAACCCACTTTCTGTGAATTTAGTGCATCAAGAGCCCTTCCTATGGGGGAAGATGCCACCTTGGGTTTACAAGAGAATTCTGTAGAGAACCCTGCTACATCATAATGGGGGTGACATTCTCTGCAACATTCGGGACCCACCACTACCAGAGGATGCAGATGTCTGTGATGTCATATAAACAGACCAAAGACCCATGCAAAACAGCTATCGTGGAGATTTACTAAAACTGGTGCACACAGAATCTGGTGCAGCTGTGCATAGTAACCAATCAGCTTTTGACTTCAGCTTGTTCATTAAGCCCCCATTCACATCGGTGCAATTTGACATGCCAAATCGCAGCCTATTGCCGGCAACGGCACTGTCCCAATCGGTCCCAATCGATGCGGCGCCGCACAGATTTCCAAAAGTCCCCTGCACTACTTTTGGTGACTTCGGGGGGTGACAGTTGTGCATTAACCCACGTTCAGTGTGAACGTACCCTAAGCGCTGGTTCACACAGGGGCAACACGACTTACAGCGCGACTTAGCAAGGCGACTTCAGCGCGACTTCAGCGCGACTTCAGCGCGACTTCAGCGTGACTTGGGGCGACTTACAAGGCGACTTCAAGTCGCCTCCAAGACAGGCGACTTTCCAGTGGCCAATCAAACTACAATCCGCTCTGGGGGAGGGAGGGGTTTGCTTGAAAAAAACATCTTCTCTTCCTGTGAAGTCGCTTCACTATAGACCACGATCCGACTTGTAGGCGACTTCCATTGAAATCAATGGGTACAAGTCGCCTACAAGTCGCCTTGAAGTAGTACAGGGACCTTTTCTGAAGTCGGAGCGACTTCAGTAGCGTACATATAGACGGCTCTCATTCACTTACATGGACTTTCAGATGTCAAGCGACTTGGGGCGACTTGAGGTCTGACAAGTCGGATCCCAAGTCGCGGTAGTGTGAACCGGCACTAAGCTTTGTCAGTAAAACCTAGAAGCTGATTGGTTACTATGCACAGCTGCACCAGATTCTGTGTGCACCTGATTTAGTAAATCTCCCCTTATGCATGCAGGCATTTTTCAAAAAGTAGGCAGCAGGGGGCAACCTAGAGTTGGACTTTAAAGTGAAACTGCCATAAAAATCCATTTTAACCTGCAAAAGAAGAGACTAACTGGGGAACTCAATTGAGCCTTAGCAACACTTTTCTGGTGGTAGTTTCCTCGAGAACAAGCTGCTTATAATTCAGGCAAGCATTTGTGCCAGATTTGGTAACACTACTGAATGTACACCAAATTCAGGTAGTTCTAAATACTGACACATTAAAAACTTGTCACTATGGCAGTAAGAGATTCTTCAAGAATTACTATCAGATCAGTAAACTGGCAGTAATTAAGATAAGATCTGAGCTGGCAATGCTCTTTTTTGGGAAATGACTTGAGTCACAGGATGGGCAGAGCCTGATGGGGAACTAAAACTACATCCCCATCAGGTCCACCTTACTTAGATTGACAGTGGATGACAGTGGGCTGATTCAAAATCCATTAAAGCAGGGGTAGGCAAACTGAGGCCCTCCAGCTGTTGCGGAGCTACAAGTCTCATCATGCCTCTGGGAGTCATTGTAACTGCCAGCCTTGCAATGCCTCATGGGAAATGTAGTTCCACAACAGCCGGAGGGCCCCAGTTTGCCTACCCCTGCTTTAATGGATTGAATATTGGCTATAGATCTGCCCACTGATGTGCGTCTTTTGAATAAACAGCAAGATGGACCCAATGGGGAACTAGTCTCTCGTTACAAAATTCCTCCAACATCCACCTACTATTAGTGTGATGGGCGCAGTAGCCAAAAAGGGAGCGTATTGGGGAAATAGCGCCCAATACGGACAACACTGACCTCAGTGCCCGGCTTCAACAGAATCCCATAGATGTCTATGAAAGTTATATGAATTGGGCATAAGAACTTACAATTTTGGTGCAACGGCCCAAATAATTGTAATGGGTTTTGTAGACACCCCCCCCACAATGTTTACCTATCCTGCTATCTGTGCCTATAAAATATTCAATTATATATTACATTTATATATAGGTCAGTTCACAAACGTAATATCGATCCGGTACAGTCATTTATTCACAAAAAATAAATACATTCAACTGATGAAAGCCTTATTTTTTGCTCACGAATCTCTATTTTATCTCCCAAATTGATAGTATACCACCATCATTCCTATTCTCCTCCATAGATCCATACTGAAACTCAGTTACCGCCAACCTCAAGCTAGCAATATATTGTGTGACAGCTCATATGATAATCTGTGTTAAAGTCGTTGTATATATATATAAAAAAAAATTAATAAATAAAATGGCCAAACCAAAAATAAATAAAATAATGTACTTGTGATATATACACTCAGCTGATATGTGTGATAGCGCCTTAATAAAATGAACAACCAGTTTTTATTATGAAAAATAATAATGTGCTAATAAAAACTGTGCTTGTTATACATTTCTGAATTGAGCCTACAGCATGCAGATAAATAAAAGCAAATTCCCGATAATGTGTCCTGATTTATTGAGCTCTATTAGGCTGTGATCAATAAAGCTGCTTTCCCACTGCTCCAATAAAAAAACTGCTGTAAAAATGCTTTTGCGTTTTTGCTGCGTTTTGGATGTGTTTCCGGTGTGTTTTCTGGGTGCCTATTACACACCATGCACCTGTGAAACTTGGACACGTGACTCAAACAATGCACCAAAAATGCAATGCAGGTGCGTTTTTGATTCGTTTCGTATGCATTTTCTATTCATTTCAATAGGGAACTGTGTTTTTGGTGCGGTTTTGCAAACTGCACCAAAAATGCAGCAATCAGGGCTTTTCAAAACACACTGAGCCCACAGCGCCATGGTGTGAAGAGTCCCATAGGGTTTAAAGGGATTGTGGTTCACTGTGTTTTCTGGGTGCCTATTACCCAGCATCCACCTGTGAAACTTGGACATGTGACTCAAAAAATGCACCAAAAACGCAATGCAGGTGAATTTTTGACACATTTTCTATTTATTTTAATGGGGAACTGTGTTTTTGGTGCGGTTTTAAAAACCTCACCAAAAATGCAGCATGTAGGCCAGGGCTTTTCAAAACACACCGAGCCCGCAGCTCCGTGATGTGAAGAGTCCCATAGGGTTTGAAGGGATTGTGGTTGTGTTATATAGAAATGTTGTTTTCTATTGTAGATTTTTTTTTTTTCATAAAAAGAAAAGAGCCAGATTTAGGCTGCTTTCACACTAATGCATTTTTGCAGCGTTTTTAGCATGGTAAAAATGCAGCAAAAATGCCTCAGTGTAAAAGTAGCCTAAACCTGGCTCTTTTCTTTTTATGAAAAAAAAAAAAAAAAACAAAGAGCCAGATTTAGGCTGCTTTCACACTAATGCATTTTTGCAGCGTTTTTAGCATGGTAAAAATGCAGCAAACATGCCTCAGTGTAAATGCAGCCTAAATCTGGCTCTTTTCTTTTTATGAAAAAAACTAAAACAATTGACAATAGAAAACAGTCATATATAAACATAAAAAGAAAAGAGCCAGATTTAGGCTGCTTTCACACTGATGCATTTTTGCAGTTTTTAGCATGGTAAAAATGCAGCAAAAATGCATCAGTGTAAAAGCAGCCTAAATAAAAATGCAGCAAAAATACATTCGTGTAAAAGCAGACTAAATCTGTCTCTTTTTTTTTTAATGAAAAAAAAAACAAACTAAAACAATCGACAACAGAAAACAGTCATATATAAACAATTCTATGATATATAAACACATCTATTATATAAAAACACATCTATTATATATTTATATAACATTCTATTATATATAAACACATCTATTATATATTTTTATAACATTCTATTATATATAAACACATTATATATATATATATATATATATATATATATATATATATATAACATTCTATTATATATATTAACACATCTATTATATATATAACATTCTATTACATATATTAACACATCTATATAAACAATTCTATTATACAAACCCCCCCCCCCCCCCTCCCCTATCAGTGTAATACAGTTGTAGTCACTAATATTGTGCTCTGCTTTCTCTCACACAGCAATGGATACAAGTCAGCTAATGTCACAGTGTTTAATGTCAACAGTTGGGTGCTGACAGCTACATTGTCTTTGATATAAGATCTGTCATAACAAGCCTAATGTCAGCATGGAGCTCCCAGAGCAGACCACCAAACCATCTCTGGCAGATGTCCACTATTTATACTCCATCTACATAGTACATGGCAGGGAGGAATCCTGCGGTAACTATAGATCCCCCTTCTCCATACACAGATATGATCAGAGAAGAAAATGGAGAGAACAAGGAGGGAGCCCCAGGGAAGGATCTCCTGTAGGAGAGGATCCCTAGGATGATCAGCAGATGAGAGATCTGCCTGTCAGTGTCCTGATCCAGTACAGATCAGTGTACAGTGAAGAGTCTTCCCCTCCTGCTGTCATCTGTCATTCCCTCTCCTCCCAGCACAATGTCACCATGCCATCCAGTATGATCAGATCCCATCCATCCATCCATCCTCCCTGCCAGGGACACATCAGATGTCATCAGACCCATCTTACATGCTCTGGATCTCCATGGACAGAGGACAAGCTCTGATCTCCGCTCTCTCCCTCCGTCGCCATCTTCGCTCTGGAGCAGACTGGGAGTGAATGCAGCCAGAGGAGAGGAGAGGGAGAGGAGAGGAGAGGGAGAGGAGAAGAGGACAGCCCCCACAACCAGCATAGCATTACCAACTGCCTGGCTGCTCCTCCCCCTACCTGCCACAGATTTAACCCTATCAGCCCCATCCAGAGGGACTGTCCAGGGGAATGCACCAGGCTGTTTAACCCTTCAGTGCCTGGGGGCTCTGCACTCCTCCCCAGATCCAGCACACAGCCAGCTGCTGCCATCACACTGCAATAGATGACAGTGCAGAGTGATAAGTGACCACAACACAAGTAGCCTGCTTATTAATGGTCTGGACACTCATTTCTCCATTCATCCTGCTGGGAACCAAGACAGGGAATGACATGATCTGCATTCTGCCTGCTGGATGAAATCTGGCCTCACAATGGAAGCTGTCATCGCAGATTTACTTATTCTGCAACCACTGCGGGGTGCCCTAAAAGTCTACCATAAACAGGAAAAATGAACAAACTCATGTTATATTTAATATGACATTTTTAAAATATTTTTATATTTATATAATCGGTATACTTTCAGATACCTTAAAGTGGGAGTAAACTCCCATCTCTGACTTGTACCTATAGGTAAGCCTATAATAACGCTTACTTATAGGTAGTGTAAATATCCCCTAAACGTGCGCCATTTAGGAGATATTTACTGTACATGCCACAAGTGACATCACTGGAGCATGGGCTCTGAAGGGACGACCGCCCGTGCCATTTCTTCAGAGCCCCATGCCATAAACAGTGGCTCGCATGCGCGGGAGTGACGTCATCGCGGCTCTAGCCAGTCACACAGCCGGAGTCCGCAAACCCGCAAGCAAGACAGGTGAAGATAGGAGCGCCTGCAGCTCGGACATCTCGGCATTGGAAGGGCTTCGTTTTTAAGGTGAGTTTAACATAATGTGCTAGTGTGCGATGCATACTAGCACATTATGACATTACCTTGCAGTAAAAAAGTCATGCGGTTTACTACCACTTTAAAAGAATGAACATTTTGTAAAGAAAAATACATTTAGCTGCAATTTCCCATTTTTCCTATGTATGATGCCTTTTAGGACACCCTGTAGATTCCTATCACACTGACAGTCATAAATCAATACTGGGGCTTGATTTACTAAAGGCAAATAGGCTGTTCACTTTACAAAGAATACCCCATCACATTTAAAGAAAAAAAAAAACTGTCTTCCCCCTGACTCTCCTGCTTTACAGTACATACTTGTTGCAAGCCAGTGGATCAAAATAGTGAGACCAGAATTTCAGCTTAACAGCCAAGCAACTAGCATTTGCAAAAGGTTAGCAACAGCAGCACCGGTATTTCTGTTTTATTTAAAGTGGTTGTAAAAGCTGAAGGTTTTTTACTTTCATGCATTCTGTGCATGAAGGTAACATTTTTTAGTGTGCAGCTCCCCCCACAGGCCCCCCCCAATACTTACCTGAGCCTGATCCAGCAATATGCACAAGACCCGTGTCTCTCCCTCCTGATTGGCTGAGATGCAGCAGCAGTCACAGCCAGTGAGGCAGGAGTGGGGGGGGGGGGGCGTGGCTGAGCCGTGCTCTCTGTGTTTTTTGGACACAGAGAGTTGGCTCTGGAGCGAGCATGCATGAGTGTCCCCATAGCAAGCAGCTTCCTATGGGGGCACTCGACAAGGGGAAGGGCCCAGAGCTCTGGTGGGGGACACGAGAAGAGGAGGATTGGGGCTATGTTTGTTATTTTATTTAATAGACATTTTTGCTGTACAATCACTTTAAATTAGCACTGACATTGAAATGAATGGGTTTCCAATGCTGAAATGTATCTGTAATCAGTCCTGCCTACATCAGGGTCCGGAGGTGGCTGGCACACTAAGGGAGTTAAAGTGTTTGTTACCCCAACATTCCTGATTTGTGCCTGCTGTACTATGTACTTGTATGAGAAAGTATCCTGCTCTCTTTGTATTGCTTTCTTTGTGTGAAATCCCTGGTGATCCTGCCAGTCCCTCTGCTTTCCTATTAAAAACTGATCACACTAAGCAGAAGAACACACTGTGGTCAGATCTGTAGCTATGCTGGGAACTCAGCATGCTCTCCTCCAATGATCAGACTTGTCCTGACATGCCCCCTCTGCACAGCCTTTCACTGGGAAGATCAGTGTGATGCTGTTTCCTCTCCCCCCAGCTATTATGCAGCTGAGAACAGAGGCAATGTGATCACTTATAAAAAAAGGGGGAAAAAAGGTAGTGATTATGTTTTTTTTATATCTAAACGCAAATGTCTTGCCTTTCATTCCTATTTTAAACTGAAAGGGTTGTTTTACAGGGTGATCGCTTACAAACACTTTAATGGTTGGTGTGTGTGAGCACAGTGCTGACAGTGTGTACTGTAGGTGAAAGGTATTTTTAGCATCTACTTAAACTCCATACACATCTATACATTATGACCATGTCCACATCAAGGTGACCCAGGGGAGCCCAGGTGAGGTATCCCCTAGCGGCCAATGTTCCTCTAGGACAGCGGGGGTTATTTACTAAAAGCAGAGAGTGCTAAATCTGGTGCAGCTCTGCATGGTAACCAATCAGCTTCCAGGTTTTATTGCCAAAGATTAATTTAACAAGCTGAAGTTGGATAGGTGATTGGCTACCATGCAGAGCTGCACTAGATTGTGAGTGTGCCAGTTTTAGTAAATCAACTCCACTGTCCTCTGTCAGGACAAGATGGAAGCCACCTGAACTTGTGCACTGCCTCCTGCGTCACAGGATTTTACAAGGGTGAGGAGCATAAGAGACCATTTGCATAATGAAGGGTCCATCCTGTAGAAAGAGGAACATTTGGTAAGAAAAAAAATGTAAGATATTGCATTTGAATCTTACCAGTCCATAGATGTGATGACTGCATTCGTTTTCTCGTCTCAGGATTGTTTCCCCTTTATTTTTATCTGGTGATCCTGCCAGTAACACACTTCCTGTCCTAGAGTGGCAATGTTCACTCACTCTCCTGTATTTGTTAATATATGTTACTAATAACATTACATATATAAACCCCTTCTTGTCCAGCCCTGACATCTTTTTAATCGGGTCTGTGCACCCAGGAGCTGAGAAGGAGCAGTGATCACGTGATCACTGTTATTGGTGGTCACATGATTGGGAATTGGTTCCACCAGTTACTGACAGTTAATGGGGACTGTCTCTGTGCTGGGAGCACACAGTGAGCGCACTCTCAGCACAGAAATGGGTGTTAAGCCCACCGTTTTGCTGCCACATGTATGTATTATGAGGGTGGCAACAGGTTAATTCAGCATAGTCTGTATGTATACGCATTGCTAACATCAATACCATATTTCTATAACAAACGTTTGTGCGTATGTTTTGCCGGTTGCAATCACATACTGTATAAATTATTCATTAACGTTCTGACCTGCACCTTAGAAATGACGCTGACTGCTAAAGTGAACAAGAAATAATTCCTACTGCACACTTTATACAATAATATACAATGGTAACTAGGCCATGTATTATTTTTTTTCTTTAAAACAAAGAGTGGTTTCTAGGCTGCAGACAATACAAAAAATAGACCAGTAATTATCTTTAATTTTTAAAAGAGGAACTTCACTTTCCCAATCAACATTGATTATTTTTAATCCTCATGCTGCTAGCATTAGTAAATAGATAGGAAAGTATACCATAGTTTCTTGTTTTAGGCTGGGTTTACACTAGTGTGAATTGGATTTCCGCATCCAATTCGCAATAGCAGAAGATTGTGACCAGCTCTCTATGGAAAAAAAAAAAAATTCGGGCTGAAATCAGACCTGAAACGGTGAACGAGGACGCACCGGAATCCTGTTGTGAATCGCTGCGTGCTCATATGTGAACCCAGCCTTAAACTTTTTTTTTCACATTTCTTCAGTTACTTCCTGGTTTCTTGCCTAGGCGAATGATGTCATACATCCTAGGAGTCTTCAGGAGGGGAGGAGAGAAGGAGGGGTTTTCTCAGCTTAGCACACTCTCCTGCATGTATGCTGAAGCTAAGGGCAGATGGATTATAGCAGTGGCAGCTAGTGGGTTCTTCTTTTGGGGGGGCGGCAAACAAACAACATCCCACCCTGGTGGCGTGGCAATGAAACAGAACCCCTCCACACGGGCAGTCCAGCACGGCACTTACCTGCTCGTGTGGCCGGGCCGTGGTGTCCTCTCCTCCTCTCCTGGAGTGCGGGTAGGGGCCGAGGCAGCCCTGGTGTCCGATTCTCCAGCTTCCTCCACCGCGCTTAGGCCAATCGGGAATTAGGTCTCACAGACCTACCTCCTGATTGGCATAGAGGAACTTTAGTGTGATAATAGCGAAAATTCATCCGCTTATCCTCACACATTGGGCATTGGGCTCGAAGCACAATACTCTGCGCTCCAAGCTGTCCCTTTTTTGAAGCCCTGAAGACCTTTTTTTAATCAGATGCTTCAAAAAAACATGGTCCGGCGACACTGATATGTAGATCAGGGGGCCAGATGCATGGATAGGGGAGGCGGCACCCATGCGCCCTCTATGGACGGGCCGCCACTGGATTATAGGAAGTAAATGCTACATGAATCATTTGCCCTTACTCAAGATGGCCACAGCCAGAAATGCTAGGGGGTTGTTTTTCAAAGTGATTTCTCAACTAAATAAAGCATAGAGATGTGGATGGATGGGGGAGTTTGCTTTGAATATTAAAAGTGAGTTATATGGTGTTTTTGGTTTGTTATGTTCAGATGCAGTGAAGATCCTCTTTAACAATATACTTTAGGCAGTATTGTGTTAGATTTAGCACTGATAGAAGCTGGAGTACACAACAACAAACATATGTATGTTAGTAATTACCCCTCTTGTACTGTCTAAACTAGTTTTCACTTTTTTTTGTTTTGGTCATTATCTTTAGTTTTACACAGTATTACATGTGGCCAGAGACTGAGAGATAACTGGCGTCATCGCAGTAGGATCGTCATGGAAACCAAAGTCCTATGGCTTGGATGGCTTTTAGGAAGCCAGTAAATGCTCATCCCATCAGGAGGATGTCATCGCTCTCAACAGGCCAGAGACAAGGACCAGTGTGCTACTAATTGATTCCACTGTATGTACGCCAAGGCACAGATAATTACTATAGAGTGCATTCAATACGGTGTAAGTTGTCATTCTCTTTGTAGAATCCAGTGTTTCAGGCTTGGAGGTAAAAAATGACATTACACTTGGACTGTCATGGAAACCAAGATTGTAGAATATACAGATTCTGCAAAGCCCAGAGGGTGCCCCAGTTAGCAGCTTGTTGGTAAAAGACAAGAATACAATAGCGTCTGAAGTTCTTAGAAGAATTAAATAAAGGAAAGCAGCTGCTCAGCAGTTAGCACAGAAGTAGAGGTCAACTCTCAGCCTTTCAGAAAGATGGTTCTGTTCTCCAGAACACTGAACACTATGAGAGTGCTGCTATGGCCCCATCCCCAAGTACGATTTATGCTATTAAATGCATGTTAAACTGCACACAGAAATCATGGGGAGATTTGTACCTTTATGCCGCATACACACGGTCGGAATTTCAGCCCGCAAAAGACCGATGAGATTTTTTCCTCGGAAAATGCGACCGTGTGTATGCTCCATCGGTCTTTTGCTCTCGATGCATACTAGCACATTATGCCACTGTCTTGCAGGGTTTTTGTTTTTCTTTTAAAAGGTGTGGTTTACTACCGCTTCAAAGGGAACTTTAAAACTACCCAGGAAAGGAAAACCCTTGAACTAAGAATGGCAATTGTATTTGATACAAAAAAATAATGGTCTAATGGCGGACCTCAGCTTCCTAAATCACTATTCAGCATTTTTACAACTATTCCAACCTCTGTGACCCCCCCTCCCCCCCTCCAATTCCATAGCCTTCTCCCTGCCTTACCTCATCAGCTATCCAAGCTTACATACCTTTGCTGTTTCTATTTTTTTTACTCTTCTTAGGCCCCTTTCACACGATAGACCCGCTCGGATCTCCCTGTCCATTTTTTAGGCGGATCCGAGCGGGCCACCTATTGACTTGTATGGGCAGGCGGATGTCAGCGGAGATGTGTCCGCTGACAACCACCTGCCATCCGTTCCAACAAGACCTGCTAAAAACACAGATGGCGATACGTTCGCCATCCGTCCAGCGGATCGGATGGGATCAGATAAAAACGGACATCATGTCCGTTTTCATCCGATCTTCCCATAGAGATCAGCAGGGCTCTGACAGGTCCATCCCTGCACAGTGAGCAGACGGACCTGTATTCCGCCTGTTTAGCAGAGATCAACAGAGCGATCCCCTGCTGAGCTAGCGGAGTCCGCTGAGCAGATCTGCCCTGTGTGAAAGGGGCCTTAGAGACCATATTGTTAACACTCTGCTAAAACTTTGTGCATTAGTACTGCTTGGACCTTGAAGAGTATCCTGAAAACTTGTCCTGAAAAATTGTATGTTGCTGCAAATAAAATAAAGTTTAATGGACAGTACTCAATTGTTTCAGTTGGATATAAAAAACATTCTATGATGGGAAAAGGTCTCTTCACCTTTCAATCTTGGTAAGACATCTACCAATAAATAGTCAACCTTATAGGATTTCTGTTATGAAGGAAGGTGTGTGAGCATAGGTTGAACTGTTATTAAACTGTACTGATAAATGTTTCATGAAATATCCAGATCAGTATACTGTAAGAACTTACCTGTAGTTTTGCTGTACTGAGGATCAGTACTAACGGGCAACAGAAAACATCACAGTCCTTTCTATTACAGATTTGTTTGTAGGTGAATGATCTTTATGAAAGGGCTTGTTCACCAGCCATCTGCGTCTTTCATTCATTGTTCCTCTTGTCTCTATATGTTCATTCATATATAATGACAGATTCTGGTGCTATCACTTTAAATCAGGGGTCTCCAGACTTTCTAAACAAAGAGTCAGTTTACTGTCCTTTAGACTTTAGAGGTCCGGATCGTGGTCAGTGGGAGTAAAAAAATGTCCCAGCACCAGTGGGAGTTAAAAAACGCCTAGGTTTGGTGGTCAGTGGGAAGAGAAATTGTACCCCATCATTGGTGTCAGTGGAAGAAATAGTACCCCATCACTAATGTCAGTGGGAGGAATAGTGCCCCATCATTGGTGTTAGTGGGGGAATAGTACCCCATCATTGGTGTCAGTGGGAAGAATAGTACCCCATCGTTGGTTTCAGTGGTAGGAATAGTGCCTCATTGTTGGTATCAGTGGGAGGAATAGCTTCCCATCGTTGGTATTAGTGGGATAAAGAGTGCCCTGTCTTTGGTGTCAGTGAGAGGAGTAGTGTTCCATCATTTATATCAGTGGGAGGAATTATGCCCCATCATTAGTGTCAGTTGAAAGAATAGTACCTGACCCATTGTTGGTGTCAGTGGGAGGAATGATGCCTCATCATTGATGTCAGTAGGAAGACTAGTGTTTTGTATCAGTGGGAGGCATATTGCCCCAAAGGTCTAATAAAGGCAAGCAAAGGGCTGCATCCAGCCTAGGGGGCCACAGTTTGGAGACCACTGCTTTAAATGATGAGTTTGTACTGTTCTGTTCTTGAAAAGATTTGCACTAAAATGGGATCTGTCTATCTTTCTATATTAAGGGATTTCTTTCAGGGTCAACATTTTATTTATGGCAGTAACTAAATATATGAATGACTGCAGTCTCATATATATATATATATATATATATATATATATATATACAATTCAGTTGATTATTATATTTCAGCAGGCACAGTACTTCAACTTTATAATGTCAAACAGAGATTATAACAGTAAACTCTGTTAATACATAGACTATTGTTAATAGATGGACTTTAAACTATGAGAGAGTAATACCCGTTCCTCAAACATTACATCACTAGTAAGCTGAGAGATATTTACCTAGTAACACAGATGTAATGAAAGTCCACCTTGTGCCTACAGACAAGGCTGAAACAAGTAATTTTTTGCATTAGGATTAATGCAAGGCTGGTAATTAACATGGTGTTCAGTATCATGTTTATTTCACATGGCATTCATCTGACAATTGGTATTTCCTTGTCTTTGAAGCTCACTTATGGTAAACCTCTGTTACCACTGAGTGGCAAACACAAACTATCTAACTGCATAAAACTTAGGCAATAAATATTGATTGTGTGGTCATAGATATTCATTCCCATTTGACGTGTTATTGCATTTTTCACTGCAGCAAAATGCACAGACAAACAAAAATACACAGTTCACACAATAGGTTGTGTTTCACCATGTTGGGAAAACTCTTGCATACTGCATGTTAATGCATTGGTCATTAGTTTACCACTCTAATCAACTGAAATAAGGTTTTTCAAACACACGTACTATAAAATGCACATTGATGCAACAATTGTCACTGCATGACTTTCTAGGATTAAAACATTTGTATTTTTTGTCTACAGTGCTCAGCATAAATGAGTATACCCCTTTTGGAAAGCAAGATTTTAATCAATATCTCAATGAACACAAGAACAATTTCCAAAATTTTGACAAAACTGAGTTTTATAGAACATTTGTTTAGCTTCAAAAAACTACTACATCTAGTATTTTGTATGACCTCTATTACTTTTAAGGACAGCACCAAGTCTTCTAGACATGGAATGAACAAGTTGGCCACATATTGCAACATCTATCAACTTGTCTCTTTAGAATTTCCCATAGGTGTTTGATTGGTTTCAGATCAGGAGACGTACTTGGCCACTGAATCACTTTCACCCTCTTCTACTTCAGAAATGCAACAGTGGCCTTAGATGTGTGTTTTGGATCATTGTCATGTTGGAAAAGTGCACAATGACCAAGGGCACGGAGTGATGGTAGCATCTTCTCTTTCAATATAGAGCAGTATATTTGTGAATTCATGATACTATCAATGAAATGCAACTCCCTGACACCAGCATTACTTGTGTAGCCCCACAGAAGGATTTGCCACCATCATGTTTCATTGTAGGCACCATGCATTTTTATTTGTAATCCTCACCTTTGCGACGCCATACAGTTTTGAAGCCATCAGTTCCAAAAATATTTATCTTGGTCTCATCACTCCAGAGTACAGAGTCCCAGAAGTCTTTTTTTCAGCATGGGCCCTGCCAATTCTAAGCAAGCTTTTTTGTGCACGGGCTTTAGGAAAGGCTTCCTTTGTGGATGACACCCATGCATGCCATTCCTCTGCAGTGTACCCTGTATTGTGTAACGGGAAACATTCACCCCAGTTTGGATTTCTACTTCTTTAGCTAACTGCAGTGAACTTGCATGGCAATTTTCTTCAACCCTTCTCATCAGCAGATGCTCCTGTAGAGGTGTCAACTTCCGTGGACGGCCTGGACGTCTCTGTGGGATGGTTGCAGTTCTATCTTTGTTAAATTTTTGTATCACTTTTGCTACAATATTCTGACTGAAAGTAAAGCTTTGTTGATCTTTTGTAGCCTTCAGCTCTCTTGTGTAAATACATTTTTTTCTTTCTCGGGCCTTGTGACATTTCTCTTCCATGTTGTACCATTGCTGACAGCATTAAATAGGAAGGGGTTCCCTTTGTTAAGTAATGCCCTTTTATAATCAACTGTCTGATGGAGACCTGTTTAATAAATAATTAGACTCACCTGTAATTGAATTCTTGTTAATTAGGATTTTGCTGTCTAAAATTTAGCTTTTCTCCTAGGACTCCCATTGGGGTGTATCCATTTTTACAACATGGTCTTGAATGAATTTGTTAGGAAAAATTATTTTTTTTGTGTGTGTGCACAAATTAACAAATCTTGGTTGCTGTTAATGGCCCATATTTTGTAGTATAGGGTCCCATAGAAAATATGGATTCTGAAAGGAGAGTAAAGGTTTTCTGACAATGTTTATTGAAATAAATGCATTTGTGTTAATTACATGCAATACCATATAAAACACATTAAAATGTGCAAAAACACATCAAATGCTTGCATTTACCTAGAGAATAAAGCTGTTAATAGGATATTAAAGTGTTACTAAACCCACAACAGTAAAATCAGTCTGTATATGCAGTAAAGCATGCTTGTTATACTCACTGTGGAACCTAAGAGGTTAATCCTCTGCATTGTGTAAAAAGGCTGTTTGATCCTGTCTCCTCTGATTCTCTCCTCCTTCCACTGTCCCCAATATATATCCTGATAATTAGGGTTGTCCCGATACTGATACTAGTATCGGTATCGTTCCTGTTACCAAGTATTTGCAGCAGTACTTGTACTCCTGCAAATGCTCCCGATGCCTAGTCCGATACCTGGACAAAAATGGGTGTGGCGATGGGGAAGTTATAATCACCGATCTCCCTGTGTGGCTTTCAATAAAGCAGCTGAAAGCCACGAAGGGGAGAGGAGGAGAAGCACACAGGGAGATCGGTGATTATAACTTCCCCCGCAAAGATTGTTCCTGAGTGTCCCCTGTATCCTCCTCTGGTTCCCCCCCCTGTCCTCCTCTATGTGCTCCTCTGATCCCCCCTGTCCTCCTCCGGTCCCCTTCTGTGTCCCCCTTTAAATAAATAAAATATATATATATACAGCTGTGCTCATAAGTTTACATACCCTGGCAGAATTGATGATTTTTTGGCCATTTTTCAAGCTGCGCATGGGACGTACTTGGACATTCCAACATTGACAATGATCAAAAACAAGGCCAAGTCGACCTGTCATTGGCTACAGCAGAATAAAGTGAAAGTTCTGGAGTGGCCATCTCAGTCTCCTGACCTCAATATCATTGAGCCACTCTGGGGAGATCTTAAAGGTGTAGTTCATGCAAGACAGCCCAAGAATTTACAGGAATTGGAGGCTTTTTGCCAAGAGGAATGGGCAACTTTACCATCTGAGAAGATAAAGAGCCTCATCCACAAATACCACAAATGACTTCAAGCTGTCATTGATGTTAAAGGGGGCAATACACAGTATTAAGAACATGGGGTGTGTAAACTTTTGATCAGAGTCATTTGGGTAGTTTCTGTTGTGATTTAAAAAGAATAAACACAGTTGATTGATCATAAATGGCTTCAGCTAAACACTAACCATGAGTGAAAGAAAAGTTTTTGTGTTATCTTTCATATTCTCTGAAAAATGGCAAGAAATCATAAATTCTGCCAGGGTATGTAAACTTATGAGCACAACTGTGTATATATATATATATATATATATATATATATATATATATACAGTATCTCACAAAAGTGAGAGTACACCCCTCACATTTTTGTAAATATTTTATTATATCTTTTCATGTGACAACTCTGAAGAAATGACACTTTGCTACAATGTAAAGTAGTGAGTGTGCAGCTTGCATAAAAGTGTACATTTTCTGTCCCCTCAAAATAACTCAACACACAGCCATTAATGTCTAAACCACTGGCAACAAAAGTGAGTACACCCCTAAGTGAAAATGTCCAAACTTGGCCTAGTGTCAATAGTTTGTGTGGCCACCATGGTTTTTCAGCACTGCCTTAACCCTCTTGGGCATGGAGTTCACCAGAGCTTCACAGATTGCCACCGGAGTCCTTTACCACTCCCCCATGACAACATCATGGAGCTGGTAGATGTTAGAGACCTTACGCTCCTCCACCTTCCGTTTGAGGATGCCCCACAGATGCTCAATAGGGTTTAGGTCTGGAGACATGCTTGGCCAGTCCATCACCTTTACCCTCAGCTTCTTTAGCAAGGCAGTGGTCATCATGGACGTGTGTTTGGGGTCGTTATGTTGGAATACTGTCCTGCGGCCCAGTCTCCGAAGGGAGGGGATCATGCTTCTACTTCAGTATGTCACAGTACATGTTGGCATTCATGGTTCCCTCAATTAACTATAGCTCTCCAGTGACGGCAGCACTCATGCAGCCCCAGATCATGACACTCCCACCACCATGCTTGACTGTAGCCAAGACACACTTGTCTTTGTACTCCTCAACTGGTTGCCACCAAACATCCTTGACACCATCTGGACCAAATAAGTTTATCTTGGTCTCATCAGACCATAGGACATGGTTCCAGTAATCCATGTTCTTAGTCTGCTTGTCTTCAGCAAACTGTTTGCGGGCTTTCTTGTGCATCACCTTTAGAAGAGGCTTCCTTCTGGGACAACAGCCATGCAGACCAATTTAATGCAGAGTGCGACATATGTTCTGAGCACTGACAGGCTGACCCCCCATCACTTCAACCTCTGCAGCAATGCTGGCAGCACTCATACGTCTATTTCCCAAAGGCAACCTCTGGATATGACACTAAGCACGTTCACTCAACCTCTTTGGTTGATCATGGCAAGGCCTGTTCTGAGTGGAACCTGTCCTGTTAAACCGCTGTATGGTCTTGGCCACCATGCTGAAGCTCAGTTTCAGGGTCTTGGAAATCTTCTTATAGCCTAGACCATCTTTATGTAGAGCAACAACTCTTTTTTTCAGATCCTCAGAGAGTTCTTTGCCATGAGGTGCCATGTTGAACTTCCAGTGACCAGTATGAGAGAGTGAGAGTGATAATATCAAATTTAACACACCTGCTCCCCATTCACACCTGAGACCTTGTAACACTAACAAGTCAGATGACACCGGGGAAGGAAAAATGGCTAATTGGGCCCAATTTGGCCATTTTCACTTAGGGGTGTACTCACTTTTGTTGCCAGCAGTTCAGACATTAATGACTGTGTGTTGAGTCATTTTGAGGGGACAGCAAATGTACACTGTTATACAAGCTGTACACTCACTACTTTTCATTGTAGCAAAGTGTAATTTCTTCAATGTTGTCACATGAAAATATATAATAAAATATTTACAAAAATGTAAGGGGTGTATTCACATTTGTGAGATGCTGTGTGTGTATATATATATATATATATATATTCTAAAGAAGAATTGGTTTTGATAGTCCACGAAAGTCCACTTGATAAGAAATACCTTCACACCCAAAATAAAAGTACATATCACCATCTGCATGCCACCTTTTGAAATGCTTCTAACCATATAACCCCAAAAAATAAGAGGGTCAATATATGCGTGAGTGTATCCACATCCGTGTATTGATAATAAGGTGTCCCATATGGTATGTTTTTTCATGTTGGTATTCTGTGATATACGGTACCTAAAGGAAAATAGAAATGCTCACAATAGTGAAAATACTATTTTTTACCATTCCATTAAATAAAGCAAACACAAAATGAATCACACTGCGTAACAATGTTCCATGCACTTCTCATTCTGGGCTCTTAAGGCAGATGAAATCTCAGCAAACACTGACAGGTAGCTTTCTCACATTTAATGACGTCACTCAGTCTACAGTACATGTTTTGTTATAGGAGACCTGTAGGGCTTGCCATTATTATTTATGTCATTATTAAAAGTCAGCTCCATTTCTTTTATCTCTTTCAGAGAATTGATTGATTATATTTCTCTATAATAGTTGGTATCTTTGTGGTTGATCCCCTAAAGGCAAACAGGCTGTTCACTTTGCAAGGGAATTTTCCCCAGAGCTCTGCTGACGTCCATCATCCAATCATGCGCAGAAAGAAAATGCTGTTTATTTTATTTTCCTTGTATGTCATTGGGTATTCTTTGTAAGGTAAAATGTTACCACATTTACTAAAGGGGTTGTAAAGGTAAAAATTTTTTCACCGTCATGCATTCTATGCATGAAGGTGAAAAAACTTTTGACAGTACCGCCGCCCCCAGCCCCCCCGTTTTACTTACCTGACGCCTCGAATCTTCGCTGCTCGTCCTCGTCATCTTCATTGCAGCTCAGCCTGGTCGCTGATTGGCTGTAGTGGATGGATTGAAAGCAGCGCAGCCATTGGCTCGCGCTGCTGTCAATCACATCCGATGACGCGGCGCGCCGGGGGGCGGGGCCGAGTGATACAGCGAGCGGCTATAGCCGCCGGCTGTATCACGGGAGCGCGCCCGCAAGCACTCACCACCGTGCGAGGGAGCTCGCATTAAGGTGGTAAATGCTTGCGGGGAGGAGCTGAAACAGCCGCCGAGGGACCCCAGAAGACCAGGTTCGGGGCCACTCTGTGCAGAACGAGCTGCACAGTGAAGGTAAGTATAACATGTTTGTTATTTAAAAAAAAAAAAAAAATTAACTTTACAACCCCTTAAGCTCTGGGGAAAATTCCCTTGAAAATTGCAAATTTCAGTCTATTTTCCTTTAATAAATCATCCTCTTCATGTATTTTTTCAATAACGTCAAAATAAAGGATTTTTTTGCAACTGGATAGTCTGTATCTTTGGTTGTTTTACATTATAGTAAAGCGTATATCTATGTATGGCCTAGAGGTTGGCAGGCATAGAAAACAGAGCGGAGTTTCCAATGGAGTCCTTTAGAGATGATATTAAAAGCCGCTATTTTATTTACCTTAGCAAGCATGCATAACTAAAACATCAGTTTGGGTAGAGATGACTTTTAATACCCACAACACTTCAGCTTCCACTTTTCTTCAACGCCAAGTTCCCAATTACATTATAATTCTCCTTCAAACATTTAATTCTATTAAATGGGCCTCAACAGCCCGGACATTTTATATGGAGGGCTTGTGGTGTCTGGCATGTTACTATTATTCATCCCCATGCTGCCATTTTCAGGATCATTTGTTTTTAAATGTGGTGCAAAAGACCCTGGCTCTTGCAAATGCCTAGCTCTTCTATGGATGCATGGATTTCTTCTGATACAGTGTTGACAGAATGATTTTAAGACAGACTTGAAAATGAAAAATTGGCTGCAGAAATGTAGAATGGAACAGTATGGGGGTTTGAAAGATCAGCAATACCCGAAAAACTTGATTTAAAATTTTAAATATATTATTGCAGGTTTTCCAATGTAATATTTTAATCCCATGCATAATAAATTCCTACAGCAGGCAGCATAGAACAATTTGATCATCTGAACATCATCTGATCATCTTCTCTCTCTCACTCTCTTCACAGGTAAACTGCATTTATATCCTGCTACTCCCATCCACCTTAAACTGAACACAGACTGACTGCTTTTCAAATATCTCTTTGGTAAACTGCATTTATGTTACTGGTGTTTCACATTCCATATGTAACCATGTTCACATTATTGTGATCTTTATTTTGTTTAAGTCTTACCTAAGTTATGGGTTCCCTTATCTTTACAATTCTGGCCTTTTGGTCCTCCTGCAGTTTGATTGTGGTGTGAACATTTTTCTGTGCTAGCTGTGTGCCTAATATTACCTCCTGACTGATTAATTGCAAAATTCCATCAACACCCATCACAGTATAAAACAAGACATTCTTTATGGGGAGGCACATGCAGGGGGCACATGCTAGTGCATGTTGGGGTTCTTCCAAAGAAGTGGGGTTCTTTAAATAAGTGGTACTTCCACTCTTGCACTTCAGCGATTTGCACAAAGCAAACAGCATCAGCAGACTAATTTACAAAACTACAGACTGCAGGTAACCTCATTTCCTAATCAACTCTCCTTCCTCTCTGAAACATGCAATCTTTACCTCTCCTTTTCACAGTTTCTCCCCAAACTCTCTTTTCTTCACCCCTCTTCTCCACCCCACAATCTGTACATATCACCCTCACTTCTCCCCTCTCCCTATTACTGCACTCATCACCTCTTTCTAACACTAATCCCACATACTAACAAAACCCCCAGGACGCTGAAGCATGTCCTGTCATATAAATCTTATTCTCATATTACCTCCCTTACTCTTATGCTTCTCCTAACCTCTGGAGATATATTCCCAAAGCCTGGGCCTCCCTTATTTAACTGTGCCCAACACACCCATCACTGTCTCCCCACATCCTCTGGCAGTAGTCGCAATCTACGCAATTTAGTCTCCATTCCGCTTCTTCCCAAAACCAGCCTCCCCTTCTCTTGTGCCCTCTGGAACGCCCACTCTGTCTGCAACAAACTCACCGCTGTTCATGACCTCTTTGTCACAAACTCCTTTAATCTACTTGCTATCACCGAAACCTGGCTCCATGAATCCAACACTCCTTCTTCTGCTTCCCTCTCCCATGCCTTCTCTGGACTCACTCCCCTAGGCCTAATGGACACAAGGGCGGGGAGTGGGATTCCTCCTATCCCCACAGAGCACCTTCCAGGTTCTTCACTCTCTGCCCTCTCTGTCCCTCTCATCATTTGAAGTTCACTGTATACGCCTATTCTCTCCAACTTCCCTAAGAATTGCTGTGATCTACCGCCCCCTTGACCGTTATCAACTTTCCTTGATGAGTTTTCGGGCTGGCTACCCTACTTTCTCTCTTCTGAAATTCCCACAATCCTTCCCAGCGACTTCAACACCCCTGTTAATACAAACACTCTTGCTACTTCTAAACTTCTTAGTCTAACCTCCTTATTTGACGTGAAGCAATAGATACAGGTTTATACTCACTCTGATGATGATCTTGTATTCTCCTACCTATGTGCTCCATACAACCTCTCCAACAATCCTTTTCCTCTCTCTGATCACCACCTTATTAGTTTCTCTCTCTTCCTATCTTTCACCACCTTTCCCTCCAATCGCCTAACCATCACCCGTAGAAACCTTCGCCACTTAAACCCTTCTCTCCTCTATTCTGCTACTGATCACCTGTATGACAAAATCTCACCCCTGTCCTGCCCCAACCAAGCCACTTCTGTCTACAATAAATCCCTGTCCTCAACCCTGGACAAGCTTGCTTCCCTCACTACACACAGAATCAGGTCTAGACCCCTACAACCCTGGCAAACAGATGGCACCAGAAATTTCAAAAAACATAGCCATGCTCTTGAACATCTGTGGCATAAGACTTATAGGGCGTACACACGGTCGGACTTTGTTCGGACATTCCGACAAAAAAATCCTAGGATTTTTTCCGACGGATGTTGGCTCAAACTTGTCTTGCATACACACGGTCACACAAAGTTGTCGGAAAATCCGATCATTCTGAACGCGGTGACGTAAAACACGTACGTAGTGGCCAATAGCTTTCATCTCTTTATTTATTCTGAGCATGCGTGGCACTTTGTCCGTCGGATTTGTGTACACACGATCGGAATTTCCGACAACGGATTTTGTTGTCGGAAAATTTTATCTCCTGCTGTCCAACTTTGTGTGTCGGAAAATCCGATGGAAAATGTCCGATGGAGCCCACACATGGTCGGAATTTCCGACAACACGCTTCGATCGGACATTTTCCATTGGAAAATCTGACCGTGTGTACGGGGCATAAGTCTCTCAAAGACTTCAGCCAATACAAATCTGCCCTCCAAAAATACAATTCTTGCCTCCACACTGCCAAGCAGACCTATTTTACCACTCTCATTAACACCTTCTCATCTAGTCCCCGTCAACTCTTCTCTACCTTCAACTCTCTACTTCGTCCTCCACTGCCTCCACCCACTAACTCACTCACTGCCCGGGAGATTCAAAAATAAGATTGATACAATTCGTGATGAAATCTCTACTCTACTGGTATTTCCCCCAGTTGACACCCCATGTCAACAGGTACAATTAACACTCCCCTAATTCAAATCTGCTACTATAGACAATGTTGCTAAACTCCTTTCTAACGCCCACCTAACCACCTGTCCCCTGGACCCTATTCCCTGTCCCCTGGACCCTATTCAAATACTACGGTCACTCTCTGACTCTATCCTACACTCTCTAACCCACATCTTCAATCACTCCCTCTCGTCTGGCATCTTCCCCAACGTTCTAAAACATGCACCGGTCACCCCATACTTAAAAAGCCATCCTTGGACCCTGTCAATCTTAAAAATCTACGCCCTATCTCCCTGCTCCCCTTTTCCTCTAAACTTCTTGAACGCCTGATCTACAACCAACTTAGCGACCACCTCATAAAGAATAGCTTTCTTGATCCTCTTCAGTCTGGATTTCACACTCAACACTACACAGAAACTGCTCTTTTAAAACTCACAAATTACTTACTAACCGCAAAAACCAATGGATACTATTCTGTACTCCTACTCAGTGGTGGCTGGTGCTCAAAATTTTTTTGGGGGGGCGCAAGCAAACTGAAAATATATAAAGTGAAGGTAGTGCTGTGAAGCACTACCTTCACTTTATATACTTTCTGGGTTCTGATATTTCCTTCAGTGTTGCAGCATATTGTTAAAAAATGCAGACATTTGGTAGTGCGGGAATATCATTGTATTATAAGCAAACTGAAACATTCTGAAAAAAAAACATCAATTGCAGCCTCACTGTGCCCATCATATGCAGTCACTGTGCCCCATAAAATACAGCCACTGTGCCATCAGTTGCAGCTCCTATGTCCATCATATGCAGCCTGAGCCCATCATACAGCCTCTGTACCCATCATATGCCGCCTGTGCCCATCATATGCAGCCTGTGCCCATCATACAGCCTCTGTGCCTATAATATGCAGCCTGTGCCCATCATATGCAGCCGGTGCCCATCATATTCAGCCTCTGTGCCCATCATATGCAGCCTGTGCCCATCATACAGCCTCTGTGCCCATAATATGCAGCCTGTGCCCATCATATGCAGCTTCTGTGCCCATCATATGCAGCCTGTGCCCATCTTATGCAGCTTCTGTGCATATATTATGCAGCCTGTGCCCATCATATGCAGCCTGTGCCCATATTATGCAGAATGTGTCCATCATATTCTGCCCAACATATGCAACCACTGTGACAAGCTCCCCCTCCCACTTGCCCGCCATCAGGCCGGCACTTAACTCATCTGGGTGACGGCAGCGAGCTGGGGGATGGGCAGGCGACTGCTCCTGCATCCCGTGCGTCTCCTCCTTCATTCCGGCCCTGCGCTGTGTCCTCGACTCCTCGTCTTTTCCTCCAGTGTCAGTGGCAGTGGAGGAGTCCACTCCTGATGCTTTCTCTACTGTAAGTGTGTCTCTTCCACCAAAGCGCTGGGCATCCAATAGGATGCCCAGTGCTTTGGCCAATCGGGAACAGGTCTCACTGACCTGCCTCCTGATTGACGGGGAGGCACTGGGGTGTAAAAATAGCAAAAATTAATTCGCTATGGTCACACAACAGGGTGGGATCAGGTCGCACTCTCTGCGCCACGAGCCCACCCTTTTTTGAAGCCTATTAGAGCCTCAGGCTCTAATCAGGTGCTTCAAAAAAAAAAAAACACCCCTGTCCATGCTGCCATAGGAGTCCATGCGTCCGGTGTCCTGAAAGGGGCCGGGTGCATGGATCGGGAGATGGCGGCAGTGATCAGGGGGACGGGGGCCCGTGCGCCCACAATGCACGGGCCGCCCCTGCTCCTACTTCTAGACCTTTCGGCTGCCTTTGATACTGTTGACCACCCCCTCCTCCTCAAAAAACTTTGCTCCCTCGGTCTCCATGACTGCGCTCTTCTGTGGCTCTCATCCTACCTATCCCAACGCACCTTTAATGTCAAGGACCTTTAGAGGGGGAGGCTATCATGGACTTTAATGGTACAGTGGAATAACTGCAAAGAACAGTCACAGGTTAAATTTTATAAATTTTAATACAAAATACTACCAACATTTTACCATCTGTGCATTTGCTTGCTCTTGAATTGCAATCGAGCAAGCAAATGCACAGATGGTATAATGTTCCAGATGCCACACCTTGTGACTATGGAACACATGTTTGTCAGATTACCCTAGCTGGTTTTAAAAATGATTTTGTATTGTATCAATATATGTATTTTTGTATTAAAACTTAAGTAAAATTTAACCTGTGACTGTTCTTTTCAGTTATTCCACGGTACTATTAAAGTCCATGATAGCCTCCCCCTCCATATATCCTTTTCTATATTGTTGGTACGAGGGTACCATAATAATTAATATTATCCTGGCACTCCTCTTTTTATGCACCTTCAGTGTCACTTACAATTCTACTTCCTCCTCTCCTCTTCCCTTCTCTGTCGGGGTCCCCCAAGGTTCTGTTCTTGGACCTCTCTTATTTTCAATCTATACCTCGTCCCTGGGTCAGCTGATTGCCTCACACAGCTTTCAATATCATTTCTACGCTGAGGCCACCCAAATATATCTCTCCACTCCATCAGTCTCCTCACGCATCACTAACTTACTAACAGACATATCTGTCTGGATGTCACACCACTTCCTCAAACTCAACTTGTCCAAAACCAAACTCATAATATCTCCTCCCCCATGTGTCTCTTCCCCTGACTTCTCTGACAAGAGCAATGGCACAACCATCAACCCATCCTCACATGCCAGGGTGTTAGGTGTCCTGGACTCTGAACTCTCCTTTCGGCCCCACATCCAATCCCTTTCCAAAGCTTGTCGCCTCAACCTCTGCAACATCTCCAAACTATGTCCCTTCCTAACCAATGAAACCAAAGCTCCTGATTCACTCCCTGGTTATCTCTCGCCTCAACTACTGCAACTCCCTCCTCATTGGCTTCCCTTTAAATAGACAATCCCCACTTCAGTCCATCATGAATGCTGCTGCCAGACTTATCCATCTTACAAACAGCTCAGCGTCTGCTACCCCTCTCTGCCAATCTCTCCATTGACTGCCACTCATCCAACAAATTAAATTCAAAATACTAACAATAAGTTACAAAGCCACCCACTACTCTGCCCCCAGCTACATCACTAACCTAGTCTAAACATATCAACCTAATCATCCTCTTCGTTCCTCCCAAGACCTCCAGCTCTCAAGCTCCCTTATCATATTCTACTTTAGGACTTCTCCCGAGCCTCTCCCATCCTCTGGAATATCCTAACCCAATCTGTCAGACTATCTCTAAAAATGTATCTACTTTTAGGCGATCCCTGAAAACTTTTCTCTTCAGAGAAGCCTACCCTGCCTACACCTAACAACTGTTCTTTTATTTTCTTTATCAGCTCATCCCCCACAGTTATTACTCTTTGTATCACTTGACCATCCCTCCTAGATTGTAAGCTCTAACGAGCAGGGCCCTCTGATTCCTTCTGTATTGAATTGTACTATAATTGTACTGTCTCCCCTTCTGTTGTAAAGCGCTGCGCAAACTGTCAGCGCTATATAAATCCTGTGTAATATTAATAATAATTTGAAGGTCCCATACGTCACTACTGCAGCAAGTGATAGTTTAAAAGCTATTTTAGTTAGCTGGCTGAGACACTTAATAAATGATTCTAACAAAAGGGAAAGGTTTGAATCAACATAAGTGGAAATAATTAACCACAGCAAAATATTTCTTGTTTGTTCTGAACACTTAAATCTGGAAGCAGAATATTTAAAATGGTTCAAGTTTGATATTTGCCCATATTGAACCAGATCTAAATCAGTACTTTGGGTCCTAATGTCTCCACATTGCAACGTGTGAGATTTTTTATTTTCAAAAAGCTGTCCAATTCGAATGTTCAGCCAGTAATGCCAAGAATTACTAATAGTAATGATGAAACTGGTTTTCCATGCCAGCTATCTATTATACAAATATTATAATATACAGTACATAAAGCCAAAACATATAAAATTACAACTGTTCATTTTTTTAAATTAAAAAAAAAGATATTATATTATAATTATAAATATAATAATAATAAGCAGGAGAGCAATGACAACCACAATTTTTTACAGTGCTCCCTGATACAATGAGAAAATATCAGATGGTGTACATATGTGACATTGAGAATTGATCCAAACACCGGAGGGTAGAACAGATCTGCGTCTCTGTGGAGATTCACCACTTCAATTTAGGCTTTTTGCAAAACGTCAGTGATATGATGTACTGGTTGCTAAGGAACACTAAGTCATAATGATGTGACATTAATTAATGCCATTTCTTGACTGCAATATTTGTAAATACATAACAATTATATATAAAGGAAAAGAAGCTTACATTTCACGCTCTAAAACAAGGATTTTTTGATATCACAGCTGATCACATGTAACCGAATCATCTTATAAAAAGTGGTGTTTAGAAATTCCACACAACATATGTAAGGACACATATTGTATATTAATAATTGTGTGCTAAACTAAAAAACCAGATTGTCAGTATGCAAGGCGTTTAAAAGTTGTAGTTGATGCAAACAAAACATGACAAATGTGAGACATCTCACATTAATGCACCATTTTTTAATATTTTTTTTCTACTGCCAGTTAAGAAATACACAGTAGTGGCTGATATGCATGCCTTAACTTAAAGCCAAATTCTATTTTTTTGTATAAAAAAATTAAATAAATGTGTTCATCGGTTAAAACTAAAATACTCACTCTTGGTTTGTGCAAGATTTACTAAAATATTCCACATTTTTTTATGAATTATTGGTTGAAAAATATGAACCATTAAGATCCAAATGTATTATTTATTATATTAGGTGTGCACATTAATTATCCTTATATGAGGTAGCGCCATACCTTTTTGCATACACCCTTAAAATACTCACTTTCTCTCCAGTGCTGTCCCTGTAGACACTCCTTTCATCCACTAGATGCAGCTTTTCTTCTGGGTTGAATGAACCTCAATGTCATTCAGCTTGCTTCCTGTGTGCTTAGGGTGTCATAGACACACCTTCTGGTGTGTCTTCACTGGCTTGGGCTCACAGTACATTCTACAGACCAGTGTTCATACACTACTACATGATTCCCCTTCAATGCAGTGGTAATGATTATCCACCCTCAAAACTGGACAAGAAGAGGAAGTACCTTGCTTATTATGTGACTGGCTGGAAGATACTTGAGGTTAAGATATTAATACCGTATATTTTTTAATGTATGAATGCAGAGGGCTTCAAGAGGAGACAGGAAGATTGGGGGGGGGGGGACCTGGAGCTATCACAATAATACCTAAAGGAGGATTACAGTGCTCCGCTGCATCAAGTTACTGGCTACAGATTACTAGGAGGTAGCTAAATATTTTCCTGTTAGTTTGGGGGCTGTATTAATTGGTCTAAACCCTGGTTGCCATTAATCACCTTGGTTAAAGTAAAGCAAATTAATTTTCTAGAAAAAAAAGGCAGTCTATTCTGATCATACTGTGCTAATGCTCCTCTGCAAAGTCTACTGTCATCTATGGGTCTACTATGAATAGGAGATATACCATTAGATTACCCATCAACAAGAAAAAATAAATCCTTATGTGTGGAAGCCACACTGCCTCTGTGAAGTGTGGCCCTTCACTCTAATTTAACAGATTGTCTATCCTGGGGCATGCTGTATATATCAATGATGTATTTGAGTCAAGTATGCCTGGAGGTGACCCATTCCTTCTAAAAGCTGCAGAGACACCAGAAATCAAACACAGCCCAATTACAGCTGAAGTGTGTCCCTGCACCAAATCCAGCAAACAAAATGTAGCCCTTGGGGGGGGGGGGGTTATGAGAAATGGCTCATCCTAAACAGGATTGGGAGAAGAGGAACTACTGCAACCAGAATATAACTTGAACCATATGTGTATACAGTAGATGCACACCAATATGGAAATAATACAAGCTTTATAAAAGAAAAGATTATTAATGGGACATACATCCAATGTACCCAATGTACAAGCAGGTATTATCAGCAAAGGACCCAACAAGAGTCCTGGTAGAATTGTTCACATATACCCTGGTATATACAGTAGTTAGAAATAAAGATACCTCCAAATGAATGTTGCAGCAAAATTCAGTTGTAGGGGCCTTTGAAGATGATCATGATGCAGAGTCCATCTTTGGAGAGATCATCCAACCGTTGTCCAACCAGTCTGGAACACAGATTCTCACCATGATGTGGCATGCTACAGTAACTCAGAGTCAACCTATTTACTCTGCATCTTAGTCCATAGTAGTTTCTAATATGTCATGCAACCGGTCCCCCAACTACCAGAAGTGCCCAGCTTGGGTTTAGCCTATGCTGGTTATTGAGCCCTAAGCTAAAAATAACATTAGAATCCCAGACCAGAAGGGACAGGATTAGCTAAAATAACAAGAGCTGTAAATTGCAATAAACAGAGCCACCTACTAATATACTGGAAGATGACCGCTACACAAATACAGTAGCACAGACCAAGCTATATGGCACTGTGCATGTGAGATAATAACAATAGGACAGAGAGACATCTGTCACAGGGATTCAAAAACATACACATGAAGCTACGGGCAGCTGTGGTTAAACTATTAGAACATATGAATACTTGCTTAATAGTCTCTGCTTCTGGTCTGGGTGAAATACAACATTAACAGCAGCTCCTGTGTGTATAAGGCCATGAGGTTCAGTTATTTGTGTCTGCTTCATGGAAACTCCCTTTTATTTAACCACTTCAGCCCCGGAAGGATTTACCCCCTTCCTGACCAGAGCACTTTTTACAATTTGGCACTGCGTCGCTTTAACTGCTAATTGCGCGGTCATGCAATGCTGTAACCAAACGAAATTTGCGTCCTTTTCTTCCCACAAATAGAGCTTTCTTTTGATGGTATTTGATCACCTCTGCTGTTTTTATTTTTTGCGCTATAAACGGAAAAAGACCGAAAATTTTGAAAAAAAATGATATTTTCTACTTTTTGTTATAAAAAAAATCCAATAAACTCAATTTTAGTCATACATTTAGGCCAAAATGTATTCGGCCACATGTCTTTGGTAAAAAAAATGTCAATAAGCGTATATTTATTGGTTTGCGCAAAAGTTATAGCGTCTACAAACTAGGGTACATTTTCTGGAATTTACACAGCTTTTAGTTTATGACTGCCTATGTCATTTCATGAGGTGCTAAAATGGCAGGGCAGTACAAAACCCCCCCAAATGACCCCATTTTGGAAAGTAGACACCCCAAGGAAATTGCTGAGAGGCATGTTGAACTCATTGAAAATTTATTTTTTTTGTCCCAAGTGATTGAATAATGACAAAAAAATAAAAAATAAATAAAAAAAAAAAAAATTACAAAAAGTTGTCACTAAATGATATATTGCTCACACAAGCCATGGGCATATGTGGAATTGCACCCCAAAATACATTCAGCTGCTTCTCCTGAGTATGGGGATACCACATGTGGGGGACTTTTTGGGAGCCTAGCCACGTACGGGGCCCCGAAAACCAAGCACCGCCTTCAGGATTTCAAAGGGCATAAATTTTTGATTTCACTCCTCACTACCTATCACAGTTTTGAAGGCCATAAAATGCCAAGATGGCACAAAACCCCCCAAATGACCCCATTTTGGAAAGTAGACACCCCAAGCTATTTGCTGAGAGGCATGTTGAGTCCATGGAATAGTTTATTTTTTGACACAAGTTGCGGGAATGTGACAAATTTTTTTTTTTTTGCACAAAGTTGTCACTAAATGATATATTGCTCACACAGGCCATGGGCATATATGGAATTGCACCCCAAAATACATTTAGCTGCTTCTCCTGAGTATGGGGATACCACATGTGTGGGACTTTTTGGGAGCCTAGCCGCGTACGGGGCCCCAAAAACCAAGCACCGCCTTCAGGATTTCTAAGGGCATAAATTTTTGATTTCACTCCTCACTACCTATCACAGTTTTGAAGGCCATAAAATGCCAAGATGGCACAAAACCCCCCCAAATGACCCCATTTTGGAAAGTAGACACCCCAAGCTATTTGCTGAGAGGCATGTTGAGTCCATGGAATATTTTATTTTTTGACACAAGTTGCGGGAAAGTGACAATTTTTTTTTTTTTTTGCACAAAGTTGTCACTAAATGATATATTGCTCAAACATGCCATGGGCATATGTGGAATTACACCCCAAAATACATTCTGCTGCTTCTCCTGAGTACGGGGATACCACATGTGTGGGACTTTTTGGGAGCCTAGCCGCGTACAGTTCCCCCGAAAACCAAGCACCGCCTTCAGGATTTCTAAGGGCATACATTTTTGATTTCACTCCTCACTACCTATCACAGTTTTGAAGGCCATAAAATGCCAAGATGGCACAAAACCCCCCCAAATGACCCCATTTTGGAAAGTAGACACCCCAAGCTATTTGCTGAGAGGCATGTTGAGTCCATGGAATATTTTATATTTTGACACAAGTTGCGGGAAAGTGACAATTTTTTTTTTTTTTTTTTTTGCACAAAGTTGTCACTAAATGATATATTGCTCACACAGGCCATGGGCATATGTGGAATTACACCCCAAAATACATTCTGCTGCTTCTCCTGAGTATGGGGATACCACATGAGTGGCACTTTTTGGGAGCCTAGCTTCATACGGGGCCCCGAAATCCAATCACCGCCTTTAGGATTTCTAAGGGCGTTAATTTTTGATTTCACTCCTCACTACCCATCACAGTTTCGAAGGCCATAAAATGCCAAGATAGCACAAAACCCCCCAAAATTACCCCATTTTGGAAAGTAGACACCCCAAGCTATTTGCTGAGAGGCATGGCGAGTATTTTGCAGCTCTCATTTGTTTTTGAAAATGAAGAAAGACAAGAAAAACATATTTTTTTTTTTCTTTTTTCAATTTTCAAAAGTTTGTGACAAAAAGTGAGGTCTGCAAAATACTCACTATACCTCTCAGCAAATAGCTTTGGGTGTCTATTTTCCAAAATGGGGTCATTTGGGGGGGGTTTATGCCATCTGGGCATTCCATGGCCTCCGAAACTGTGATAGGCAGTGAAGAGTGAAATCAAAAATTTACGCCCTTAGAAAGCCTGAAGGCGGTGCTTGGTTTTCGGGGTCCCGTACGTGGCTAGGCTCCCAAAAAGTCTCACACATGGGGTATCCCCGTATTCAGGAGAAGCAACAGAATGTATTTTGGGGTGTAATTTCACATATTCCCATGGCATGTTTGAGCAATATATCATTTAGTGACAACTTTGTGCAAAAAAAAAAAAAAAAAAAAAAAATTTGTCTTTTTCCCGCAACTTGTGTCACAATATAAAATATTCCATGGACTCGACATGCCTCTCAGCAAATAGCTTGGGGTGTCTACTTTCCAAAATGGGGTCATTTGGGGGGGTTTTGAACTGTCCTGGCATTTTATGCACAACATTTAGAAGCTTATGTCACACATCACCCACTCTTCTAACCACTTGAAGACAAAGCCCTTTCTGACACTTTTTGTTTACATGAAAAAATTATTTTTTTTTGCAAGAAAATTACTTTGAACCCCCAAACATTATATATTTTTTTAAAGCAAATGCCCTACAGATTAAAATGGTGGGTGTTTCATTTTTTTTTTCACACAGTATTTGCGCAGCGATTTTTCAAACGCATTTTTTGGGGAAAAAACACACTTTTTAACATTTTAATGCACTAAAACACACTATATTGCCCAAATGTTTGATGAAATAAAAAAGATGATCTTAGGCCGAGTACATGGATACCAAACATGACATGCTTTAAAATTGCGCACAAACGCGCAGTGGCGACAAACTAAATACATTTTTAAAAGTCTTTAAAAGCCTGTACAGGTTACCACTTTAGATTTACAGAGGAGGTCTACTGCTAAAATTACTGCCCTCGATCTGACCTTCGCGGTGATACCTCACATGCATGGTGCAATTGCTGTTTACATTTGACGCCAGACCGACGCTTGCGTTCGCCTTTGTGCGAGAGCAGGGGGGGACAGGGGGTGCTTTTTTTTTTTTTTTTTTTTTTTTCTTATTATTTTTTTGCTTTTTTATCTTATTTTTAAACTGTTCCTTTCATTTTTTTTTTTTTTTTAATCATTTTTATTGTTATCTCAGGGAATGTAAATATCCCCTATGATAGCAATAGGTAGTGACAGGTACTCTTTTTTGAAAAAATTGGGGTCTATTAGACCCTAGATCTCTCCTCTGCCCTCAAAGCATCTGACCACACCAAGATCGGTGTGATAAAATGCTTTCCCAATTTCCCAATGGCGCTGTTTACATCCGGCGAAATCTAAGTCATGAAATGCTCGTAGCTTCCGGTTTCTTAGGCCATAGAGATGTTTGGAGCCATTCTGGTCTCTGATCAGCTCTATGGTCAGCTGGCTGAATCACCGGCTGCATTCTCAGGTTCCCTGTTGGGACAGGAGAGCCAGAGAAAAACATGGAAGACGGTGGGGGGGGGGGGGCATTCCCTCCCACTGCTTGTAAAAGCAGTCTAGAGGCTAATTAGCCGCTAGGATTGCTTTTACATGAAAGCCGACCGCTGGCTGAAAAGAATGATACCAAGATGATACCTAAACCTGCAGGCATCATTCTGGTATAACCACTCAAAGTCCAGCAACATACCAGTACATTGCTGGTCCTTGTTGGGCATACATTGTAAACTTTTTTTTCATGCAGCCTGTGGGCTGAACGAAAAAAAAGATCTTGATCGGTGGGTATGCCCACCATTAGAATACCTCCCTTCATCCACCCACTTCTAATGATGGGCTTACATGCACCGTTTTATATATGCCAAAGCATGGGGGCATCCCCCCGCAAAAGGCAGGAGCAAATCGCTCCTCCACCCACTGCTGCCCCCACGCTTCGGCATATATGCTGAAGTATGTAACTGTGGTGGTGAAATCACCTCCGACAGCGCTGGAGTCACGGCTTTATGTATCGTGGGAGCAAACGCTGTTGCTGTCAAGATAAATAAATCCGCGCTGCAACTGAATGGCGTACCTGCTAAGCAAATGATGGTTAACAAAAAACAAAGTAACATTACAGTATAACAGTAATACTTACCATACCTGCAAAGCAAATACAAAAAAAAAAAACATAGTAAAAAATAAAACATTTAACGCAACCTGTGCCTACCTAAAATATATATATGCCGAAGCATGGGGGCATCCTCCCACAAAAGGCAGGAGCAAATCGCTCCTCCACCCACTGCTGCCCCCACGCTTCGGCATATATGCTGAAGTATGTAACTGTGGTGGTGAAATCACCTCCGACAGCGCTGGAGTCACGGCTTTATGTATCGTGGGAGCAAACGCTGTTGCTGTCAAGATAAATAAATCCGCGCTGCAACTGAATGGCGTACCTGCTAAGCAAATGATGGTTAACAAAAAACAAAGTAACATTACAGTATAACAGTAATACTTACCATACCTGCAAAGCAAATACAAAAAAAAAAAAAAACATAGTAAAAAATAAAACATTTAACGCAACCTGTGCCTACCTAAAATATATATATGCCGAAGCATGGGGGCATCCTCCCACAAAAGGCAGGAGCAAATCGCTCCTCCACCCACTGCTGCCCCCACGCTTCGGCATATATGCTGAAGTATGTAACTGTGGTGGTGAAATCACCTCCGACAGTGCTGGAGTCACGGCTTTATGTATCGTGGGAGCAAACGCTGTTGCTGTCAAGATAGATAAATCCGCGCTGCAGCTGAATGGCGTACCTGAAAACAAAAAAATGGTTAAAACACATTAAACTATAAAAAAATTACATACCTGAAAAGCAAACATGATAAAACATAACAATAAAACATTGCAGAATAGAATACAGTAAAAAAGAGAAGAACAATAGAGAGAAAATAGAGAGAGAGAGAACAATAAAAACGACAACTATTTTTGGTTTTTTTATTTTATATTTTTTTTGTGTATTTTTTTTTTTTTTTACTTTTTTTTTTTTTTTTTTTTACATTTTTTTTTTATAACTGTAACTTTTAAAACTGTAACGGTTCCAGGTTTGGGTCTCTCAAAATGCGATGGCATCTTGGGAGACCCTGTGAAAGTGTGTCCTAGTCTGTGCAGTGCTGTACCCTACGCTAAAACTCAACTAGTGTATGGTAGCGTTCAAAACATTCACCAATGCAAAGACCAGGATTGCCAGGACAGGAGGGACAATAATACCGGGTGTCACGCCTAAATCCGCGCTTGCTGCAGACACGACATTTTCTTTGGGGGGCTCGTTGGGTAGGGGTACTCGGGATGGCATAAGGAAAATGCCTCTCATGCAGCCGGCCTACTGCATTTGGTTGGGGAAGGTGAGGTGGAGCACCGTCTGGAAACAGAAGGGCTCTGACGATCTCTTCCTGGAATTTAAGGAAGGATCCAGTCCGTCCTGAAGCTCTGTATAGCACATGAGCGTTCAGCAAAGCCAATTGAAATAAGTATACAGACACTTTTTTGTACCAGCGTCTGGCCTTACGGGCAATTAGGTACGGCACCAACAACTGGTCGTTGAGGTCCACCCCTCCCATATTTTGGTTATATTCGTGGACACAGAGGGGTTTCTCCACAACACCAGTCGCCGTAGTAATTTGGGTCGTCGTGTCTGCATGAAGGGAGGTAAGAACGAAAACATTCTTATTGTCCCTCCACTTCATAGCGAGCAAGTTATTACACTGCAAGCAGGCTCTCTCCCCCAGCCTAAGACGGGAATCTACAAGCCGCTGAGGAAAGCCTCGGCGATTAGGTCGCAAGGTGCCACATGCTCCAATTTGATGATCAAAAAGGTGACTAAAAAGTGGCACGCTCGTGTAATAATTGTACAAGTGGTACCCCTTTCCGAATAAGGGTGACACCAAGTCCCACACTATCTTGCCAGCGCTTCCTATGTAGTCAGGGCAGTTGATCGGCTCTACGTGACTATCTTTGCCCTCGTAAACCATAAATCTACATGTATAGCCTGTGGCCCTGTCACAGAGCTTATACATCTTGACCCCGTATCTGGCACGCTTGCTGGGAAGGTACTGTTTGAATGACAAGCGGCCAGAAAATTTAATCAGGGACTCATCAACGCAGACAACTTGATGGGGGGTAAACAAGTCTGCAAAACGTTGGTTGAAGTGGTTTACGAGGGGCCGAATTTTGTATAGCCGATCGTATCCAGGGTCTCCACGAGGACGACAGAGTTCATTGTCGTTGAAGGGCATGAACCGCAAAATCTGCTCGTATCGTGCCCTGGCCATGGAGGCAGAGAACACGGGCATATGGTGAATTGGGTCAGTGGACCAATATGACCGCAACTCACTCTTTTTGGTTATGCCCATGAGGAGGGAAAGGCCCAGAAAGACCTTAAATTCGGAGACCGTAATTGGTCTCCAATCTCTGGCAAGGGAGGACTGGGGAATAGTGGCGATGTGTTGACCAGCGTACAAATTGCTTTGGTCCACAATAGATCTATAGAGATCTTCGGTGAAAAACAGTGAATAAAAATCCAGTGGCGTAAAATCAACTGTTTCCACCTGAATTCCGGGTTGGCCAGTGAATGGGGGCAATACGGGTGCTGCAGAAGTGGTGGGTACCCAATTCGGATTGGCCAATGCAGCAGGAAGGGCACTATGGGCACGACGGGCCTGCCTTTGTCTTCTTGGTGGCAGCGGGACCCTACTTGTGCTTGCCACCTCACCAGCTTGAACTGCACTTATGGGACTCGCCACGTCACCACGTGATACTGCAGTGCTGGATGTACGACCAGGGTGTACTAGGCCGCTGGTGCTTGCCAGTTCACCAGAAGGAGTAGCGGCACTAGTACTGCTCTGCTCCATACGAGGGACCTGCGGTTCTTGCACTTCAAGGACAGAAGAAGAAGTTCGGGGTCTGGTACGCCTGACCCTAGCAGGGACCACAACTCCGTCGTCAGAGCTATCTGTCATGGAGCCGCTGTCCTCTACAGGTTCGTATTCTGAGCCTGAACTTGACAGATGAGTGACTTCCTCTTCACTATCTGTCAAACTCAGAAACGTGTAGGCCTCTTCACTAGTGTACCTTCGATTTGCCATTTTGGCCTCTAAATTTAGGGGTACACTAGTGAGACTCACAGGCAAAAAAGCTCCTGACTGTCAGCGACTGATTCAAAACGCTACCAAAAAACTGTTAGCGATCGCAGGGATCAGGCCTGACTCTGCGAACGCTGCAGTTATGTGTGCTTAGTGTTTTGTGACAGTTATCGATCGATACTGCACTTGGGTGGGGTGGGCTGGGCTGGGCCGAGGAGCAAAACGCAGGTGCTAGCAGGTATCTGGGCTGATCCCGCTAACACTGCGTTTTTTTGGGGGACCCTAAACTGCTGGGGAGTATAGATCTGATCGGATCAGATATCGATCCGCTCAGATACTATAGCACTAAGGGAGGTGTATGCTGCGTGCGTGGGTGTTAGCGGTACTGGTGCTAACCTGACGCTGCCTGGGGCGACGCAGACCTTATCTGACCCTAAAAACTTAACTTATATCACCGCCGGGCAATTAGGGGGTTAAACCTTTATAAGGTAATAAACGGCGGGTGCCCTAAAACTATAATAAACTGTAATAAACTATAATAAACTACAAAAAACAAACCAACTAACCAGCGTCACCCGTAACAATTATATGGTGATCACTGGTGAAAGGGTTAACTAGGGGGCAATCAAGGGGTTAAAACCTTTAGAAGGTAGTATATGGGGGTCCCTGTCGCTATAAAACACTGACAGCGAACCTATATACTTACCTCCCTAACTAGCGTCACCTGTGTCACTAATACAGCGATCAGAAAAACGATCGCTTAGTGACACTGGCGACGGGGGGTGATCACGGGGTTAAAACTTTATTAGGGGGGGTTAGGGGAGTACCCTGGACCTAAGGGGGGTACCCTAGACCTAAAGGGGGCTAACCTAACTGCCCTAACACTTCTAACTGACACAAACTGACACCAATGCAATAATCAGAAAAAAAAAAAAACCTGCTATTGGTGTCAGTATGTGTGGGGGTACAGGGGGGTGATCGGGGGGTGACTGGGGGGTGACAGGGGGGTGACAAGTGTGCCTGCGTGTTCTACTGTATGTGTAGTGTTGGTGCACTTACTTGGATGTCTTCTCTCCTCGGCGCCGGACGAAAAGACCGTCTCGAGGAGAGATGACATCACTTCCTCGGCTTCTGTTTACATTCACAGAAGCCGAGGAAGCACATCATTGGCCAGGAGCGATCGCGAGGGGGGAGCCACGAATGAGTGGCCTCCCCCTCACCTTCGATCGACCCTGACCTCGATCGGACCGCCGCTGGCACCGGGGGGGGTCCGATCGGACCCCCCACCCGCGGGCAGGCAAGGACGTACCTGTAAGTCCTTTTGCCTGCCCGTGCCATTCTGCCGACGTATATAGTCGTGCGGCGGTCGGCAAGTGGTTAATATCACAGTCCCCCAATTGGGGTTTCTGACCCAAAATGGAGGGACAGGAAGTACCTATTGGTAATCAACTAACTCTGTGGTAATTAGAAGCAGCAGCTATTTACAAATACAGTGAGTTGAAGGCAGCTGATCCTTACAAAAACAAAAGTGGCTACTACTCCATACAATTCTATATCAGCTTTTCGAAGTACGGTACACATAGACAGGTCTTTTCACAAAACATTACAATATAAAAATGTCCCAGCATACTTATCAGCTAGTCTGAAAAAAAAATTCTATTAAAAACAGGCTTTGGTTGCATACATGACAAGCCATATTGCCTCGTCAGGGCCCCGCTGTGATGTGTGGTTCCTAACTGTAAACTATGAAAGCCTCCATCTTGGAACATATATAGCAATGAATAAAAAATGGGCAGAAATGCCTGGAGATAGGCTTTAAGGACGAATGGTCTAACTCAACTTTTATTGAGAAAAAAACATTCCCCTCTGGGTAATCTGTGTACATTGCAAGGATTTAACAAACTTTGTTGCAGATTCCTACCTTTTGTTATTCTGAAGAAATCCATGTGTGTTTGTCTGTATCCATGTGGGAAAGTGAGTCTAATGAGAATGGTTTCATAATTATCAATCAGCTGTGCAATGAGGAAAGCTGCTGGGTCTGCACCCCCGTAGACATGATTTCCTATTGGAAGTATCTCACCAAAAATGACATTTTTGTTGTAGGAGATGCCTGAAATGCCTGAAATCTGCCTGAAAAATGCCTGAAATCTGACTTGTATCTTTGTGCAGACTTCTGGGAAAATCAGTGGGCCAATCACACAAGCAGGAAATTATGTTTATGTATACATTCTGTGTAGAGAACACCTCCAGGTAGCCAAATTGCATTTAATTTTCAGAAAATTAGAGAGCTGCAGATTAAAAAGTAAAGGTAATTTTTAATAACAATTATAATATGACTTGTGTCACAATTACGCTATATTTCTTTTTCCCCACGAAAGTAGAGTTATGCCCCATACACAAAGTCGGAATTTTCGACAGAAAAAGTCTGATGGGAGCTTTTCATCGTATATTCCGACTGTGTGTATGCCCCATCTGACTTTTTACGTCGAAAATTCAGACGGACTTAGATAGAGAACATGTTCTATATTTTTCCAACAGAACAAATTCCTATCTGGAAAACCACTCGTCTGTATGCTGTTCCGAAATACCAAAAATGACGCATGCTCTGAAGCAAGTACAAGACGTCGTAAGTGTTGTCCCGTCGCACGTGCTGTACGTCACCGCGTTCTTGATGGTCGGAATTTGATGTGTATGCAAGACAGCTTGAGTGGAATTCCATCGGAAAAACCTTCAGTTTATTCTGACGGCAAAACCGGTAGTGTGTACAGGGCATTACCCTTTAAATATACAGAGACGCATAGGTAGCCAAGCACAGTACAATGGCAGCTGAGATGAGAGCTCTGTTAGGCAGGAGATGAAGACATCTCACAGAGGAGCTTTAGGGAGGAGTGTAGCATCCAGATCTGTTCAACTAAAACCTCTGTTATCAACATTCAAGCTGGGTTCACACTGCAGCACGCGGCTCACAGCAGGGTTCCGGTGTGTCCCTGTTCACTGTTTCAGGTCCGATTTCAGCCTGAATTTTTGGCTGAATTTGGACCTGAAACGAACCAGAAGATGCACAGGACCCCTGTGCAATTTGCACCGGGGCCCCTCCGGAGATGTGTGAACTGGCTCCATAGAGAGTCAGTCACAATCTCCTGACATGCAAATTGGTACCCGCATCCAGTTTGCAATAGTGTAATCCCAGCCTAAAAAGGAAGTAAGGGGCGGCTCCAGAGATGTGTGAACTGGCTCCATAGAATTGGATGCGGTTTGCAATTGTGTGAACCCAGCCTAAAGAGGAAGTAAGGTTTCTTTTTTTTTAAAAAAAACCCCGCAAAGTAAAGTATGCATCGCATACTAGCACATTATGAAATACTTACCTTAGAACAAAGCCCTGCACTGCCGCACTGTGAGCTCTGACAGACGCTTCTATCTTCACCCGGTCTTCCTTCTGGGTTTGTGTCCTCCGGCCATCTGATTGGCTGCGCTGCAATGACGTCCTTCCCGCACTGTGTCGTCCCTTCAGAGAGCATGGACCGGGACCGGTGACATCACCGACTGCATGAAGTGTGAATATCTCCTAAACCGTGAAGGTCTAGGAGATATTCATAGTATTATTATAGGCTTACCTGTAGGTACAAGGGTAAAGAATGGGTTTACATCCACTTTATCCACTTGCCGACCATACTGCCGCAGGTTGGCTCTCTTGTACATCGGTCTGTGCAAGGAGGATAGAGGGGGAGCGTGCCCGCGAGTCCCGTGGACTCAATGTCAGCCAGCGACCCGTGATCTCTGTGTACAGAGGCAGAACAGGGAACTGCCTTTGTAAACAAGGCATTTCCCTGTTCTGAATAGTGACATGTCAGAGATCTTCTGTTCCCAGTGATCGAGAACAGTGATCTTTCATGTCCCCGTGAGCTCATCCCCCTACAGTTAGAACACACCCAGGGAACACACTTAACCCCTTGATCTCCCCCTCGTGTTGACCCCTTCATTGTCAGTGTCATTTTTACATTGATCAGTGCATTTTTATAGCACTGATCAGTGTAATAATGTCACTGGTCCCTAAAAAGTGTAATTTGAGGTCAGATTCATCCACCGCAATGTCTCAGTCCCGCTAAAAATCGCAGATCTCTGCCATTACCAGTAAAAACAATAAAAAAATAATTAAAAGTCCCTAAATCTATCCCGTAGTTTGGAGACGTGATAACATTTGCGCAAACCAAATAAATATACGCATATTGCGATTTTTTTTTTACCAAAAATATGTAGAATAATATATATCGGCCTAAACTGATGAATAAATTTGTTTTTTTAAATATTTTTTTTTTTATATGTATTATAGCAGAAAGAAACAGTCAAACAGCAGCCATTTACAATAAGTTCTCATTTCCTGAGAATAGTTAACACCCTGCTGCATGTTCATTGTGTCTGGGTTACATAACATAATTATGGGGTGCTAAAGGGGTGTCACCACATGCTGACAGTAAACTTTCTTAATTAACCCTCTACATAATACTATACTCCCTTTTATATTTCTAGCAAACTTTTGTAAAAAACTGTATTTTCCAACTTCGCCAGTTGTGTCAAAATGATCATCATTGGCCAGTCTCTACTCCCAGTGTGCAAAATTTGAAATACATACTTGCTAATAGCATATTTTATTGGACATACAGGGGGAGATTTACTAAACTGGTGTACACAGAATTTGGTGCAGCTATGCATAGTCATCTAATCAGTTTCTAGGTTTTTTTTGTGAAAGCTTAATTAAACAAGCTAAAGTTAGAAGCTGACTGGTTACTATGCACAGCAGCACCATATTCTGTGTGCACCAGTTTTACAAAATCTCCCCCCTTGTGTCAATATGGGGGAGGCAGACACAGGTGGGGGAGGGCTACAAACTCAGGTCTGGTCATTGACCTGTACTATGCAATGTAAGCTAGAAGAATGGAGCTACATCCTTGCTCAAATCCGAAAGGTTTACATATATATAACGCACGAGGTGCTGAAGGGGTGTGACCACATGACACTAAAGCCAGGTTCACATCTACCCATGTCCGCTTTTGTTTGTTTTTAGTGCATTTTTTCACGTCTGTTGCAGTGCATTTACATGATTTTTTATTATTTTATTGGGCAGCATGGTGCATGAAACTGCACAGAAAAACCGACATGCCTCATTTGTCAAACTGCACCGCATAGATCTGATCAGCCTCACTGAATAACATTGCTTCTTATGGCACATTTAATTGTTTTACTTTATAACACACACATTAAAACACAAGGGTGTGAACTGGGCCTAAAAATTCTTAATTGACCCTCTTGCACTTACATATTAAAAATTTTTTGAGTTACATAATGATTTGATTGTTCAAACTGAGAAGAAAAAAGCATTTAGTAATAAATATCTGCATGGTCTGCGGTGGATAATTGTGCTCAACTTTTAAATGTTACAGGTATAAGTTAAAAGTTATTTTTTTTAGGTTAAAAACTTTTTCATTAAAGTAAAAGACCTCCACATTAAAGTATGATTAAAGTGTAAGTAAACACTACCAATGAACTGTTCTTATTTGCTCCCATTTGGTCTGTTAAAGTGTTAATAAACCCACAACCGTAAAATCAGTGTGTATATGCAGTAAAGCATGCTTGTTATACTCCCTGTGGAACCTAAGAGGTTAATCCTCTACATTTTGTAAAAAGGCTGTTTGATCCTGTCCTCTCTGATCCTCCCCTTCTTCCACTGTCCCCAGCCCATCTTCTTATAGAACAGAGCCTTGGGGGCAAGCTGCACATGCTCATTTTGGTGTGTATCGATAGAAAGTTTTTTTTTTTCTTGGTAAAGTGCATGTGTTCAGCACAGTGCCAAACGGCACTGACTGTCCAGACAGAGGGTCAGGGGTCCTGCAGCCTCATAGGACAGTCATAGAATGAAAACTCCTCCTACATGCTTTACTCAGTGCTCTGCTGGGCACTGACAGAAATCCCAAGACTGCTCTAACTGATTATGAGAAAAGGTATTTAGCAGTTTATTTTTACAAAAATAATTGCATTTCCATGTTCTGTTTACTGTGGGAGACCAGATATAGAGGATGCAGGGTCCTGGGTTTAGTAACACTTTAATATACAATTGCAAATATGTTGTTTTTTACATTTGATAAGTGAAAAAACAATTGATCCTGCCAGAAGTCAAATGAGTCTATAAACTCCTGTAGTTAGTCTATAATGGTATACTGGAATCCCAGACATTGCTATCAGTCCTGCCCGAGAGGACCATAGAACACGTCCTCCCTATGTTATGGAGATGAGGCAGGGGGAGTTCTTAAATCTGAACACACTAAGGGGTTGATTTAGTAAAGGCAAATAGACTGTGCACTTTGCAAATTGTAATTGCACTCTGCAAATGCAGTTACTCCAGAGCTTAGTAAATTAGGTAAAGGAATATTCAAAAAACAGCATTTTTGCTTGCACATGATTGGATGATGGAAGTCAGCAGAGCTTCTGCTCATTTACTAAACTCTGGAGCAACTGCTCTTACAGAGTGTAACTTCACTTTGCAAAATGCACAGTCTATTTTCCTTTAGTAAATCAACCCCTTTGTGTCCTAGGGTAATAATGTTGTTCCTCTGTAGGAACAGTGAGTGACTACTGTCACCCTAGGACTGGAAGTGTGTTCTTCAATTTAATCTTTTATTATAAATTTTAAATATACATAATACACATTGTCAAATACTACATAGCACTCATTCAATAACAAAACCCCCCCTATCCCCTCTCCCACCTATCTTGATCTGTTGTCCCCATCATCTATCTTCCTTAAGCCGGTTCAATCATTCCCTGTGAATATTTTCCTGACGTTTTAAAACTATTCCATCTTGCCCAGATTGCTCTGTAGCTTTTGGTCCGTCCCTGCTCCGCACTGCTTAGGTACTCCATGTTGCCAATGTGGTCCACTCTCTGTAGCCACTCTTTAATGCTTGGTTTCTTAGTACACAGCCATTTTTTAGGAATAAGCCCTTTTGCTGTGTTGAGCAGGTACATAACCAGGGTTTTTTTATATTGTTTACTTGTTTTAGTTGTTCCATGGAACAAACAGTTCCAAGGATGTTGAGGAATACTCTCTCCTGTTATCGCTTCTGTATATTCCAATATACCTTGCCAGTATTCCTTGATCTCTGGACATTCCCACTATATGTGAAATGTTGTTCCTTGTTGTTTACAATTCCTCCGGCAAAGTGGAGATTTAGCTGGCTGAATTTTATTGATTCTACCTGGTGTCAAATGCCAGCATACTATGCACTTGTAATTTGCCTCTATCAAGGTTATGTCTGATGCATAGCTGTGTACTGAGCTTATCGTTTGCCTTTCATCTAATTTTATGTCCATGTCCCGTTCCCATTTTCCTATGAAGGGTAGGGCCCTGTGCCCATCTAATTCTGATAGTATTTCATATATTTGAGATGGACTGGAAGTGTGTTAATGGCAGGATCGCTAGGTGGAATAAAAGGGAAAAAAGAAAGTTAAGGAAGTCACTACGTCTAAGGGCTTGCAAAGGTTGATTGTTTGATAGCCACAGTAGGAGATTTGTTCATCCACACAGTATAAATGGAGGACTTGCATCATTTTTTTACAGTTACATACGGGATTTGTATTCACCAAATGGGGTTTTCCATACTTTTGCAATAGTGTGTGTAGCTACATAGTGGAATGGATTATTTAGAGGTTTTTTTATTTAACAAAGCTTCCCATTGGGTCATTTTGAGGGGTGCCCTGATATTATGGTAGTATATTGGTATGTATGAGCCCAAAGTCACTAGTTTACAGGGTAGCTCCACCATATTTCTCGACACCCACTGAAATGATTTGAAGGGTATCTCAGAGATGTTTGGGAATGTAATTACTGAGCATTTAGATATGCCAATTCATATCTCTTCCTGATCTTCCCAAACCCCTGTAGAAAGGTTCAGATGATCGTCTCTTCCTCAAATAGAATCTTGCATAGAAGGAGAAGAGAAGGTGGAAGAAAGCATAGAAAGAAGAGATTAAGTGAGCCGAATGAGGGATGTTTTTTTCAAATGATTTCCAATAGGCTTAGGTTCAATGGGGATGCTGTATTACATAGTAGGAACTTGTTTTTTATCCGTTAATATGCAAAGATTTCTATTGAATAATCTTTTATGGAGTTTGTTATAGTATAACTACTTTTTAACAGTACCCCAATGACTAAGCTCCTTGTCAAGTGAAAAGTGTTTGTACCTTGGATGGATTGTTCTGTGCTTTGGATGGATTAATAAATGGTTTTGAGGCTAACACAGTGAGTGGTTAGTCATAGCCACTAGGACAGAGATTATCCCAGGGGCTACGACGACTACAATGAACCAGCTCCTGTCATAAGTGGTAGTCTGGGGATTGGAGCCTGCAGCAGAATATTTTCCTTTGGCCTACAGTGATCAGTTGGAATTGTCTCTATCAACCCATCCACAGGTGCATTAGGTTGCATTCCGCACCACTAATCGGTGAATTGTGTGGATTCATAATTTCTGTCAGTCTGAGACAGTCTTTGCCCTCTTCAAAAAAGCACATGTACGTTCTTTTTGAAGAGGACAAAGAAACAATTGTTATTAAAGCGGAGTTCCGGCGGAAATTTTTTTTATTCGTTAAAAATACCCCTAGTATAGTCAGGGCTCGTGCATTTACATTAAGGTATCCTGTAAACTGTCCAGTTTTGTGCTTGTGCAGCATGTATAACTTATTTTATTCTGGTCCTGTATAGCGCAGCCATCTGCAATGTTGGCATCTGAAACCGCAGTGTCCCTCTTCCGGGATTCCATGCTCAGACTTAACCTCTTTTGCCCCTGATTGGAGGAGATGCGGCCTCCTATACACACATACAGTGCAATGCACGGCCGACCTCCGTCCCCCTCCCCAAGCACAGACCTAGGCCCCTCCCCAACAGTGGCAGCACCGCTCTATCTCCCCCTCCCTCTTTCCTTCCCTACATCTGAGCAGAGCAGCCTAGGGTCATGTCAGTATCGGGGCAGGGCTGGAGGCAGTGATCCTGGGAACATCACAAGGCAGCTGGCACTCCATTCAGTCAGCGCTCAGCTCTAAAATTTTCCTTGACCCATGAAAATCATCTGCACATGCGCAGTGTTGACGTCATGTCAGCTGTTTGTGACGTGGCCGGCGATGCCCCCCATTGACTCCTGGGATTGATGATACTCATCTCTCAGGAGTCAATGCAAAGCCGGAAATGACGTATGTCGCCACGGCGACATATGGAGGAAGAGCACAGATATTTCAACATAAATAAGGTAAAGGAACCGAAAAAAAATAAAAATAGATGCCAATTCGTTTTTAGCATGCACAAAGGTGGAACTCCACTTTAAAGTGGATGTAAATTTGATTCATGAAATTTGAGCTGGGCACATATATCTACAGTGTTTTCTTATCTCTCGCCAAAGCAATGAGTCCTGTGGCTTTCTCCTGCTCCATAGCTCCATTATCAGCCTAATAACTTCTGACAAGTTCTCCGACACAGGAGATAAAAGCATTCTAAAAATTTGTGTCATGGGAGGTTGCTATAAATAGAAGACAGCTTGCCTTCTCAGAGCAGAGCTCTGCACATTCCTTCCTTCCTTTGCCAATGTGGAGTGGGGGTTTGTGCCTTTTTTTCAATCGGCTGTCTTGGCTGTATGCCTAGACTTCACACTTGGTGCTGAACAGGAAGAGAAAATCTGTAACGCGATGTGCACTTTCTAAATTATATATAAAGCTGAAAACAGCAGATATACATGTAAAACTTATGTAGGAGGATTTGTTTAATTCCTGTGTATCATCTGGGGCTGTTCACTTCACTGAGTATATGTGAGGGTTTACATCCACTTCGCTTGTCAAATGTTTTTATTGATTTAAAACAGAAATGAGCCCTTTTGGCCACTAGATAGCGCTAAATATAAAGGAATTGCCAATGACAATTAGTGCCATCTATCGGCCAAATGTGATATTTCCCCAGTTTAAATCTATTAAATAAAATATTTGACCAGCACAAGAAATAGCCCAACAATATAATTTTTTCCCATCTGCACAAATCAAAGGTACATGTGCTTTCACTGGGCAAAATGCTGTGCAATTTAAAATACACCCTCTGGTCTATGTGAGATTTTTGTTTATCAATTTATTTATTTATTTATTATTTTATCAATTTTTTTTTTTTTTAATAAGTTCAATCTCTCACATACAGAAAACCAAAGAAAGAGGCAAGGCATTTAATAATGAGTCAGCTGACATCTCGATATGTAGAAATAAACAAAGTAAATTGTAGTACCAGATATCAGTATTACACATTACACCTTACAGAAACAACAGTAGATTTGATATTTTGTGTCTTTATCCTTTAATCATTCCATGTAAATTAATTATTCCATGTAAATTGGAATATACTATATATATATATATATATATATATATATATATATATATATATATATATATATATATATATATATATTTATTTTATGTTTTTGTTTTATTATATCACCATCCATAGCTGGCACAAGGAGAGATCTATTCAAATACATTATCCCTGTTAATATAGTAATAATATTTAAAGGGTTTAATACATGTATTCCCACACCAAACGCAACATAATCTTAGTAAGTCTACCCACCAATTTTTTTTTTCATCTCCTTTAGATTTCTATTAATCTGTGTGGTCATTTGGATCCTATTTGACTTGGAAATGACTTCAGCTAAATTGCACTCTAAACCAAACAGGGTAGGATGTGGGAAATGCTTTATAGAAGTAGGTTCCAGAGAAACCATTGAATGCTGGGGATTTGATTTTATTAGCCACATTTCATTGAAGCAAAGATGTCCTTAAGGTTGAATGGTAAATTAATGACATCAGCCTGTGCCGATACGATAAAAACTCATTCATTTCATCAGAAGAGATATAGATTTCAAGTAGCAGATGATAGCATATGGTGAACATTCAGACTGTTGTATAATGTGGATTATTTGTACACCCGAGGGCAATCTGAAAGGATGAAGTGTGAATCTGTAAATTTGCAATGAAAATCTGTGTGTCAACATTGCATGTGATTTATTAGTATCATGAAGAAATTTCAGATCTAGCCACTGAAAGTGTGATTCATTAGCATGTCCTCAAATTATTCCTTATCCCTAGAGAAGCCACTGAGAATGGACAGGTTCTCCCAAGTAGTACAGAGGCTGCCAGTCACACACAAGCTCAGTCCCATGAACACTGACAATTAAGGCTTAGTCTAGGCAATGTCTTTTTAGGATGTATTACTCAAGAAATTTAACAGGAGAGGGGTTTAGGGTCACAGGATACGCTAAAACAATGAATAGCAACAATAGGAGGACAAGCTTTAGCTCTTCTGGAGGTAGCAGGGAATGGCCAGTATATCTAGGACCCTAAAGCAGCAGATTATTTATCAACCTCTGGCACTTAGCTTATTCCTGGCACTTCCACAACTAATAGTCCCCAGCAAGGTGTTTACTTACAGCATCCCAGGAGCTGTCTGCCACCCAGCATCCTTATGAGGGAGATGACCAGATCCTTCCCTAGATCAGGACTACAGTGCAGTTCCCTTCAAAAAAAATTAATCATTTGGCAATCTTTCCCAGACCCTCAGCCCAGCAGCTGCTGAGACCTAGACTGCAGTTTTTTACTTAGTGGAGCTGCCTCCAGGGCAGCAGCCCCAAGAGAACCATATCCCTCCCTAGAAGGAAAAGAACATACTGTTTAGGCCTCCTGCATATTAATAACATCCCCAGCCACCTTCTGGATGTCTCCTTCCAGGGATTGGCTGGGGCATGATAAATATTAAAATAGTAATCAAACTCTCAGCACAGGAAACCCTGACCAGACCAACACATACAACAGAGCCAAAAACGAACTACAGGAGGGCGCTACACTTGTTTTGAGGTATCGCTTCTAAGACAGATGTACTCATAGTAACTTCATTTATACTGTATACATTTTCTATCTTTCATTCAAGAAACAATTTGTGTGTGTTTTACTTGTCTGGCTAGCTTTACCAATTAGCCTCCCATAAGGGATTTATTGCCTTCTCAACATATATTAGTAGAGGTATCCTCTGGGCAATTCATTTTAAAGCATTCTAATAGCCAATAATAGGTAAAGTTGATCCAGGGAATATCCAATTGCCTCTTGGGGGATCAGAAAGGAATTTTTTCCCCTGCTGTGTAGCAAATTGGATCATGCTTTGCTGAGGTTTTTTGCCTTCCTCTGGATCAACTGTGGGGATAGGATTGTGTATATGGGATTGCATGATTTGTTTTTTGTTTTTTATTGTTTGAACTAGATTAACTTGTGTCTTTTTTCAACTTGACTATGTAACTATGTATTTTTTTAACCATTTTTTTATTAAATAGATTTGTCTTTAAATCTCTACCAAGCTGACCGCATACTTCATGACATACTTCATGACAGATAATGTAAAAATGATTGAATGAAACTAAGTAACCAGGAAATGTATACATTTTGAATATAATTGATGTGCTAAGTTATGAGCGATAAACATTTAGCCCCACATATAGCCCAATATCTGTAAAAGATACTCCTTAAATGAGCATTACTTAAAAGACTGGGTCATATAGGGGTTCCCCTAGGGAGTTATAATGAGACCTTTTCCACATGCAATTGTTATTTCACAGAGTGAAACATACTTGGTGTCCTAGGTATTCATATTCCTAATTGCTTTGTATTAAATAGAAGAAAAGGTATTGACCACAAATGTATTGCTGTCAGCAGCATCCCAAGAGGCATTGCAGCATGTCCCAGCAGGTAATCAAACAGCAGATGCTCCACTAGTTTTTCTCAACTCTTGCCAGATTCTCTGAAATTATTCTTACCTGATTTGGTCAATTTACTGACATCTCCATATCTATGGGCACCCCAACCAACCAACCTATGGGAAACAGTGCTCAGATTAATTAGATATTTTTAGTAGTTTTAATTATAACACAGATAAAAGTGGGAACAGCTTAAATAGTGATGCAACTTCACATGCCACATGTCGCAATGTCATCAATAAGAGATCTGTCTGTCTATAGTCAGTCTTCAGATGGCAATTGCTAAAGCAATTTTGTTTTTTGTTTTTGTTGTTTACAGGGCTGCCTAATCTTTTAAATGAATGGTGTTAGATAATGGACTCTAAAGGACTGTTGACAAAGGGATTATAGTTATCCAAGACAGTTCTTTTTTTGCATAGCTTGATATCCCTTTGCAGGTCGTTCACTCTCACATTTTGTAATTTAATTCCATTGATTTCAACTACAGTAGCCTCTAATGATCATCCTCAAGCTCCAGCTACTTTCAGGATGACTGACCTAATTAAAATGCCAAAGTAAATCAACTAGCACAACTGGTTTTCTAATTTGTGGAAGGAGCTGGTTAAAAAAAAATGGCCTTATAAGTGGCTTTATATAAAGAGTTATCCTGGGCAACAAGAGAAGGCAGTAAATGACATTCCAGGGCTATAAAACAAAAATTCTAACTGCACTAAAATGAGAATTCCACCCTACCCACCCCTGGTACCTTTGATCATACCTTGTCCCCATTTGAAGAATACTGTATTGAGCGAGGTCCACTTTCCCATAGCCTCGCGACAGTATATTCCTTACTGGTTTCACCCCTGAAAGACTTCCAATTGCCATTCCTGCAAAAATGGAAATCGGACCTGGGTAGAACTTTTTCGAAAGTGCAATGCACCAACATAACATATTTGCCTTAAAATCTTCAATTTGCACGTGCAAGAAACAAACTTCAACATTTTTTCCCAGTGGTACTGGACCCCCTAACTTCTCCATAGATGCTTCTCAGACACTTCTGACTGATGTTGGCACTGTCAAGAAGATTGTGGGACGTTGCTACACATTTTTTGGTCTTGCTCTAAAATAGAGGGTTTTTGTAAAGAGGTCCAGAAGATTACCCAAACATTTACTGACTATAAGATCCCTGAAGATTCGGCCTTCTTCTTGTCGCACGTCTCCAAAATTCCTGCAAAATTTACAAGAAATCTATTCTTTGCCATCTTTTGAATGCGGCCAAATCCTGTATTGCCCTTACCTGGAAATAGACACAACCTTCTTCAGTGGGGCTGTGACCCAGGAGGGTGGAGGAGCTAAACTGGATAGAAGACCTGGTTCTGACAGCCCAGCAGAAACAAGAGACTTACACGAAAACTTGGTCCCTATGGAACATGTTTATCTGTTCAGAGGAAGGAAGAGCTCTTATTGATGTGGGTCCCACTAGTTAATTTAATTTATGTACAGTGGCGCCACTAGGGTTGGTGTCACCCGGTGCCGAAAAAATTGGTGTCACCCCCTCCTCCACCAACTACCTCAGTACAGACCCCCCCCACTAACTACAGACCCCACTCCATCAATATAGCCCCCCTCCCTCAGTACAGACCCCCTTCCATTAATATAGACCCCCGCTCAGTGCAGACCCCCTTTCCTCAGTATAGACCCCCCACTAAGTACTGACCCCCTCCCTTATTGCAGACCCCCCATCAGTTCAGACACCCTCCCTCAGTGCAGAGTCTGCAGACCCCCCTCCATCAGTATCAACCTCCCACCTCAGTGCAGACCCCCCATCAGTACATACTCCCCCCTCAGTGCTGACCCCCATCAGTATGGAATCCCCCTCTCAGTGTAGACCCCTGCCATTAGTATAGAATCCCCCCTCAGTGCAGAGCCCCCATTAGTATAGAATCCCCCCTCAGTGCAGAGCCCCCATTAGTATAGAATCCCCCCCTCAGTGCAGAGCCCCCCATTAGTATAGAATCCCCCCCTCAGTGCAGAGCCCCCCATTAGTATAGAATCCCCCCTCAGGGCAGAGCCCCCATTAGTATAGACACCCCCCTCAGGGCAGAGCCCCCATTAGTATAGACACCCCCCCTCAGTGCAGAGCCCCCATTAGTATAGACACGCCCCCAGTGCAGAGCCCCCATTAGTATAGACACCCCCCCTCAGTGCAGAGCCCCCATTAGTATAGACACCCCCCTCAATGCAGAGCCCCCATTAGTATAGACACCCCCCTCAATGCAGAGCCCCCATTAGTATAGACACACCCTCAGTGCAGACCCCCATTAGTATAGACACCCCCTCAGTGCAGAGCCCCCCATTAGTATAGACACCCCCCTCAGTGCAGAGCCCCCATTAGTATAGACACCCCCCTCAGTGCAGAGCCCCCATTAGTATAGACACCCCCCTCAGTGCAGAGCCCCCATTAGTATAGACACCCCCCCTCAGTGCAGAGCCCCCCATTAGTATAGACACCCCCCTCAGTGCAGAGCCCCCATTAGTATAGACACCCTCCTCAGTGCAGAGCCCCCATTAGTATAGACACCCTCCTCAGTGCAGAGCCCCCATTAGTATAGACACCCCCCTCAGTGCAGAGCCCCCCATTAGCATAGACACCCCCCCTCAGTGCAGAGCCCCCATTAGTATAGACACCCCCCCTCAGTGCAGAGCCCCCATTAGCATAGACACCCCCCCCTCAGTGCAGAGCCCCCATTAGCATAGACACCCCCCCTCAGTGCAGAGCCCCTTATTAGTATAGACATCCCCCCTCAGTGCAGAGCCCCCATTAGTATAGACATCCCCCTCAGTGCAGAGCCCCCATTAGCATAGACACCCCCCCTCAGTGCAGAGCCCCCCATTAGTATAGAATCCCCCTTCAGTGCAGAGCCCCCATTAGTATAGACATACCCCTCAGTGCAGAGCCCCCATTAGCATAGACACCCCCCCCTCAGTGCAGAGCCCCCCCATTAGCATAGACACCCCTCCTCAGTGCAGAGCCCCCATTAGCATAGACACCCCCCCTCAGTGCAGAGCCCCCCATTAGCATAGACACCCCCCCTCAGTGCAGAGCCCCTATTAGCATAGACACCCCCTGCACCCACACATACATAAAGTTTACAGACCTCAGAACAGTGCGGATGATACACACAGCCGTGTGTGTCCCTCGGGCTCCCCCTCCTCTTGTGGAAATGTAAACAGAGAGGAGGGGGGGGCGGCTTCAGTCCGCTGCGCTGAGGGACACAGCGCAAGTCCGGACGGAGGAGCAGATCAGGGCAGCGGGCAGTGTAAGCGGTGCGTGCCGCTACCTACGGGTGTCACCCCTCTGGCGGGTGTCACCCGGTGCGGCCCGCACCCCCCGCACCCACCTAACAACGCCACTGTTTATGTATCACGTCCCCTAACTCCTTTGTAATAGCCTTTGTAATTTTCTTCTTTTATCTGTGTAAAATCTGGCAGTTCTCTGACCCATGAGAGTTTCCCCCTGGGTTTCCTGCACTTTAGGATCCCTAAATGGGGCCTTCTCTTGATGTTTCCGGTTTTCTTTTTTTTTTCGCCCCCTGGGGTCTCGCCCTCTATGCCCTTTGCTGAGACAGGGTAACTTTTTTGTTGTCTTATTGATATATCCCTGTAACCTTGTTGGACAGATTTGGTCCAATTGTTGTTTCTTTGGGATTGTGTCCATTGTTCTGATGTTTTGTTACCAGTATCTCTGCTATGTATGTTTCCATGGAAACTGCCTTTCTTTCTTAAATAAAAAATAAAATTAAAAAATAAAATATTTACAATTTACATCAATTTTAATTCTATGCAAGCTTTTGTAACCATATATCAGTAAGCATTTCATATGTGGGAGGAATTGGCCTACTTCCTGAGCTCTGATCATAAAGCATGTGTGTGCCATACCTGAGAGATCCCCCAGGAAATCACTGTAGTAGGTACATTAGCTTTTGGGTCCTGTGCCGAACAACTTCCCTTCTGCATTGTGAATACAGTTGGCTTTCAGTGAACATTTTACATTCTCTCAATTAATACAAAGCATTTTATGATTGGACAAGGTGGAAAGGAAGGGTGGTGACATCACAATCTCCACTTCATCCAATCTGAGAATGTTTTGCATTCATTGAGAAAATGCAAAGTGTTCTCTGAATGGTACCTGTGCCAAGATAGCAAACTCCTGTGTTCAGTTAGCAGCAGGGCAAATGCTTGGCACAGAACCCAGACGCTATCAGCAATCGCAGTATTAGTAGGCAGCTTCAGGGGTATGGTACATACATACTTACATTGGTTCAAGCTGGCCAATATCTGGAACACGGCTTTAATTCTAGCGTTTCAGTACATCTGGCTTTCTGTTTGTGAGAGACAGCAAGAAACTTCACTTGGATGTGTTTGAGAATATCTCTTCTGCTTTACAAACAGGTAAGGGAAATGAGTTCCCACTTCCTAGATTACCAGCTTACTGATAAAACGGATTAGAGTGGAGGAAATACATCATCATTGAACAGATAAGCTTTGTTCCCTGTCTGCAACTCCCAATTCTGACTGGTGTGTAACTTAAAAAAAGGAGAGGTTTAATGCTGTATCTTGGCCACCAAACAGGTTTGAATTGTGAGGGAAAATATAGAACTCTTATTTTAAGGTAAGCCATAATGGTTTTGGCCAATTATTTTTTTTAAACTAATAACTGAAATATAGTTTTTCTAAATAGAGTAAAGCAGAAGCAGTTTACTTTCTCTCTTTCTCTCACTCTATTTAAAATATTATATAGGGACGTCTTAGTGCAGAACTAAACATTATCTGAGTACCACAAACGGAAAACGCTATTTAATTAATTTTTAATATTGAAAGCAAACTCACCCATCCATCCATATTTCTATGGAATGGAGACACACCAATTTCACTTTCAGGCCCCATTCACATCTAATGTAATGGGAACGCACTTTTTTGGCACTTTTTTCATGTGACACACATAGGGCAGCCCATTGATTTCAATGGGCTGCCCTATGCGCGACAATCGTGGCAAAGTAGCTCCTGGGGCATTTTGTTGTGTTGCACTTTTCACATTTTTTTACTGTGCATTTTTCTGTGTTTGCCGCATGTTTTTAAATGCGGCAAAATGCTTGCTTGGTTCTGTGTTTGGGGTGTCATTAGCAATTAATGGCAGCAAAAGCATGGCTAGTTCATTTTAGGTGTATAAAGGAGGCCATACATTATACAAGCTGCCTGTACGATACAATTTCCTTTAGATTAATCAAAAATATAGAATAGGAGGACACACCTGTCAATCCAATCACTCTGTACCCAGTCAGGCAGGCTTTTGCACTGCATTGTTGGTGGTGGATCTAAAGTAGATTTTACAATCAGATTGTACAGTGTACGGTGAGTTTTACAGAATTTCAGGGACACACTTTTCCTGTTTTCAATCCCACAGCTCTGCTCCACATAGGCCATTATTGGATCACTCAGCTCCTGCACACTATGCCAAATGAATGATCTTTTTAAGAAGAAGATAAGGTACAAAATGATTGATCTGTAGGGGAAGACACTGGCTGTGTACACAGGGAGAAAAGTACTTACAGACAATGATTGCATTGGAAAAGCATGTGACTTCCGAGGTTGGTGGTAATCACCTGGAGGGGGAGGGCAGTTGTGTTTTAATGAGGTCAGCTGCTGAAGTATTTCTTCACACTACTAGTTTTCTCAGCCTAAAGGACGTACACCAGGAAGTAATAGAGGAGTTTTCTATAGGAGAAACTGATGATTGAGGTATTCCCTGCCCTAGAATATAGAAAAAGCTTTTTCTTTTCTGCAACAGAGGTACATTAATGGTATATTGGCATATAGGGAAGCTGGAATCTAGAAAAAAGGTGATCTTAGCCGTTAGTATCCTTGGCTGGTTCACATCGGTTTGGTGCATTTCTTTGTACATTGCATTTTAGGTGCGTTTTAGATATGTTTTAGGCTTGCCAGTATTGAACTCTATAGAATGTGCTTTTAGATGAAAGATGCAAAATACAGATTCTTTTTTTTTTTTTTTTGCACCGCACCTAAAATGCACATAAAATTCACAGATGTGAACGGGGCCTTTATTAAATTAATTTAATATTGAAAGTATAGAATACCCACTCAGTGCTTCAATTTTTATTTCTGGTATTGTTATAATTCCTCAGTTCACCCCATTTTCTTTTATTGGTGAACTGAGATCTCCAGCAGTAAATGCAGGGGTGAGATTCTCAAACACTTGCAGACGTTGTGCTACCTTTCACATACAGAAAGCTTGTATGTGTAAAAACATGCCAGTATTGTGAAGTCCCTCCCAGCCACCAAACCTGTATTGGAAGTGTAAATAAAACTGGAAGGACAAGAAGCAAAGTTGAAAATTTAATAAATAGGTTTATGAAGCTATGTTCCCAATGATCCTTGGAGATGCAATTTAAAATCAGTATGATGTGTAGTTCAGAGGACTTACATGAAGGTAAACTGAGAAAAAGTACTAATATCAGTACATTTACAATGTTTGTTGGATAGTATAAATAGCTCACTGGTTAATTTAAAAATTTGTTCGGTAATTTACTCAATACTCAACATAACAATAAATAAACAAATTCATTCATTAATATTTCATTGCTAACTTCTCCTGCTAGTTTATGCTGAAAGCACTGCACACATTAAACACAGGAAGAATGAGGAGAAAAGATAACCTTGTGATGCCTCTCACTGCTCACCAACATTTATTCAAGTCAAGCATGGCTAGCTTTATTTGGAAATGCTATAGTATAGGTAGTAGTATACAAGTGAGCGAGAGCAGCAAATGGTAGTAGTATACAAGAGATTGAAAGCAGCAAGTGGGAGTATACAGTGGGGAAAATAATATTTGATCTCCTGCAGATTTTGTAAGTTTGTCCACTTACAAAGAAATTAAGGGTCTATAATTTTTATCACAGGTGTATTTTAAATGATAGAGACAGAATATCAACCAAAAATCCAGAAAAAACATATGATACAAATGTTATAAATTGAGTTGCAGTTCAGTGGGTAAAATAAGTATTTGAACCCCAAGCAAAACATGACTTCATACCTGGTGGGGAAGCCCTTGTTGGCAAGCACAGATCTAAGACATTTCTTGTAGTTGGTTACCATGTTTACACACATCTCAGAAGGGATTTTGGTCCACTCTTCTTTTCAGATCTTCTCTAAATCCTTAAGGTTTCTTGGCTGTCTCTTGGCAACTCGAAGTTTCAGTTCCCTCCATAAATTTTCTATAGGATTAAGGTCTGGAGACTGGCTAGGCCACTCCATGACCTTAATCTGCTTCTTCTTGAGCCACTCCTTTGTTGCCTTGGTGGTATGTTTTGAGTATTGTCATTCTGGAAGACCCACCAACGACCCATCTTCAGTGTTCTGGCTGAGGGAAGAAAGTTCTCATCCAAGATTTTAAAATATATGCCCCCCGTCTATTGGCCCCCCAATGCGGCAAAGTCGGCCTGTACCTTTAGCAGAGAAACAGCCCCAAAGCATAATCTTTCAACATCAATGCTTGACTGTAGGGATGGTGTTCTTCTGGTCATAGTCAGCATTTTTCTTCCTCCAAACACAGTGAGTCGAGTTAATGCCAAAGAGCTCAATTTTGGTTTCATCTGACCACAGAGATTTCTCCCAATTCTTCTCTGAATCATTTATATGTTCATTAGCAAGCTTCAGACGAGCCTATACATGTGCCTTCTTGAGGAGGAGAGGGACCTTGCAGAAGCTACAGGATTTCAATCCATGACGGCGTATTGTATTACCAATGGTTTGTTTGGTGACTGTGGTCCCAACTGCCTTGAGATCATTCACAAGCTCCTCCTATGTAGTTCTGGGTTGATCTCTCACTTTTCTCATGATCATTCTTACACCATGAGGCAAAATCTTGCACAGAGCTCCAGACCGAGAGCGATTGATGGTTATTTTGTATTTCTTTCACTTGCAAATAATCGCTCCAACAGTTGTCTCCTTCTCACCAAGCCTCTTGCTACTGATCTTGTAGCCCATTCCAGCCTTGTGCAGGTCTACAATATTGGCCCTGAGGTCTTTTGACAGCTCTTTGGTCTTGCCCATGATGGTGAGGTTTGAATGGAAGAAAGAGATTCTTTGGGAAGGTGTCTTTTATATGTAGCACCCTCTAGTGTGCTAGAAGTGGTAGTGATTAGGTTTTTTGTCAGTGTAGGTAAATTCCAAGCCTGGCTGGCAGCCCGTTTGTTTTCTTTTTTTAAGTAGTCTTTCTTTATTCAATATGTAAAAAACAAAACATAAGACATTTAGACAAGAAACCATAAAAAAGCAAAAGAAAGTTATCCCCAGGCCCAGCAGGAGTTTAACTTGATACATGTAAAGGGGTCCGACTGACCATCCAACATAAGGAACATAACGGCATATTAGCCGCATGCATAGTATTAATACAGATATATCTACACATTATGAATTGCCGTACTCCTTCCAGCGGAAACCCAGTGTCAGTTAGCACCCATCTATATATGTTTATAGCATAAAGGGTGATATCAGAGATAACCATAAAGTGAAAAAAAAAGTGGGGTGGGGGGGAGGAAGAGTAGTAAAAAGGGGGGAACAAAGTAAGGAGATAACAGAGAACAGCACTCTAGTGTAAACACTTGTAAATATACAATATGATGTTTTTGGATCTGAACCATTAACTCTTAAACTGTCAATAAACAACAAAGTCCTTCATCAAGAAGTTGTTGGCTGGGAGTCCCGAGGGGATGTACTAGTATAGTGAATCCATGTAGCCCAGGTACTGTAGAACTTGTCATGTCTATCTTTGCATGTCGCCATCCACTCCTCCGTGGCCATAATATTGTTTACTAAACATATGCAATCCACCCTACTAGGAATTTGAGCTGATTTCCAGTGAACTGGAATTAACTAAGTGTTCCTGCAAGACAAAAGGGCATTGCTTGTGTATAGCTATGGCTACCCCCCGACTTAGGGAGTGGAGAATTACTGAGAAACCATTGATTGTATAGGTGTGTAGGCAGCCGTGGGACCGAGTCAGTGTGAAAATGAGTCTTCTGCAATAAAAGAATATGTACCCCCAGCCTCTTCGTCTCAAGCCACAACTTACTTTACAAGGCGACTTTAGACCGCGGACATTGTAGGACACGATTTTCAGGGAAGCCATGACAAGGGGAGGAGCTTGGGACTTTGTTCATAACCACATGAACAGAGAGAGACCTGCAACAAACTGACCCACAAGATATTAAGTGCTGAAAAACAAGAGATAGGTGCAATGAAAAATCTGGACTGCCGCACTCCGGATTGGAATAATAAAGGTAAAATCTTCTTTATTGAAAAAATGACATGGTATAAAATGCGTACATTGCTCTGTTGAAGTGATACAGCATAACCGCTGACGCGTTTCACGCTCCCATAGAGCGCTTACTCAAGAACAAGAGACATTACATACATTAACAACAAAGAAACAAAACACTCAACAAAGTAGTACAAGAAAACAAAACTCAGAAAAAATAGCCGAGCATCCAAGCTCCACTAGTTGGGGGTCTCCACCACCTCTCCCAATCAAGGAGAGAGTGGAGGCCAGCGACCAGGGAGGCCCCAAAACAGGGACATAACTCCAAGGAGTTGACCTATTGGGGGTAAGTGACACAACACTCAAATTACTGGCGGCAATATCTCAAAATTTGGGCAACAGGATTGCAAAACATAGAAGTGCCTGAAGAGTCTCTCAAGGCACTATCCCAGAGGGGGAGGAATATGGAGGCTGCGGTGTGGCCTGTGAGGGGCCCCTTCTATTCCTGTTACAGCCTCTGCGCCTAGCAGGTTGCCAGGGCTGTGAGTGGGATGGAAGCGGAATCTCAGGGGAAGACCTCCAATCCGGAATGTCAATTGTTGGCAAATTAAGGTGTTTCAGGAATTGGGGTAGGTCATCTTTATTCCTCAAAACGTATTGCTGGCCATCCTTGGAACTGACAGGTGAAAAGGGAAACCCCATCTGTAAATAAGCTTAGCATTTTGCAGTGCCTCAAGGAGTGGTTTAAGCGCTCGTCACTGCATCAGGATTCTCCTGGATAAATCCAGAAAGAAAGATAGTTTGGCACCATCAAAGTCCACATGGCGGACACCCCGAAGACGAAACATGATCCATTCCTTAATGGTGTATTTGTGGAGTTTTCAGATAATGTTCTGCGGCTTATCCAGATCTGCGGATGGCGGACGAAGTGCTCTGTGAGCTTGATCGATTTCAATATGATCAGGCGCCTCACGGCCCAGGATTTGTTAAAAGATTCCCTGTAGGGTGGGAACTATGTACCGGGGCCCCGTAGCTTTCGGCAGGCCCCTGATACGGATGTTAACTCTGTTGCTCCTATTCTCAAAGTCATCCATTTGATCTAATAAAGAGTTAAGCCATTGGTTTTGTGTTTTGCATCTTTCTGTAAGGGCTTGGACAGTAGGTGACACATCCTCCCATTGTTTTTCCAGGGCTCCCACTCTGCCTCTAGTATGTGCTGTGTCAGCCTGTAGGGCTTCTATGTCCAGTCTCAATGCTTTCTCCACTCTGTGAGCAAACAGCTCCAGATCAGCTTTAGTGGAGAGGGAGAGAATATGTGCCTGCACATCCCTAGCGTCCAGCGCTTCCCCTAATGCAGATGGTTCAGCAGGACTGTCTGAGCCTGAGGGTGAGATAGGGAGGGGGATTGAGTGCACAGGGATCAGTGATGAGGGAATCGTGGATGCTGGCACGTGTAGCGTAAGTCTGCTCACCGGGCACCATCTTGGATTGTCCTGGAGGTCCCCATCCGGTCTCTGTAAAGTAGGCATCCAGCGATCTCGAGCGGTCCTGGGGGGTCCGCTGTGGCTGTGGTGACATCTGCCACTTAGGGGGCATGATGTGGGGTCAATTCTACCCGGTAAAGCTGCCGTAGGTGCGGGTAATAGAGAAGGTCTCACGGAGCTTGGCAGACACATGTCCTCACTCCTGCATGCCATCCACCTCAGGCCTGTTTGTTTTGATCTGGGTTGGGAGTGACTCAGGCAGAGCTAGGTGACTCACAGGCAGCATCACCAAGATATCCCACTTCTTTCCTGAATGCTCTAGAATCTTCTGGAAAAGAAGGAGGGGAGGAGGGGTGGAGCTGCCTGGGGTATTCTGAGGAACCCTGTCAGAGAAATAGTGTTCAGAGAATAGGCTGTAGAAGTACTGGCAATCTTGCCAGTAGAAGAAATGGGTGCCATAGGTGCATCATATGATAGATGGTTCCCCCTGCTGGCCTATAAAAGGCTGCCTCTGTCTGACCAAAGTTGCTGGATTGTCTTCAGCTCTTCCCTGTTCCTGTGTTATACTTTCAAGTGATTCCTGTTGTGACCTTGGCTTGCCTCCTGACCTGCTCTGATCTCCTCTCCAGTGTTTGACCCCCGGCTTGGCTCACCCTGATGACGTTAGAACGCACTGACGAAACCGGTCGGACTTACCGAACGTGACACACCACTTCCGTTCGGAACGCAGTTTGTTTTTGTTTGTCCGCACAAACCCACATGTGGTCGATGCGGTTTTTAGCTTGTTTTTAGCCTGTCCAATAAATTTTTGACTTACTTCACTATGGGGGTTCCCCATTCATTTTCTCCCCATTCATGACACTAATGGCTTGTAATGACCCATCTCTATTCGGGAGTTTGTTTGCATGCATCCAAGCAGCTACAGTGTTACTTGAGTTCCAGCACCTGAACCAAGCTGTGATCGTGTGAAGCTTCTCTGGCTGTCCTTGAAGCGTTTTTGACTCCTGTTATGGGAGTCACCACAATCTGGTGAGTAGGCTGTGTGGCTGCTGATGGTGGTCAATTACTGTTTTCTGATGTTTTGCTGAACTCCAGGAGGATTTATCCAGAAGTCTGATTTCTACACCATTTGAACACTTTTTTGAACACATATATTTTTTTTATTTATTTTTGAATTTTTTTATATTTTGAACTGTTGCTTTCACTTGATTTTGATCCTAAAATTTTTTAAAGTTTGATTGTTTGCTGATTTCACCCAGTCGAAAGCTATTTATGAGTATCATTATTGACACTATTTATATTTTATTTTACACTAGTGTGTGATATTTGCACTTGCACTTTAAAGGGAGTGAAATTTGTAATTAATTTGTTAATTATTGTCCCTCTATACTTGCACCTGCCTGATTACCAGTGTCTGACCCCCAGTTTGGCTCACGGACTTTGCTATACTTGCACCTGTCTGATTACCAGTGTTTGACCCCCAGCTTGGCTCTCAGACATGCTATACTTGCATCTGCCTGATTACCAGTGTTTGAACCCCGGCTTGGCTTATCACTTACCTGTGATTGACCCTCAGCTGGCCTCACCACAGCCTCCAATCTGCTCTCCTGTGTTCTACCCTCAGCCAGGCTTTTACTAGTGTCCGGATTACTCCTTGTCGTCTTCTCAAGCAAAGTTTCCAAATGGTCATCATCATTCCAAGAAGGCTCAAGCCTTCTCAACCTGCTGGAAATCCATGCTTCTTTGAGCCCTATACCTCCTGTACCACCTTCAGGGGTATACTGCGCTTAGCCGCAAGGGGAGCCTCTCTCAGCATCTTGGCTTCGGAAAAGGTACCTGACAGTACAATCCAGCCATGTCAGAGGCCGACAGAGGCTCCCCACTCAAGGCTTTGTGCCAGCAGGTCACCGCCCTCACTCAGGTAGTTTAGAGACTCCAGGAAGGCTACTTTCAATTGGAGGGTCGTCTGCAGCACCTGCCGGTCTCGCCTGCTCCTGTAGATTCAGGTCCATCATCTTCCAATACAGCATTCTCCTCTTCCCCACAAGGCCGGACAAACTCAACTTCCGCAGCAATGGTGGCACCCCCTGAACCAAGAGTTCCTACACCTGAAGGCTCCCTGGGGAATCAAAAGAAATTCAGAGCCTTCAAAAATGCCTGCTCATTATATCTAGCCCTCCAGCCCAGAACCTTCTTCTCTGAGTCTGTAAAAGTAGGGTTCATAATCTCCCTGCTATCCGAGGAACCGCAAGCATGGGCCCATAACTTGCTTGAACAAAAGAGCCCTGTATTGAACTCTGTAGACATCTTTTTCGAAGCAATGGCACAGCTCTATGATGATCCACAGCACTCAACAACGGCCGAAGCCTCTCTGCATACCTTGCTTCAGGGTAAACGCCCGGTATAAGATTATACCATTGACTTTCGAAGATGGTCTGCTGACACTGGGTGGAACGAGGCTGCTCTCAAATACCAATACCGATAAGGCCTCTCAGAAACCCTCAAAAACTAACCGGTCCAAGTCGAGACACCTGCCACCCTAGAAGGTCTAATTCAACTTGCCATAAAACTTGACAAGAGCGGCGGCCTGAACGCTTTCAAACCTCTCGTCCTACTTGGATGTTACCCAGGATTCCACCTGTTCTTTCTGCTTGGCCTAGTTCTTCTTCCATTCCTGTCTCAGAAGATGAACCTATGCAGTTGGGTCTGGTCTGCTCTCCACTCACGCTCGATGAGAAGCAACGCCGTCAACAGGCCAATCTTTGTCTATACTGCGGAGGAGCCGGCCACTTTCTATGTAACTGTCCTGTGAGGCCCACTAAGTCGCACCAACCACTTCCAATGAACTTTCAGGTTGCTGGTCTCAGGGAACATGGACTTTACACCAAGGAAGAAAAGTGCGACTTTGAGAAAACAGTCATACAGTTTTTGGGACTTGTTATATCCACTGAAGGAATCGCAATGGACCCACAAAACGCAAAGGCAATTCTGGAATGGCCAGCCCCTGTAGAAAAAAAAGGTGTCCAGCGATTTGTGGGTTTTGCTAATTTTTATCAGAGGTTCGTGAAGGGGTTTTCCACTATCATTTCGCCTATTACCCAGTTGACTCACCAGCAGTTCCGGTTTCAGTGGTCTCAAGAGGCCAAATAGCCTTGATAAATTGAAAAATCTGTTCAATTCTGCTCCAATACTACAGCACCCAGATCCGGCCTTGCCCTATGTGTTGGAGGTAGATGCCTTGGAGATAGCTACAGGAGCAATCTTGTCCTAACGCCAAGGACCTAAGGCACCCTGTAGCCTTTGCCTCTCGGAAGATGACTCCTCCAGAGACTAATTATGACATGGGCGACCGGGAATTATTGGCCATCAAATTCACTTTGGAGGAATGAAGGTATTTGCTGAAAGGGGCTGTTCACCCTATCATGATTTTCACAGATCATAAGAACCTGGAGTACCTCAGAACAGTGAACCGTCTAAGACTCCGACAAGCTCGATGGGCGCTATTTTTCTCCAGGTTCAACTTTCATATTTCTTACTGACCAGGCTCCAAGAATGGGAAAGCTGACGCCCTTTCCCAAATGTTTCCAGATGCCCCTGAGACAACTGAGCCCAGTACCATTTTATCTGCACAAAACGTTTTGCTCATCAAACCTGATCTGAAGATAGCAATCAGACAAGCCTCCAGCCAGTGCACTGAACCTGAAGTCTCCTCCCTGAAGAATCAAGATGGGTTGCTATGGTTTCAGGACAAGATTCTCATTCCTCAGCAAGTGAAACTCCAAGTCTTAAGAACCTTCCGTGGCCACAAGCTTGCAGGTCATTTTGGGGTACAGAAAACATCAGACCTTATTCAGAACTCCTTTTGGTGGCCCAGTTGGAAACAGGATTGTAAGAATTATGTCAGTTCCTGTACCACGTGCCAATGCAACAAAGGGTCCAATGCCAAGTCCTGGGGTCTATTATGGCCTTTGCCCATTCCAGAACAGCCATGGAGGAAGCTCTCCATGGACTTTATTGTTAACCTACCTCCTTCCGAGAAATTCACTACCATCCTGGTGGTAGTGGAACGCCTCTCAAAGATGGCACATTTTTTATTTTTCATGGTTGGCACACCCTCTGCCTCAGACACAGCAAATATTTTTATCAAAGAGATCGTAAGATTGCATGGGGTTCCTGACAACATTGTTTCCGACAGAGGAGTGCAATTTACTTCCAGGTTATGGAGAGATCTTTGCAAATCCTTGGCAATAGAAGTATCTCTTTGATCAGCATACCACCCACAGAGCAATGGCCAGACAGATAGGACAAATCAAACATTGGAGCAATACCTACAGTGTTTTTGTACCTGTTCGCAAGACGACTGGGTGTCCCTTCTTCCATGTGCTGAGTTTGCCTATAATAATTCCTTGCATACTGCCACCAATCAACCCCCCTTTTGGGCAAATTATGGGTTCCATCCCTTCCTTTTTAACCAATTCCATACCAGAAGCTTCAGTACCTGCGGTCCAGGAACGGATAAACTTCATCCAGACCAATTACCAGCAACTCTGGAAAACCATGCAACAGGCCCAAGAAAATTATGAAAAATACCTTGACAAAAAAAGAAGGGACAACCCTGTTTTCAAAGTAGGAGATGAAGTATGGCTGTCTGCTGTAAATCTTAAAATCTCCTGCCCATCACGGAAATTAGGACCAAAATTCATTGGGCGCTTCAAGATGAAGACAATGATAAATCAGGTGGCCTTTGAATTATCACTACCTGCCTCTTACAAGTGTCGCCCAATTTTTCATGTCTCGCTACTAAAACCGGTGGTCCCAAGTCCCATTCCCAGGAGGGAAGAACTATCACCACCTCCAGTTCTGGTAGAAGGCGAGGTGGAGTTTGTAGTGGAAGCCATTATAGACTGCAGAAAAAGAAAAAGGGGTATCCCCAGAAGATAATTCCTGGGAGCCCTCTAGCAATGTGCATGCTCCACATCTTATACAAGTTTTCCACAACAGACATCCAAGAAAGATGGTTAGTTTGGGCATCTGGAGGCTGCCCCTTGTGGGGGCACTGTCAGAGAAATAGTGTTCAAAGAGTAGGCCGTAGAAGTACTGGACTAATCTTGCCAGTAGAAGAAATAGGCATCATAGGTGCATCATGTGATAGATGGTTCCCCCTGCCTCTGTCTGACCCAAGTTGCTGGATTGTCTTCAGCTCTTCCCTGTTCCTGTGTTATACTTTCAAGTGATTCCTGTTGTGACCTCGGCTTGCCTCCTGACCTGCTCTGATCTCCTATCCAGTGTTTGACCCCCGGCTTGGCTCACGGACTTTGCTATACTTGCACCTGCCTGATTACCAGTGTTTGATCCCCGGCTTGGCTCATGGACTTGCTATACTTGCACCTGCCTGATTACCAGTTTTTGACCCCCGGCTTGGCTCACTGACTTTGCTATACTTGCACCTGCCTGATTACCAGTGTTTGACCCCCGGCTTGGCTCTCAGACTTGCTATACTTGCACCTGCCTGATTACCAGCGTTTGACCCCCGGCTTGGCTTATCACTTACCTGTGATTGACCCTCAGATGGCCTCACCACAGCGTCCAATCTGGTCTCCTGTCTTATATCCTCAGCCAGGCTTTTACTAGTGTCTGGATTACTCCTTGTCGTTTTCTCAAGCAAAGTCTCCCAATGATCACCAGCTCAAGCCTTCTCAACCTGCTGGCAACCCGTGCTTCTTTGAGCCCTATACCTCCTGTATCACCTTCAGGGGTATACTGCACTTAGCCGCAAGGGGAGCCTCTCTCAGCATCTTGGCCTCAGAAAAGGTACCTGACAAGACCTGACCAATCCCAACTTGGATTGGTGGGGGCAGGCCTCCTTAAATACCCAGGGTCAGCCCAGCTGGGAAGAAGTTCTTTGGGGTGGAAGCTGGAGATGTAGTGCTAGGCTGTCGTGGCATTCGAGGGAGCTCCCCAGTCTGGGGGGGTGACCTTTTGCCTGGGCTCGAGTGCAGACAGGGCCCTCTGAGAATATGTGGAGGTGTCCTGGACAGGAGGCACGGGAGCAAGGAGAGGACAGCAGGAGAAAGCACTGCCAGGCAAATCTCCAAGGCGGAAAAACAAGTAGCAGCCAAGAGGGCTGGTGAGTGACACACAGTCAGGAGGACAGGGAGGTACACCTGAGATGACTGGGAGATTTCAGTCTGGGATGGGTGCAGAGCCAGTGGAGTTGACTGTAGTGGCACAGCAGTGGAGAGAGGCAGCTGCAGCCAGAAGGGCTGACAAGGCCTGAAGATGTGGTACTGCACTTAGTAGCCATGTGGAAAGCTAGCACTGGAACTACCTATCTTTTGCTACACCATAGGTGCCCGCGGTCCCTGCCTGTTAAGGGCATCTGCTTTGGGCCTGGCTGAGCCAGTGTAAGACCTATCTATCAGTGCTAGCTGGTCCTCAAGAGTGAAATCAAGAGTTAAGTAAAGTTCTGGAGAGGGAGATCAAGAGATGTGCTCGAACTGGAAGTAAAGAAGTTGTATATACTGGAGATGTATATAGTTGGTCCCATATATATTTTATTCAATCAATTGGGCATCTCATGAATATCCTATCCCCATCCAAGTTGATATTCTGTCTCTATCATTTAAAATACACACATGATTACACCTACAATTATAGACCCTTCATTTCTTTGTAAGTGGGCAAACTTAAAATCTTCAGGGAATCAAATAACTATTTTCACCACTGTACAAGAGAGTGAAAGCAATATGTTGGAGTAATATACAAGAGACTGAGAGCAATAAATGGGAGTAATATACGAGAGAGAGAGCAGAAAGTGGGAGTAGTATAAGAAAGAGAGAGAGCAGCATGTGGGAGTAGTATACAAGAGAGAGAGATCAGCAAGTAGGCATAGTATACAAGAGAGAGCAGCATGTGGGAGTAGTATACAAGCGAGAGAGAGCGCAGCAAGTGGGAGTAGTATACGAGAGAGAGAGCAGCATGTGGGGGTAGTATATGAGAGAGAGCAGCATGTGGGAGTAGTATACAAGAGAGAGAGCAGCATGTGGGAGTAGTATACGAGAGAGAGAGAGAGAGAGAGAGAAGCAAGTGGGAGTAGTATACAAGAGAGAGAGAGCAGCATGTGGGAGTAGTATATGAGAGAGAGACAGCAGCATGTGGAAGTAGTATACAAGAGAGAGAGCAGCAAGTGGGAATAGTATACAAGAGAGAGAGAGAGAGAGCAGCAAGAGGGAGTAGTATACAAGAGAGAGAGAGAGAGCAGCATGTGGGAGTAGTATATGAGAAAGAGACAGCAGCATGTGGAAGTAATATACAAGAGAGAGAGCAGCAAGTGGGAATAGTATACAAGAGAGAGGGAGAGCAGCATGTGGGAGTAGTATACAAGAGAGTGAGAGAGAGCAGCATATATATAAGAAAAAGAGAGCAGCAAGTGGGAGTAGTATACAAGAGAGAGAGCAGCATGTGGGAGTAGTATATGAGAAAGAGACAGCAGCATGTGGAAGTAATATACAAGAGAGAGAGCAGCAAGTGGGAATAGTATACAAGAGAGAGGGAGAGCAGCATGTGGGAGTAGTATACAAGAGAGTGAGAGAGAGCAGCATATATATAAGAAAAAGAGAGCAGCAAGTGGGAGTAGTATACAAGAGAGAGAGCAGCATGTGGGAGTAGTATATGAGAAAGAGACAGCAGCATGTGGAAGTAATATACAAGAGAGAGAGCAGCAAGTGGGAATAGTATACAAGAGAGAGGGAGAGCAGCATGTGGGAGTAGTATACAAGAGAGTGAGAGAGAGCAGCATATATATAAGAAAAAGAGAGCAGCAAGTGGGAGTAGTATACAAGAGAGAGAGCAGCATGTGGGAGTAGTATATGAGAAAGAGACAGCAGCATGTGGAAGTAATATACAAGAGAGAGAGCAGCAAGTGGGAATAGTATACAAGAGAGAGGGAGAGCAGCATGTGGGAGTAGTATACAAGCGAGAGAGAGCGCAGCAAGTGGGAGTAGTATACGAGAGAGAGAGCAGCATGTGGGGGTAGTATATGAGAGAGAGCAGCATGTGGGAGTAGTATACAAGAGAGAGAGCAGCATGTGGGAGTAGTATACGAGAGAGAGAGAGAGAGAGAGAAGCAAGTGGGAGTAGTATACAAGAGAGAGAGAGCAGCATGTGGGAGTAGTATATGAGAGAGAGACAGCAGCATGTGGAAGTAGTATACAAGAGAGAGAGCAGCAAGTGGGAATAGTATACAAGAGAGAGAGAGAGAGAGCAGCAAGAGGGAGTAGTATACAAGAGAGAGAGAGAGAGCAGCATGTGGGAGTAGTATATGAGAAAGAGACAGCAGCATGTGGAAGTAATATACAAGAGAGAGAGCAGCAAGTGGGAATAGTATACAAGAGAGAGGGAGAGCAGCATGTGGGAGTAGTATACAAGAGAGTGAGAGAGAGCAGCATATATATAAGAAAAAGAGAGCAGCAAGTGGGAGTAGTATACAAGAGAGAGAGCAGCATGTGGGAGTAGTATATGAGAAAGAGACAGCAGCATGTGGAAGTAATATACAAGAGAGAGAGCAGCAAGTGGGAATAGTATACAAGAGAGAGGGAGAGCAGCATGTGGGAGTAGTATACAAGAGAGTGAGAGAGAGCAGCATATATATAAGAAAAAGAGAGCAGCAAGTGGGAGTAGTATACAAGAGAGAGAGCAGCATGTGGGAGTAGTATATGAGAAAGAGACAGCAGCATGTGGAAGTAATATACAAGAGAGAGAGCAGCAAGTGGGAATAGTATACAAGAGAGAGGGAGAGCAGCATGTGGGAGTAGTATACAAGAGAGTGAGAGAGAGCAGCATATATATAAGAAAAAGAGAGCAGCAAGTGGGAGTAGTATACAAGAGAGAGAGCAGCATGTGGGAGTAGTATATGAGCGAGAGAGAGCAGAAAGTGGGAGTAGTATACAAGAAAGAGAGAGAGCAGCATGTGGGAGTAGTATACAAGAAAGAGAGAACAGCATGTGGGAGTAGTATACGAGAGAGAGAGCAACAAGTGGGAGTAGTATACAAGAGAGCGAAAGCAGTAAGTGGGTGTAGTATATAAAAGAGTGAGAGCAGCAAGTGGGAGAAGTATACAAGAGAGAGGGAGAGCAGCAAGTAGCAGTAGTATATAAGAGAGTGAGAGCGACAAGTGGGAGTAGTATACAAGAGAGAGCAGCAAGTGGGAGTAGTATACAAGAGAGCAAGAGCAGCAAGTGGGAGTAGTATACAAGAGAGAGAGAGCAGCAAGTGGGAGTAGTATACGAGAGAGAGAGACAAAAGGTATTTAACTAACTCATTGGAAGAAACAGAGGTTCAGGTTCACATGCCCATTACAATGTGTAAAAACAAAATTCCTCAAAAATGGCTCTTTGGAGGACCATGAACACTCAAAAAGTGAAAATTATATATAAAACAATACAAATGTATTACAAAGAGTAAATAACATCATACAACATGACTAAAACTGAAAACTAATGCACACAGTAAAAAAAGACACTCATTAGATACTATCCATCTTCTTCAAAATATCGATGGCCTGCAGGTTCCTAGCAATGAGATCCTTGCGGACATCAATGTTGAAGCCCTTTATAACCCTATTCCAAACGATAAGGGCCTGCCCTGCATCCGACAAGTTCTATCAAACAGGAGCCAGTTTGATTGTAAATTCAACAACTTTATCATTGACGCATTAGGCTTCGTCCTATGTCATAATTATTTCACTTTAAATGGTTCCCACTTCCTCCATGTGCAGGGCGTAGCGATGGGGACTTGCTGTGCCCCATCCTTCACCAATCTGTACCTGGGGGGTGGGAACGTATGATTAGTACCTCAACGACATTTTCCTAGTTTGGAATGGCTCTGATGAGCTGCTACATACTTTTGTGCAGTGCCTTAATATCAACATCTTTATTGTTAGTTTTACCATGTCCTCTGATCCAGCTAAAATTGAGTTTCTAGATATACATATCCACAAAGACAAGGAGGGTATGTTGTCAAGTAGTCTCCACCGCAAACCCACCGTGGAAAATGGCATATTACATGCCATTAGCTTCCATCCTAGAAGCTTAGTCAATTCAATTCCTTTTGGACAGTATCTCCGCATCAGGCGAAACTGTTCAAATTACATTACATTCAAAGAGGAAGCATATATACGTAAAGTAAGACTGCAAGCCCGGGAGTATTCTAATAAATGCCTTAAGCGAACTTTTAAAAAATCCACCACAAAAAATAGGCATGAATTATTATACAAAACTAAAATGTTTTAGTCATGTTGTATGATGTTATTTACTCTTTGTAATAAATTTATATTGTTTTATATATAATTTTCACTTTTTGAGTGTTCGCGGTCATCCAAAATCCCGTTCAAGAGAGAGAAAGAGAGAGCAGCAAGTGCGAGTAGTATACAAGGGAGCGAGAGCAGCAAGTGGGCGTAGTATACAAGAGAGAGAGAGAGAAAGAGCAGCAAGTGGAATAGTATATGAGAGAGAGAGAGAGCAGCAAGTGGGAGTAGTATACAAGAGAGGGAGAGAGCAGCAAGTGGAAGTAGTATACAAGAGAGCGAGAGCAGCAAGTGGGCGTAGTATACAAGAGAGAGAGCAGTAAGTGGGAGTAGTACACAAGAGAGAGCAGCAAGTGGGAGTAGTATACAAGAGAAAGAGCGGCAAGTGGAAGTAGTATACAAGAGAGCGAGAGCAGCAAGTGGGAGTAGTATACAAGAGAGTGAGGGCAGAAAGCGGGAGTAGTATACAAGAGAGAGAGAGCAGCAAGTGGTAGTAGTATACAAGTGAGTGAGAGAGCATCAAGTGGAAGTAGTATACAAGAGAGCGAGAGCAGCAAGTGGGAGTAAGTATACAAGAACGTGAGGGCAGAAAGCGGGAGTAGTATACAAGAGAGAGACAGAGAGCAGCAAGTGGTAGTAGTATACAAGAGAGTGAGAGATCATCAAGTGGAAGTGGTATACAAGAGAGCGAGAGCAGCAAGTGGGAGTAGTATACGAGAGAGAGCAGCAAGTGGGAGTAGTATACAAGAGAGCGAGAGCAGCAAGTGGGAGTAGTATACGAGAGAGAGAGCGAGAGAAAGAGAGAGAGAGAGAGCAGCAAGTGCGAGTAGTATACAAGGGAGCGAGAGCAGCAAGTGGGCGTAGTATACGAGAGAGAGAGAGAGCAGCAAGTGGAATAGTATACAAGAGAGAGAGAGAGAGCAGCAAGTGGGAGTAGTATACAAGAGAAAGAGAGAGAGCAGCAAGTGGGAGTAGTATACAAGAGAGCGAGAGCAGCAAGTGGGAGTAGTATACAAGAGAGTGAGGGCAGAAAGCGGGAGTAGTATACAAGAGGGAGAGAGAGCAGCAAGTGGGAGTAGTATACAAGAGAGCGAGAGCTGCAAGTGGGAGTAGTATACAAGAGAGCAAGAGCAACAAGTGAGGGTAATATACAAGTAAGTGAGAGCAGCATGTGGGAGTAGTGTACAAGAGAGGGAGAACAGCAAGTGAGTATAGTATAAAAGAGAGAGAGAGAGAGCAGCAAGTGGGAGTAGTAAAAGAGAGAGATAGAAATATGCGGGAATGGTATACTAAAGAAAGAAAGGTGTAGAAGTTGTATATGGGAGAGAGAGAAGCAATTGGGAGAATTTTATGAAATAGTAAAGCAAGTAGGAGTGATATAGACAAGAGAAGCAAATACATTATCTCGCAAAAGTGAGTACACCCCACACATTTTTGTAAATATTTTATTATATCTTTTCATGTGACAACACTGAAGAAATTACACTTTGCTACAATGTAAAGTAGTGAGTGTACAGCTTGTATAACAGTGTAAATTTGCTGTCCCTTCAAAATAACTCAACAGCCATTAATGTCTAAACCGCTGGCAACAAAAATGAGCACACCCTTAAGTGAAAATGTCCAAATTGGGCCCAACGTGTCAATATTTTGTGTGGCTACCATTATTTTCCAGCACTGCCTTAACCCTCTTGGGCATGGAGTTCACCAGAGCTTCACAGGCTGCCACTGGAGTCCTCTTCCACTCCTCCATGACAACATCACGGAGCTGGTGGATGTTAGAGACCTTGCGCTCTTCCACCTTCCATTTGAGGATGCCCCACAGATACTCAATAGGGTTTAGGTCTGGAGACATGCTTGGCCAGTCCATTGCCTTTACCCACAGCTTCTTTAGCAAGGCAGTGGTCGTCTTGGAGGTGTGTTTGGGGGTGTTATGATGTCGGAATACTGCAATACTGCCCTGCAGCCCAGTCTCCGAAGGGAGGGGATTAAGCTCTGCTTCAGTATGTCACAGTACATGTTGGCATTCATGGTTCCCTCGAAGAACTGTAGCTCCCCAGTGTCGGCATCACTCATGCAGACCCAGACCTTGACACTCCCACCACCATGCTTGACTTTAGGCTTGTCTTTGTACTCCTCACCTGGTTGCCACCACACACGCTTGACACCATCTGAACCAAATAAGTTTATCTTGGTCTCATCAGACCACAGGACATGGTTCCAGTAATCCATGTCCTTATGCCGCGTACACACGGTCGGACTTTTCGTCTACAAAAGTCCAACGGACGCTGACGGACTAAAGCTGGCTGGTAATCCGATCGTGTGTGGGCTTCTCCGGACTTTCAACGAACTTTTTCAGCCTCAAATCCGACGGACTTTAGATTTGAAACATGCTTCAAATCTTTCCGACGGACTCGAGTCCGGTCGAAAAATCCGCTCGTCTGTATGCTAGTCTGACGGACAAAAACCCACGCTAGGGCACCTATTGGCTACTGGCTATCAACTTCCTTATTTTAGTCCGGTGTACGTCATCACGTAAGAATTCGACGGACTTTTGTGTGATCGTGTGTAGGCAAGTCTGTTCGTTAGAAAGTCCGCCGCAAGTCCGTCGAAAGTCCGTCGAAAGTCTGTCGGACAGGCTGTCGGACTTTTGTAGCTGAAAAGTCCGACCGTGTGTACGCCCCATTAGTCTGCTTGTCTTCAGCAAACTGTTTTCGGGCTTTCTTTCTCGGAAGACAGCCATGCAGACCAGTTTGATGCAGTGTGCAGCGTATGGTCTGAGCACTGACAAGCTGACCCTCACCCCTTCACCCTCTTCAGCAATGCTGGCAACACTCATAAATCTATTTCCCAAAGACAACCTCTGGATATGACGCTGAGCACACACACTCAACTCCTTTGGTCGACCATGGCGAGGCCTGTTCTGAGTGGAAGCTGTCCTGTTAAACCACTGTATGGTCCTCACCACTATGCTGCAGCTCAGTTTCAGGGTCTTGGCAATCTTCTTATAGCCTAGGCCAGTGATGGCGAACCTTGGCACCCCAGATGTTTTGGAGTTACAGCAAAAAATCACAGCAAAATTGCACTGTTTGGGGTGCCACACGATTTGGAATCACAGACAGAATCGTGCTAATTCTGCCTGGAAGTATAACTGAAAGAAAACTTTTTTCGTGCTCATGCACTCTGCAGTGTAGTTGAGCATTGTGGAAAATGTAGTTCCAAAACATCTGGGGTGCCAAAGTTCGCCATCACAGGCCTAGGCCATCATTATGTAGAGCAACAATTCTTTTTTTCAGATTCTCTGAGCCTTCTTTGCCATGAGGTGCCATGTTGAACTTCCAGTGACCAGTAAGAAAGTGAGAGCGATAACACAAAATTTAACACACCTGCTCTCCATTCACACCTGAGACCTTGTAACACTAATGAGTCACATGACACCTGGGAGGGAAAATGGCTAATTAGGCCCAGTTTGGACATTTTCACTTAGGGGTGTACTCACTTTTGCTGCCAGCGGTTTAGACATTAATGACTGTGTGTTGAGTTATTTTGAGGGGACAGCAAATTTACACTGTTATACAAGCTGTACACTCACTACTTTACATTATAACAAAGTGTAATTTCTTCAGTGTTGTCACATGAAAAGATAGAATAAAATATTTACAAAAATGTGAGGGGTGTACTCACTTTTGTGAGATACTGTAGGTATATGATATAAGAATGAAGCAATTGGGAGAGAAATATGAGAGAGGGAGAATCCAATGGGCATGGAATTAAAGAGAGTGAGAGACAAGCATGAGTGGTATATGAGAGAAACAGCTGGGAGTGGTAGATACAAATCAAAGTAGATACCTGAACCAAGAATTCTTCTGGACTTTTCAGATTAGAAATATATATATATGTGATGGAAGCATTCGTGACTGCTCATATTACTATGGGTACCAGATATAGCTCATGTTGGTCCTGCTCTAGAGGTAGATCAGTTTTTTTATGGCAAAGAACATTATACACAGTACAAAATATTGCCAATGGGTTTGCATGTTTTATTATTGGTGTGTGTGTGTGTGTTTTCTAGATGTTTAGACTTGAACAAAACCGTTATGCCCCGTACCAACGGTCGGATTTTCCGATGGAAAATGTGTGATAGGACCTTGTTGTCGGAAATTCCGACGGTGTGGGCTCCATCACACATTTTCCATCGGATTTTCTGACACACAAAGTTTGAGAGCAGGCTATAAAATTTTCCGACAACAAAATCTGTTGTCAGAATTTCCGATCGTGTGTACACAAATCCAACGCACAAAGTGCCACGCATGCTCAGAATAAATAAAGAGATGAAAGCTATTGGCTACTGCCCCGTTTATAGTCCCGATGTACATGTTTTACGTCACCGCGTTCAGAATGATCGGATTTTCCGACAACTTTGTGTGACCGTGTGTATGCAAGACAAGTTTGAGCCAACATCCGTCGGAAAAAATCCAAGGATTTTGTTGTAGGAATGTCCGATCAATGTCCGACCGTGTGTACGGGGCATTACACTGTAAGTGCCCTTGTGGTTTCCCCTATGAACAATTTACTGAACTGAAGCTGAACCTGGGAGTTACTCCTTAATGCAGGAAACATTTTATAATATTCTATGGTAAATATTAGATGATATGGGCTTTTATCCTTCATAATGGTGCTGCTGTTGCTATGCTCAGTAGTCCTTTCTAATTCCATGATATCATTATTCTTTGACTGTTTTATATTTGTAGGTGTTTAATATAATTAAGTCTCCAGATAAACTCTTTAACCTACTTTATTTTGTTACATTAGAGTGTCTATAATCCTTATATACATGTAACCAGCATATCAGTGTTTCTCAAACTTTTTTTTATTTATGACCCCCTTTAACTCTCTTTAAAAGTATGCAAATCTGAAGACACCCCAGTCTAAAACGGGGTCCCTTCATCATATCAGAAGCCCCCCTTTCACATCAGAGTCCTCAGCCCCCTACTTTCACGTCCGAGTCCTCAGCCCCCCCTTTCACATCAGAGTCCTCAGCCCCCCCCTTTCACATCATAGTCCTCAGCCCCCACTTTCACATCAGAGTCCTCAGCTCCCCACTGTCACATCAGAGTCCTCAGCCCCCCCTTTTCACATCAGAGTTCTCAGCCCCCCACTGTCACATCAGAGTCCTCAGCTCCCCACTGTCACATCAGAGTCCTCTGTCCCCCCCTTTTCACATCAGAGTCCTCAGCCCCCCACTGTCACATCAGAGTCCTCAGCTCCCCACTGTCACATCAGAGTCCTCAGCTCCCCACTGTCACATCAGAGTCCTCTGTCCCCCCCTTTTCACATCAGAGTCCTCAGCCCCCCACTGTCACATCAGAGTCCTCAGCTCCCCACTGTCACATCAGAGTCCTCAGCTCCCCACTGTCACATCAGAGTCCTCAGCTGCCCACTGTCACATCAGAGTTCTCAGCTCCCCACTGTCACATCAGAGTCCTCAGCTCCCCACTGTCACATCAGAGTCCTCAGCTCCCCACTGTCACATCAGAGTCCTCAGCTCCCCATTGTCACATCAGAGTCCTCAGCTCCCCATTGTCACATCAGAGTTCTCAGCTCCCCACTGTCACATCAGAGTCCTCAGCTCCCCACTGTCACATCAGAGTCCTCAGCTCCCCACTGTCACATCAGAGTCCTCAGCTCCCCACTGTCACATCAGAGTCCTCAGCTCCCCATTGCATTATGAAGTGCAAAAAAAAAGGGACACAGCGCTACACCCTTGCCGAGGCCAGAAGCATCCCAGGGTGCTGTAGCACTGCTTTATATATACTGTATATATAACGTTTAAAGTACAAAACTTTGTTTGAAAGACCAGCCAAGGTCAGAGATGTGTGGATAATGTACAGTCTGCCTTCTCTCTGAAGATTACGGGGTTGATTTACTTAAGAAGAATATAGGCTGTTCACTTAGCATAATACATTTTCACTTTGCAAGGGAATTTTTTCTTGGCTTATTGCTTGAGGTGAAGTTTTGCTGACTTCAATTATCCAATCACATGTCAGAAAACAAATCCATTTTTTTTAGATATCACTGGAAGTGATTGGGTTTTCTTTGCAAAGTGAATTTCTACCACAATCACTAAGCTAAGTGAAAATCCCCTTGCAAAGTAAAAAGCCTAAATTCTTTTAATATATGAATCTGTATATATTTTTTACATGTGCGTGACTTAATTATTGCTGGTTCATGTCTGTAAGGCTTTGTATAAGCTTGCCTGCCACACAAATATCATTGCTAGTAAAATGAATGTAGGCAAGCATTATTAACTATTTCAATTCTCACCGTATGCTTGGGGGTAATCACAAGAGGCATTGGAAAATTCTGTATTTATCTAGAAAGCTGTCATTGAAAGGGGAAAATGTGCAGCATGCAATTCTGAATTAATCTGACTAAAAATGTTTTACTTATGGACATCTTCCATAGGGCTTTCTGTGAGTGGCAGATGTCAGCTGTGCATTTTATTGCAGTCTAGGAGTAAACAGACAAAATAGTTCAACTACAACCAAGCAACCGTGTGTGCAGGTAAACAGAAAAAGCGTATTTACAGTATCTTACGAAGAATGCGTGCCCCGTGTCCTTTAACCAGTGTTAACCAATCATTTGCTTGTAATCTTTGTTGGTAAATGGTATGGAGGCATCAAGAGGTCAGCAGGGGAGAGTTTTTTTTTTTTTCTACTAAAACAGCTTGAGCTGGTATGGTAGAAAACAAAATACATGCAGAAAAAAATACACTTTAGGCCCCATTTACACTTCATGTAGCATTTACACTTTCGAGTTCCCGCTTGCGATGTTGTGTGAGCGATTTTCACGAGATTCCGCATGTCAAAAAGAGGGCAGTCTATTCACTTCAATGGGCTGCCCTATGCGCGTTTTTCAGCCAAAAGAAGCTCCTGTTACTTTTTGGGGGACAAGCTACACACAATTTTAAAAGTCATGATTGCAGTGCTATTCAGTCCCGAGATAAATAATTAGCACCTAGAATGAAAGTGGGACCAGGACCAGGACAGTAATAGAGGGGAAAATCTTCCAGTGGGGATACTAGTTCTAGTGACCCTGGTGGCACCCAGAGATTCCCTCTTAGTTCCTTTTTTGGCTATAGGACAGGAAGTGAAGGTAAATCTCCCCAGTTGCAAAAAACAAAATTGACAAAGGCTATAACCCTCCATTACACTATCCAAAATGAAGAAAAAAAGATTTGCCCTTAGTTCTACTTCACTTCATCTTTTAGCAGCATGCATAGGCATGCGCAAGGGGTGTGCCAGGCGCCTAGGCACACCCTAATCCTGTGCTTGACAACCCGTCAATTGCGATCTACCCATCGATCGCGGGCAGGTGACAGGTAAACCGCGATCTTTCCTTGCCAACCCCCAGAACCTGGACAGGGGGAGGAATTTAGTTAAACCGATCTGTATTTTGCTCCTGCAGCAGCTGAAAGTAGGCTTCTCCGACATTCAGCTGACACAAGAGGAAAATACAGTAGATCGGTACCAGAATATGCCCCCCCACCACCCCTCCTGTCACTGTTCCTCTTCTGTCTGCTGTCCAGGCACCCCTGTGTGCTCCCCCCATTGTTTCAGGATGGAGAGTGGGGAAAAGGCCAGTTAATGTGTAACACATGCACATGTGTTGGAGCTTTGAGATGCACACCCTAATGCAATAGGCTCCATACACCTATAGCAGTGTGCTAAAATCTTATTTAGTTTAGGAATTTACTGACAGAATAGAAGATTGCTAAGCATAAGAGCAATTTCAGACAACTAAAATTATTCACTGAACTGCTAATGGTATCCAGGAAACCTTGCCTTGTGATATACTTTACACTTGACCACTTAAACATCTGTACTGTATACTCTTCATCCCTCAGAACCACAGCGGTTGCAGAACACAGTGCTTCTAGGTGTTCCAGGTAACTGAGAAATAATGTCAGAATGAACATGGCATTAATAGATGTGTGTGATCCAAGGAGCTTATACATTAAATTTGAATGTATTTTTAGTCCCCTTTCACATGGGGTGCAATCCATCCAAGTGGATCTGCCTGCTCAGTGGGGAATTTCTTTGCTGAGCAGGCGGATGACAGATCTGTGTCCGTGTAAGATGGGAAGCAGCTCTCATTGTCTGAACACTGTTTGTACACTGTTTGTTTAAAATTAAATATTTAACTGTCTGCTGTTTGGCCACAAGATTCCGCTGTTTTTCCTGACACAGCTAACAGGCAGTTTGGACAGAAATTCATGGGAGAGAGTTAGAGATAGAGAGAGAGAGAGAGAGAGAGAGAGAGAGGGAGGGAGAGAGAGAGAGAGAGAGAGAGAGAGAGAGAGAGAGAGAGAGAGAGAGATTTTTGAGAAGGAGCTGGTTCTGAGGACTGTGTGCAGAGAATCCTACAGCATCTAGGTGTGGGAGCAGACTTCAGTGACCAGAACTGCAGATGAGTGAAGCTACTTGTGTCCTAGATCCTGATCCTGTCCAGAGGAACGAGGAATTGCTTGCAGGAACATGGATCAGAGCTGAGGAATAAAACAACATACACTGTGGGACCGCATACTTGTTGGAGAGACATTTTGTTCTGGTCAGAGTCACCAGCGGATGCAAACCAGACCCGGGTCGGTAAGATCGTGCATGCATCCCATTACTTTGTTGGCGCCTAGGGACTGAGACCAGGCCTGTAGGTAGTTAGTAGGGTCTCTGTTTGTGTCAGGCCAAAATTGTTGCTACTGTTCATTACCGGGACTCCATAACCTAAAGTGGCATGTCACAATTGGAGAGCTGATGAACTTTCTATAAACTCAAGGCAGACTGGCGTTGTGCTCAGGAGGAATACACAGGTGCATTATACAACACCAGTTAAGGGAGGAGGGGAATAAGGTAGAGCTTTGTAAGTTTGTAAACTGTTGTGCTGCACCGCAGGCTAGCCCGCACCGCACACACCCATACAGTTATTCTTGTGTTGTTCTTAGGGTATTAACAGGTAAGGTTTGGCGGTTTAGTCGTCCCCACCAGTAGGCAAATTACTTGTCTTTCTCCTGCAACCTACGGAGGGCGCCGCGCTGTGCAGCACAAGGGCCTCAGCCTTCTGGCTACGTGTCTGTAAATTTATTGTATGTTCCCAGAATTGGCGGTTGGGTTCTTAACCAGGTTTAAGTAAAATTAAGTTTTGACAAGAGCTGGTGGTGGAGTTGTTTTCCTCGTTCGTGACTTCGCTGTATCCTGGGGAGCCCATCCCGGTACACGTTCTACATCTTGGCATAGTCAGCAGGATACAGCGACTGCCATGGACGGCAACTTGGCGGGAGGTTCTCTCCCGGCCCCAGTGGCACCGGTCCAGGACCCAGCTCAGGGTGCACCAGTGCACGGCAAACTTGACCCGCCATACCCGCCCCAGTAGGGTATATACCCGTAGGGGCGCTGTTGCGTCATCTGCCAAAATTTGATGGTAAAAACATGACGTTGCAGGACTGGACTGGAAGGGTGCAAAGTGCAGTTAGTATGTGTAACCTGACCCCCCAGCTACGGGCAGAGGTTGCGTTGGGGGCTCTAGAGGGTGATGTCAGACGGACAGTGATGGTGAAGCCCGAATCCGAGCGAGACACCCTAGAGAAAATATTCTCCCTTCTGGAGAAAGCCCAGGGGGGTGTACCAAAGTGGTGCAATTGCGGAGCCACTTTTTCAACAGACCACAATGAGAGGGTGAGACCCTGTTGCAGTACTCCAATGCCCTACAGGAGATGTTAAAAGAAATACAGCGGCGAGACCCCGAGGCCATGGGAGCGTCCGGGGGTAGACCGGTTACTACCAGACCAGTTCATAGTGGGGCTCTACAACAAGTTCTTACGGGACAAATTGCAAGAGATGACCCGGATGTCGCTCGACATAACATTCTATACTGTCTACCTAGCCGCTGTGGAGAGAGAGAAAGAGCGCATGCCGGTGGAGAAGAGAGTAGTCAGTGGCACCCATGCTACAGGAGGGCGGTCTGCATCTGAAGACTCAGAGTCCTTAAGGGATGTGGTTCAGGGCCTGCAGACAGAGTTGAGAGAACTCCGACTGGAAGTGTCCCAGATGAAGGCTGGATCATCCCGGTCACCGGAAATGACCCCAGTGCCCCACGCCACCCCACCCAGGGTATCTCAGGTGCGAGGGTTAGTTAAAATGGGACCCCTCTGCTGGGCCTGTCGACAGTACGGCCATATGGCCAGAGAGTGCCCAGAACAGATGAAGTCTGAGCCGACGTTAAACTTCCGGCCGCCGCAGTAGCTGGGCGTCCTGCGGCGGTATGCCAGAAGCTAAGCCCGATGCGTAAGGAGCACGACCTGTATGTCAGCAGCCCCGTTATGGAAGCCGAGTTGAAAGGCCAGAATGGCCTATGATGGAGCCGGAAGATGGGAGCGTCATCAGGTTGACAGCTGCCAATAACAGGGAGATGGATGTCTGAGGCATAGTCTGGATGCGGGTCCGACTGTTCGGGCATGACGTCAGCAAGAAAGGGGTTGTGCTGGTGGACCATTAGTCCCGGAGAGGGATGGACGTGACGCTAGGTATGAATGTGCTGAGAGACCTAGACCATCAACTCTATGCCAAAGAAGGGCCGAAGTATTGGCAACGGGCCACCACACACCAGCTGACCCAGAAGGTTCTACAGCAGATGGTGAGGAGCTGTAGTCTGCAAAAGAGCAACATATCCGGTCGGCCCATTGGACACGTGAGGGTGCCGCCGAGGACCCCAGTGAAGGTCCCACCTCGTCAAGAACAGATATTGATAATGCCGGTGGGGGCGGGAAGACAACTGAATGGGCTGGAGGTCCTTATCGAGCCGGCTTACCAAGAGGAGACGCAGACTCGCCCACTGGTAGCCCGGGCCCTCGCAATTGTGAAGGATGGATGTGTGCCTGTACGCTGTCTCAATGTTGAAGACTGTGAGTTAACCGTGCCTGGGAATACCTTGCTGGCCAAAGTTTATGTGTCTGAAGGGGATATGCCTCAACGAACGAGCTTCACGCTACAGCCAGATAGGAGGTAAGCCTGGACCTATGCTGTAGAGGTCCATCAAGGGGAAACCCCGACAGCGGAGTGGAACGGTCGAGTAATCATGGCTCGGATGGGGGTGGACTGCAAGACCCTGACTCCAGGACAACAGAAGTTTCTGGAAGACACCATTTAGGAATTTCAGGAGGCATTCTCGAGACATGATGAGGAGTTCGGGTGTGCTTCCGCCATTGAACACGAAATCCCCACCCACGATGCTGCCCCAATCAGGGAACGTTACCGGCAAATCCCACCTAAAATGTACCAGGAGGTGAAGGATATGGTGGCCAGCATGTTGGAAAACCAGGTGATCCAGGAGAGTCAAAGTCCGTGGGCTGCTCCGGTAGTCTTGGTGCAGAAGAAAGATGGGAGTCTCCAATTCTGCGTAGATTATCGGAAGCTGAATGCCCAGACCGTCCGGGATGCCTACCCCCTTCCGTGGATTGAGGAGTCATTGTCCGCCCTGAGTTATGCAAAGTTCTTCTCGACTCTTGACCTGGCCAGTGGGTATTGGCAGGTACCAATGGCTAAGAAGGACAAAGCGAAGACGGCCTTCATCCTACCTATGGGACTCTATGAGTTTAACCGGATGTCGTTTGGCCTGTCCAACACCCCAGGAACATTCCAGTGTTTGAAGGAGCACTGTCTGGGGGATCTCAACTTCGAGTCGGTATTGATCTACCTGGATGACATAGTAGTGTTTGGGGCCTCTTTTGAAGATCACCTCCAGAAGCTGCGACAGGTCCTAGGATGGGTGCGAGACCATGGGCTCAAGATCAAGCCCAAGAAGTGTCAACTGTTTAAACAGCAGATCGAGTATTTGGGATATGTGGTCACCTAGGAGGGGGTAAAGCCTGCCCCCAGCAAGGTGGAAGCCATCCAGAACTGGCCCCAACCGCATACACTACGAGAGGTGCGAGCATTTGTGGGATTGGCCGGCTACTACAGGAGGTTTATACCCAAATTTGCTCATTTGGTGGGCCCATTAAATGGGTTAACAAGAGGCACTGCGGGGGGCCCAAAGAATCGTCCCATCGAGTGGGGACCCCGGCAACAAGAGGTCTTATGAAGCAGTGAAGCGGGCAATAACCAGTGCTACCCGATTCTGGCGTATGCGCGGTTTGACACCCCATTCCTGCTGTACACTGGCGGGAGCCTACATGGCTTGGGGGCCGTGTTATCACAAGTCCAGGATGGACGTGAAAGAATCATTGCCTATGGCAGCCACTCTCTGAGGGAGTCGGAGCGCAACCCTGACAACTATAGTTCCTTTAAAACTACTGGCACTGGTGTGGGCCATGACCGAAAGGTTCGTGGAGTACCTGACAGGTGCAGAGGTGACCGTGATGACGGACAACAACCGTTACCGCATCTGGAGAATCCCAAGCTTGGTGCGTTGGCTCGACTTTCTAAGTACCAATACCGCATCACGTTTCGGTCAGGAAGGGAGAACGGCAATGCCGATGCACCCTCCCGAGTCCCTGTTGGGTTGTCTAATCGGAATGCTGATGAGGAGCTAGAGGACACTGAAACTCCTGACCTTGGTCGAGTACCCATGTTCCGGGACGTGGCAAATTCAAGTGGGGTGGTGTCCGGAATGCCTATGTTGCTAGACAAGACGTTGGCTGATTGGGAGGGAGTCCAGAATGGCTGCCTAGACCTGTAGAAAGTGAGAGAATGGGTCCGGACTAAGATCTGGCCTCGGCCAGAGGAGCGGGCCCGTCTGACTCCAGAGGGCCAAAAGTTGTTGAGGCAGTGGGATAAGCTGACTGTTACCCAGGGCCTCCTGTGTCGGACCATATACTTACAGTCAGAGCTGCAGTACCGGCATCAGATTGTCATCCCCATGTCATGGGGACTGGAGGCCGCCCGGGAGGCTCAAGAAAGGGGAGCCCATTTCGGGAGTGAGAAAACGTTTAAATGGCTCCAACGACTGGTATACTGTCCCGGTCTGGCAGACTTGGTGGCTGAGGCATGTCTTAAGTGTCAACTCTGTGGGTTGAGCAAGAGTACTGAACAGCGGGCTCCCGTTCAAGCCTCAGCACCCCTAGAGCTTCTTATGATCGATTATGTACAGATTGGGTACTCTACCTCGGGACACTTGTACTGTCTAGTCATGACAGATCATTTCACTAAGTATGCAGTGGCTGTACCCACCAGAGACCAGATGGCAGAGTCGGCCACGGATGCGGTCTGTAAACACTTTATACAGGTGTTCGGGTGTCCTCGGAGGATACATTCGGACCAGGGGGCATGTTTTCAGGGTACTCTGATGAATGAGTTGTATCAACTGTATGGCATCGAAAGTGCCCGCACCACCCCGTATCATCACCCCCAGGGAAAAGGGGCATGCGAGTGGTTCAACCGCACCTTTCTCCAGATGCTGCTTACTCTGGAAGACAACCAAAAGGCTCGGGGGCCCGAGTACCTACCTGAACTCATGTGGGCCTATAACAACAGGGTACACAGTACCACCGGTTACTCCCCACTTATGCTCATGTTTGGGAGAGCCGGACGGGTGATTGAAGATCCCCACATGCCCGATCCGATGGAGCCATCACCAAGAAATACCACTGCATGGGTGCAAGAGCATCACCGCCGGCTGAGAGCAATCCACAAGGTTGTGAGGGAGCGCCTGGGACAAGTGGTACACCCTAACCCAAGACCAGTGCAGAGGGATGAGTTTGCCCAGGGTGATCGAGTGATGGTCAAAGCTAAACGGTCGTCTGGAAAGTTGGATGGGTGGTGGGAGGCGGTCCCTTACACGGTGAAGAGGAGGGTAGACCCTGCCATCCCGGTCTATGAGGTTGTGCCAATAGGGACTGGAGGGCCTTCACGAAACTTGCACTGTAAGACATTGTAATTTTGATGAGCCTGTGTGCGTGGAAGAGATGCCTCCTTCTGCTCAGGGTACAGAGCAAATACCCTTGGAGAAGGAGGAGGAGGAGGAATGGTGGGTTGTTCCTGCCCCGGTACCCACAGAGGCTCCAGCCGTGACAAGTTTGCCACCCAGGGAAAGTGTTGAGCAGTCAGCAGCCCCTCCCCCATTAGATGTGTCTGACATCCCCAGTGCTTCTGAACCTATCCCTCTTCGAAGGTCAACCAGGCCCAATGCTGGTGTGCCCCCAGAGAGAGAGAGAGAGAGAGAGAGAGAGAGAGAGAGAAAGGAGCCAGCAGGCAGCCATTTTTGAGAAGGAGCTGGTTCTGAGGGCTGTGTGCAGAGAATCCTACAGCATCTAGGTGTGGGATCAGACTTCAGTGACCAGAACTGCAGCTGAGTGAAGCTACTTGTGTCCTAGATCCTGATCCTGTCCAGAGGAATGAGGATTTGCTTGCAGGAACATGGATGAGAGCTGAGGAATAAAACAACATACACTGTGGGACCGCATACTTGTTGGAGAGACATTTTGTTCTGGTCAGAGTCACCAGCGGATGCAGAGCAGACCCGGGTCGGTAAGATCGTGCACGCATCCCATTACTTTGTTGGCACCTAGGGACTGAGACCAGGCCTGTAGGTAGTTAGTAGGGTCTATGTTTGTGTCTGGCCAAAATTGTTGCTACTGTTCATTACCAGGACTCCATAACCTAAAGTGGCATGTCACAATTGGAGAGCTGATGAACTTTCTATAAACTCAAGGCAGACTGGCATTGTGCTCAGAAGGAATACACAGACGCATGAAACGACACCAGTTAAGGGAGGAGGGGAATAAGGTAGAGCTTTGTAAGTTTGTAAACTGTTGTGCTGCACCGCAGGCTAGCCCGCACTGTACACCCATACAGCTATTCTTGTGTTGTTCTTAGGGTATTAATAGGTAAGGTGTGGCTGTTTAGTCGTGCCCGCCAGTAGGCAAATTACTTGTCCTTCTCCTGCATCTTACGAAGGGCGCCACGCTGTGCAGCACAATGGTCTCAGCCTTCTGGCTGCGTGTCTGTAAATTTATTGTATGTTGGGTTCTTTACCACGTTTAAGTAAAATTAAGTTTTGACAAGAGCTGGTGGTGGAGTTGTTTTCCTCGTTCGTGACTTCGCTGTATCCTGGGGAGCCCACCCCGGTACACGTTCTACATCCGCTCCGCTATGCAGAGCGGAAACGAATACAGCCCACTGTTCTCTATGGTGCAGTTGGATGGAAACAGACTGCCTGTCCATTTCCATCCCATTGTCATCCAATTTGATCCGCCAGATGGATGGCCAAAGTATCCCCATCTATCTGTTTTTAGCGTGCCTGACCGCATGCCAGCGGGTGACAGCGGACACATGTCCGCTGACATCTGCTGCCCTATAGAGAACAGTGGGTGGTCCAATCGGGTCCACCTGAAAAATGTACAGGTGGACCCGATTGGTCCACTAGTGTGAAAGGGGCCTTATAGTATTAGTTCCTGATCTGCAAATTCTGCAAAGATCTGCAAATGCTGTTGCGCTCTACAAGGGCATTTGCTCCAGAGCTTAGTAAATGCAGGGAAGCTCTGCTGAATTCCATCATCCAATCACGTGCAAGCAAACATGATGTTCATTTTATTTTCATTGCATTTGATTGGGTATTTTTTGCTAAGTGAAGTTCCACCTCAATTACTAAGCTCTGGCGCAAATGCCCTTGCAGAGTGCACAGTTTGACTTTAGTAAATCCACCCCTTTAGGTGCAATGTGTAAAACAAACAGGAAAAAAACACTTTCCTCTACATCAGCCATGTACATTGCAAGCAATGGACTGCATTTCCTGACACCGGCAGAAGTGAGGCTCCAGTTGACATCTAACCTGGATCTGCTGGCAGCTGAAAGATGTTTTACAAGGCTTGTGACTTATATATATCTGTGGTTAAGTACCTTTCATAAGTGATCTTGCTCTGGGTATGTGACAAAGAGGAGGAGTGATATCATGTTAAAATAAAAGTTTTGGACTGTCAGAATACAATAGCTGCAGCAGGAAATGCATCTATCCATGTTAGGCTGGCCATACATTATGCAATTTTCCTTTAGATTTACCAAAACCATATAATACAAGGTCAAATCTAAACACTTTCAATTTGTATGCAATCAGGCAGGCCTTTGCACTACATAGTTGAAGGTAAATCTAAAGGAAATGGCATAAGAAAATTGTATAATATATGGCCAGCTTTAAAGTGTATGGTCCTCTAGGTGACCATACAGTATAAAATATGATTGTACAATCTCCTTTAGACTCAAAGCACAAAACCATGTAATGTGAAGACAAACCTAAATTATTCATTGCATTTTTATCAAATCAGGCCCTTGCACTACATAGTTGATGGCAGAAAGAAGCTTGCAACACAGTCACATTCTATAGTGTATAGTCACCTAGAGCACCATACACTATAGCAAGTAGATGAATCTCCCGCTGTTACTATTGTATTCTGACAGTCAGTGCTAGCAGCTGTTGTATAGTTGCCAACATTGTCAAAAAATGTATAGGGACACTTTTTTGTCTGTAGGCAGAGTCTTATTATAGTTAGGGGGCGGGGCATTTTTTTTAGGCATGATATAGTGGGAAAAGGAAAATTGCTTCATGCCACTGCAAAAGGTGGGCTTGGTTTAAACATATAATGGGTGTGGCTAAAATGAGGCATTGCTCAAAGGGGGTGTGGTTCGCATCTGAGATGAACGAGGGATGGAGGGAGAAAGAAAGAAATAGGGAGGGAAGGAGAGAGAAGGAAGGAAATAAAGAGGGATGGAAGGACAGCAGGCCCAGATCCTACACCACAATAGCAATATAACACCTGGTGTTGATGCTTCAATCATCCCGGCACCATGGTTCTTATGGTGTCAGGATGATTGAATCACATTATTTCTATTATTACATTGTAATATAAAATGAAATCATTCAACTCACCATAATGCAGAATCAGTGGGAGCCCTTAGCGTGTCATTTGCCACCGTTGCCTGCCACCAGATGCCATCAGGTGTCCACAGCAGAGTCCCTCGTTACACCAGGTGTCCTCAGAAGAGTTCCTCCTTACACCAGACATCCCTACAGAGTCCCTCCTTACATCAGGCATCCCCAACAGAGTCCCTCCTTGCACCAGTCGTCCCCAGCAGAGTCCCTCCTTACACCAGGCTTCCCCAGCAGAGTCCCTCTTTCATTCAGGCATCCCTAGCAGAGTCCCTCCTTTCACCAGGTGTCACCAGCAGAGTCCCTTCTTACATCAGGCATTCCCAGTGGAGTCCTCCTTACATCAGGCGTCCCCAGTGGAGCCCCTCCTTACACCAGGTGTCCCCAGCAGAGCCCCTCCTTACATCAGCTGTCCCCAGCAGAGCCCCTCCTTACATCAAGTGTCCCCAGCGGAGCCCCTCCTTACATCTGGTGTCCCCAGCGGAGCCCCTCCTTACATCAGGTGTCCCTAGCGGAGCCCCTCCTTACATCTGGTGTCCCCAGCGGAGCCCCTCCTTATATCAGTCGTCCCCAGCAGAGTCCCTCCTTACACCAGACTTCCCGAGCAGAGTGCCTCCTTACATCAGGCATCCCCAGCAGAGTCCCTCCTTTCACCAGGTGTCACCAGCAGAGTCTCTTCTTACATTAGGCATTCCCAGTGGAGTCCTCCTTACATCAGGTGTCCCCAGCCGAGCCCCTACTTACACCAGGTGTCCCCAGCAGAGCCCCTCCTTACATCAGCTGTCCCCAGTGGAGCCTCTCCTTACATCAGGTGTCCCCAGCGGAGCCCCTCCTTACATCTGGTGTCCCCAACGGAGCCCCTCCTTACGTCAAGTGTCCCCAGCGGAGCCCCTCCTTACATCTGGTGTCCCCAGCGGAACCCCTCCTTACATCTGGTGTCTCCAGCAGAGTCCCTCCTTACAGCAGTCGTCCCCAGTAGAGTCCCTCCTTACATCAGGCTTCCCCAGTAGAGTCTCTCCTTACATCAGGCGTCCCCAGCAGAGTCCCTCCTTTCATCAGGTGTCCCCAGCAGAGTCCCTTCTCACATCAGGCATTCCCAGTGGAGTCCTCCAGTCCTCCTTACATCAAGCATCCCCAATGGAGCCCCTCCTTACACCAGGTGTCCCCAGCAGAGTCCCTTCTTACATCAGGCATTCCCATTGGAGTCCTCCTTACATCATGCGTCCCCAGTGGAGCCCCTCCTTACAACAGGTGTCCACAGGGGAGCCCCTCCTTACATCAGGTGTCCCCAGCGGAGCCCCTCCTTACATCATGTGCTCCCAGCAAAGCCCCTCCTTACATCTGGTTTCCCCAACAGAGCCCCTCCTTACATCAGGTGCCCCCAGCAGAGCCCCTCCTTACATCTGGTGTCCCCAGCAGAGCCCCACCTTACATCTGGTGTCCCCAGTGGAGCCCCTCTTTACATCAGGTGTCCCCAGCAGAGCCCCTACTTACATCTGGTGTCCCCAGCTGAGCCCTTCCTTACACCAGTGTCTCCAGTGGAGCCACTCCTTACACCAGTATCCCCAGCGGAGCCCCTCCCTACAGCTGGTGACCCCAGCGGAGCCCCACCTTACACCAGTGTCCCCAGCGGAGCCCCTCCCTACATCTGGTGTCCCCAGCTTAGCCCCTCCTTACATCAGTGTCCCCAGCAGAGTCCCTCCTTACAGCAGTCGTCCCCAGTAGAGTCCCTCCTTACATCAGGCTTCCCCAGTAGAGTCTTTCCTTACATCAGGCATCCCCAGCAGAGTCCCTCCTTTCATCAGGTGTCCCCAGCAGAGTCCCTTCTCACATCAGGCATTCCCAGTGGAGTCCTCCAGTCCTCCTTACATCAAGCATCCCCAATGGAGCCCCTCCTTACACCAGGTGTCCCCAGCAGAGCCCCTCCTTACATCAGCTGTCCCCAGTGGAGCCTCTCCTTACATCAGGTGTCCCCAACGGAGCCCCTCCTTACATCTGGTGTCCCCAACGGAGCCCCTCCTTACGTCAAGTGTCCCCAGCGGAGCCCCTCCTTACATCTGGTGTCCCCAGCGGAACCCCTCCTTACATCTGGTGTCTCCAGCAGAGTCCCTCCTTACAGCAGTCGTCCCCAGTAGAGTCCCTCCTTACATCAGGCTTCCCCAGTAGAGTCTCTCCTTACATCAGGCGTCCCCAGCAGAGTCCCTCCTTTCATCAGGTGTCCCCAGCAGAGTCCCTTCTCACATCAGGCATTCCCAGTGGAGTCCTCCAGTCCTCCTTACATCAAGCATCCCCAATGGAGCCCCTCCTTACACCAGGTGTCCCCAGCAGAGTCCCTTCTTACATCAGGCATTCCCATTGGAGTCCTCCTTACATCATGCGTCCCCAGTGGAGCCCCTCCTTACAACAGGTGTCCACAGGGGAGCCCCTCCTTACATCAGGTGTCCCCAGCGGAGCCCCTCCTTACATCATGTGCTCCCAGCAAAGCCCCTCCTTACATCTGGTTTCCCCAACAGAGCCCCTCCTTACATCAGGTGCCCCCAGCAGAGCCCCTCCTTACATCTGGTGTCCCCAGCAGAGCCCCTCCTTACATCTGGTGTCCCCAGTGGAGCCCCTCTTTACATCAGGTGTCCCCAGCAGAGCCCCTACTTACATCTGGTGTCCCCAGCTGAGCCCTTCCTTACACCAGTGTCTCCAGTGGAGCCACTCCTTACACCAGTATCCCCAGCGGAGCCCCTCCTTACAGCTGGTGACCCCAGCGGAGCCCCCCCTTACACCAGTGTCCCCAGCGGAGCCCCTCCCTACATCTGGTGTCCCCAGCTTAGCCCCTCCTTACATCAGTGTCCCCAGCAGAGTCCCTCCTTACAGCAGTCGTCCCCAGTAGAGTCCCTCCTTACATCAGGCTTCCCCAGTAGAGTCTTTCCTTACATCAGGCATCCCCAGCAGAGTCCCTCCTTTCATCAGGTGTCCCCAGCAGAGTCCCTTCTCACATCAGGCATTCCCAGTGGTCTCCTCCAGTCCTCCTTACATCAAGCATCCCCAGTGGAGCCCCTCCTTACACCAGGTGTCCCCAGCAGAGTCCCTTCTTACATCAGGCATTCCCATTGGAGTCCTCCTTACATCATGCGTCCCCAGTGGAGCCCCTCCTTACAACAGGTGTCCACAGGGGAGCCCCTCCTTACATCAGGTGTCCCCAGCGGAGCCCCTCCTTACATCATGTGCTCCCAGCAAAGCCCCTCCTTACATCTGGTTTCCCCAACGGAGCCCCTCCTTACATCAGGTGCCCCCAGCAGAGCTCCTCCTTACATCTGGTGTCCCCAGCAGAGCCCCTCCTTACATCTGGTGTCCCCAGTGGAGCCCCTCTTTACATCAGGTGTCCCCAGCGGAGCCCCTACTTACATCTGGTGTCCCCAGCTGAGCCCTTCCTTACACCAGTGTCTCCAGTGGAGCCACTCCTTACACCAGTATCCCCAGCGGAGCCCCTCCTTACAGCTGGTGACCCCAGCGGAGCCCCCCCTTACACCAGTGTCCCCAGCGGAGCCCCTCCTTACATCTGGTGTCCCCAGCTTAGCCCCTCCTTACATCAGTGTCCCCAGCAGAGCCCCTCCTTACATCAGTGTCCCCAGCGGAGCCCCTCCTTACATCTGGTGTCCCAAAGCAGAGCCCCTTCTTACATCAGTGTCCCCAGCGGAGCCCCTCCTTACTTCAGTGTCCCCAGCGAAGCCCCTCCTTACATCAATGTCCCCAGCAGAGCCCTTCCTTACATCTGGTGTCCCCAGAGGAGCCCCTTCTTACATCAGTGTCCCCAGCGGAGCCCCTCCTTACTTCAGTGTCCCCAGCAGAGCCCCTCCTTACATCAGTGTCCCCAGCGGAGCCCCTCCTTACATCTGATGTCCCCAACGGAGCCCCTCCTTACATCAGGTGTCCCCAGCGGAGCCCCTCCTTACATCTGGTGTACCCAGCAGAGCCCCTACTTACATCAGTGTCCCCTCTCGTACGACGCAGGGGGCGGAGGGTTGGTGGCAGCTCCAGTTCCCCGTGTTTTCAGTGGAGAGGGGAGGGGCCTCCAATTCGTGCAGCCCATCGGCTTCAGTGTACAAGAGAATTGTCTACTTGTACACCAAAGAGAGAAGCCGATTGGCTGCACGGATCGGAGGCCCCTTCCCTCTCCACTGAACACACTGGGAAAGCCGGAAACAGATCTCGCCGTGGTGGCTGCGGCCATCTTTTTGTAACCCGCTGCGGTCTTTGCCAAAAACAGTCCCGATTCTGAGGACAAAAGCAAAATCCCAGGATTTTCATCGGGACGGACTCCGATCTGGACAAGGGTACAAAAATCGGGATTGTCCCAGGAAAATCGGGACTGTTGGCAAGTATGCTGTTAGAGTACTTTAACAGCAGCTGCATCTGATTGGATGAGCATCTGTTTGGCTAATCATTTTCCATTTGGGTCCATCAGTTTCTAAATTAAAATGTGTCGGCAGGAGGGTGGAGACAGGGCAACCCACTGAGCAAATTTCAGTCCGTTCAGAAGGAACCAGAAGAAACTTGCCTAGTGCATGGATAGATTTATTATAAAGGGGGCTTCCAGATTCTGCGATAAATCCACCCATTGAACCCCCATCTCCTGATTGGGCCACCGGAAGTGGGGAAGAGCCCCTTGACTGTCAACTCTGGGACAAGGGTACTTTGCAAATTAGCGGAAGGTACCCCCTCCCATTGTGGAAAGGCATGCGGCCTGGCCTGGTACAAGAAGAGGGGACTGTATGCTTACTGCCCTTCCTTTCCTGGCCACCCAGGCTGCGTTCCTGGATATGGGTCTGGGTGGAATTTTAAGGAAAACCCTCACACAGTTTTTTTTTTTTTTTGTTAAATCACTACTGTTCATTAAATTTATACTGTTCTGAAATGTTATTTAAAGGATTTGTGTGATTTCGATCAAAAAAAAAAAAAATTGTTTTTGCATCGATTCATATCCCTTTTTGCAGTGCACAGCTCCCAACGCCCTTTATTTAACAATAGCTTGTCATTTAGCATTGAAACTAAGCAGAAAAGTGAAGATTAATTTCCCATGGATGGAGTTTAGCTCTACCTTTGAGTTTTGTGTACTTGCTAGGTTCACCGAATCTCCTGCAAACTGAACTACCGAGCACAATGCACTTGTAGCTAACCAGTGGATATATTTCCTGGGAATTCTCATTCTCTTGCTTCTGTCATTAGTTTACCACCTTTCACAGAATTCTATGTTTCATTTTATTACACTGATCATCACATAATTATAACTGGCAAACTCTCCCACCAAGTCTTCACTTGTAGCAATTGCATTGGCAATGTCTACCCCAATGTCATTGTAAAAAGTTAAAGACTTTTTGTACTTCAAGCGAAACTCCATTTTATTTTACAAAAAATCCCCACCAGGTTATCTTTACCCATTGTATGAATATGGGTGAACTTTGAAGATACAAACCTTGTTTTGAAGATAAGGGCACAGTGCCAGTATGCTAGCTGAAAGTAAGTGCTAAGTGGGAGAGTCCGCCTGCAATAATCACATGATTAGTCCTATTGTTGTTGTGTCAGACATTTCAAGCCACACTAACATTCCTTTTGGTGTGCAACGCCTCTACCCAAGTTTATGACAGGTTTGCATTATTACAATTATGCAGTTCTGTCTTACAAGGTAGCAGAACCTATGTGATACCCTTAATACAAATATGAACCAAAAAAAAAATGCAAGAGTTGAGAAAAATACATTTTAAAAAGCATTATAATAGTGTACATTTGGGCTACTAAAAAAGTGAAAATGACCAACCTGCTGTGGATCACTGTTGGATTGGTGAACCCTAAAGCGATCCTGTCCCCATTCTTTTTTAAAAAAAGAGAAAGAAAGGGAACCTGCAATAAAAGAAGATTTTTCACACTTCTGGCAGGTCATCTTTACTCCATTGCAGAGCTGCAGCCACCTAAGGCCCCTTTCACACGGGCTTTCCGGTCAGGTCCACCTGTCAGTTTTTCAGGCGGACCTGATTGGACCCTCCATTCACTTCTATGGAGTGGCGGATGTCAGCGGTGACATATCCGCTGACATCCGCTGCTCTCTGATTCAATCCCGTCCTAGAAATCCAGACGGATGGAGACCTATTTTCCATCCGTCTGGCAGATCGGAAGGGTTCAGATGAAAACCGACAGGCGGTCTGTTTGCATCCGATCTCCCCATAGAGGAGAGCGGGGCTCTGACAGGTCTGTCTCTGCACAGTGAGCAGAGACGGACCTGTCACCCGCTTGCTCAGTGGGGATCAGTGGATTGATCCCCCGCTGAGCAAAGCGGAGTCCACCGAGGACACTAAGAATTTTCTGCAACCAGCACTTCCGGGTTTGTTGGATATCTGGAATACTGTGGTTCAGTCTGCTGACCTCTATGTTCTGGAGTGATGTAAGGGCTGGTGGAAGGAACTACGGAGTGTAGAGGCAAACAAATAAAGTATGATGACAGGCTAAATTAAAGGACATTGATAAATAGTAGTTTATGCATACACTGTATGAGTATTTTACTAATATCTTCAATTATAATCAAATACATGTATGGCACTAAAGCTGGCCATACATGGATCGACAGGCTGGGACCGGCTGAATTTCAATCCATGTAGGCCACTGTGGTAAATGGAAGTCGAACTACTGATCAACTTCTGTTCAGCCGTCCCGTCCTGTCCGCTCGATCAGCGCCGCAGGCTATAGACTGCATCGCTGATCTGTATATTCTGATGGTGGGGAAGTCTCCCTGCTGTCAGAATACAAAGACACAGTAGGATGGATCACCGGATTTCCCCATCCACACATTTGAGGTGGATGAGTGAATTGTGTCAGTTTTTTTTTTTTTGTTCAACGCTCTGGTTGAACGAAAAAAACTGAGCCCAGGATTATTATCTCTTTATCTTATTATACTATGGCCATCTCCCTTCCTGGTCATTTACCACTAGTTTCCTTGTAAAATACTAATGGAGAATATTAAAAGCATGATTGAAATATTAAATTAACAATTATTTTATTCATGGCTTTCAATGTAGAAGTTCCCTATTTTATTTTGTTCCTCTGAAGTTTGTCTATGACATAATGCATTGTGAGCGGTCTATAATTTTTTTTTCTGTTTCATGTTTTCACACAAGAAAACGAAAATGACCCCATTGGGCTGTCTCCAGATAAAAAAAGAATACTCCTTCAGTGATAAAAGGCAGGACAGTCCATAAGCCTGTAATTATGTATAATGCACAGTCAACTAATTCTGACACTTGTGGTCTGAAGTATTTCTGTAACCATCTGGGCAATGCACTCAAAGAATGACATGTTTTTGACAACTTTTAAGTTAATTAGTGAAAACATTTATATTGCTTTTACATAGAAACCTTTAGTTCTGTATTTATTTTTCTAATATTGCTCTTTATCTTATTAGGTATATTTTAGGTTAATATTACAAAATAGAGTATTACTACCAATATCTTTAAACTAGTTGTTCAGTGAAGTTCATGTACTATAATTCATTAACTGTCATTATTTCCTTGTTCTTCCATGGATTCTCCACTTGGGACCCTTGACAGGACCGACCTACAGCCCAATTTGCCTCTATTTGTGAACAGCATTAGAAGCATTCAGCGTGCTGGGGACAGGCTTATGGTAGGGCTTGTGAAGACTTTGGACTTCTTCCCCATCACCTACTATTTACTGTATTCTGATAGCACACACTTCACATTTTACACTCTCCTTTAGTTACCACCTTATTCCCGTATGCGTTCGAAAGCCAAAGGAGCAAAACATATCAGGGCCTGCACTGGAAGAAAAGTAACAAAAATATTTCTACTAGATTGAAGATTTCAGCAGCCTCTCTTTTTAACGGTAAGTTCACCTTCCCAAACCTTATTGAAAACCTGTGCATGCGGAGTACAATGCAATCTCTCTCCCTCTGTTACGGCAATTCTGAGCTCAGCAGCTGCTGTGAGAGAAGGAGAGGCTCCACTGAACTTCCATTGTAGATCAACGAAAAAAATTCATCCAGTATAGGAAATAGCCTGTTTGCCCCATTGTCACAGAATTAATGTACATGAACTTTCACTGGGTGAATTGTTATGCAACTTTTTTATAAATTCGCCTCTAGGAGTTTATTTGACTTTTTCTCTTAAGAGAGGCTGCGTATAGTCTACGGCTATAAGATTTAAAAGAAGATCCTTTTCTCAAAGCTGAACAGTGTTTTTTAATCTCCTGGGGATGCTTAATGGCGATCGTGAATGCAAAATACGAATTTATTTACCTGGACTTTAGGGAAATATGGAAGAAACTCAGATGAAGGAGTAATAGAGCGGAGTGAATTCCTGAACAGATTGAAAGAAGGTGTTTTGCTTCTTCCTTCTTCAAGTGAGACTGTGGAAGGACTAAATTTCGTCTTCATTGGGGATGATGTATTTGCTTAACATGAACATCTTTTGAAACCTTATCCCTTGCGTAATTTAACAGCTCAACAGAAAAATTTAAATTATCGCTTGTCTAGGGCAAGATGCGTGGTTGAGAATGTGCTTGGTATCATGGCCAGCAGATTCAGAATCTTCCACATTGCTATAAATGTGGCAGTGGAAAAAGTGGACATTATTGTGGAGTGCTGCTGTATACTACACATTTGCTTACGATGCTCAACAGTATCATATATAACATTATCTGCAGTTGATATGGAAGACATTGCCAGTGGGACAATTGTGCCAGGTGACTGGCGAAATGACAGTACCAGTTTTCAAAATGTAGCTCCTGCAAGGCAATGCTGTATCCTGGCCTAGGCCGACAAGACCCAGGCCTAGGGCAGCACTCTGCAGGGGAGGCAGCTTGGAAAGGGTCCCCGCCGGCTTGCGCTGTTAGTGTAGTGACAGTCTTATGGGGCGGACTGGGCTGAAAGGCAAATTAGTCTAGCGCCCCCATAAAGCGGCCGCACTGCTTCTGTGGGGGGGGGGGGTGCCGCTTCTAATTTTGACTGTCCTATCATCCTGGACCACAAACCTTCCTCACTGTGCTATATGTTTTCTGCTGCACCATTGGCATGGTTATATATTCTTAGTCCTCTTCATAAAATTATCAGAAATTTGTGCTTAAAGTAGAACTATGGGCAACACTTTTTTTTTCATTTTGAAAAGCGTAAGGGAGGGTTATAGCCCCTGTCAGTTTATTTTTTACCATCCCTGTCCCATTGCAGAGATTTCCCTTCACTTCCTGCCCCTAAGCCAAAGAGGAAGTGAGAAGAAATATATGCAAATTAAGGGAATCCATTGCCCTCCCCATGCCCTCAGAACTAGTGTCCCCACTCAAAAATTTCAGGGCGGGTCTTAAACAGTAAGGGGTGTGGCCTTGGCTGGAAGGGGTGGGTCATATTTAAATTAGGGGGCGCTCGAGTTTAGTCAGGCCTAGGGCAGCACAAAACCTAAATACACTACTGCTGCAAGGCTTAGGCTACCAACTGCCAACACACGTCAAAATGGACAAAATTTTACTGATTATTTTGTAGGCAGGGGTGCAGTTGCATAGCAGGACTGCATATAGTTATACAGTGGGGACGGAAAGTATTCAGACCCCTTACATTTTTCACTCTTTGTTATATTGCAGCCATTTGCTAAAATCATTTAAGTTCGTTTTTTTTCTCATTAATGTTCACACAGCACCCCATATTGACAGAAAAACACAGAATTGTTGACATTTTTGCAGATTTATTAAAAAAGAAAAACTGAAATATCACATGGTCCTAAGTATTCAGACCCTTTGCTCAGTATTTAGTAGAAGCACCCTTTTGATCTAATAGAGCCATGAGTCTTTTTGGGAAAGATAAAACAAGTTTTTCACACCTGGATTTGGGAATCCTCTGCCATTCCTCCTTGCAGATCCTCTCCAGTTCTGTCAGGTTGGATGGTAAGCTGAAAAACACCCCCACAGCATGATGCTGCCACCACCATGCTTCACTGTTGGGACTGTATTGGACAGGTGATGAGCAGTGCCTGGTTTTCTCCACACATACCACTTAGAATTAAGGCCAAAAAGTTCTATCTTGGTCTCTTCAGACCAAAGAATCTTATTTCTCACCATCTTGGAGTCCTTCAGGTGTTTTTTTTAGCAAACTCCATGCAGGCTTTCACGTGTCTTGCACTGAGGAGAGGCTTCCGCTGGGTCACTCTGCCATAAAGCCCCGACTGGTGGAGGACTGCAGTGATGGTTGACTTTCTACAACTTTCTCCCATCTCCCGACTGCATCTCTGGAGCTCAGCCACAGTGATCTTTGGGTTCTTCTTTACCTCTCTCACCAAGGCTCTCACCAAGGCTCTTCTTCCCCGATAGCTCAGTTTGGCCGGAAGGCCAGCTCTAGGAAGGGTTCTGGTCATCCCAAACATCTTCCATTTAAGGATTATGGAGGCCACTGTGCTCTTAGGAACCTTAAGTGCAGCAGAAATTTTTTTGTAACCTTGGCCAGATCTGTGCCTTTGCCACAATTCTGTCTCTGAGCTCTTCGGGCAGTTCCCTTGACCTCATGATTCTCATTTGCTCTGACATGCACTGTGAGCTGTAAGGTCTTACATAGACAGGTGTGTGGCTTTCCTAATGAAGTCCAATCAGTATAATCAAACACAGCTGGACTCAAATGAAGGTGTAGAACCATCTCAAGGATGATCAGAAGAAATGGACAGCACCTGAGTTAAATATATGAGTGTCATAGCAAAGGGTGTAAATACTTAGGACCATGTGATATTTCAGTTTTTCTTTTTTAATAAACCTGTAAAAAGGTCAACAATTCTGTGTTTTTCTGTCAATATGGGGTGCTGTGTGTACATTAATCAGGGAAAAAAAAAAGAACTTAAATGATTTTAGCAAATGGCTGCAATATCCACGGTCCTGCTGTGTTACCGGCAATCGCGGGTGCCCGGCGTACATCGCGGCCGCCGAGCACGCGCACCGGGTACCCAGTGACACGGCGGGCGCGCGATCGCCGGGGGCGGCGCCCCCTGGTGGGCCGGGAAAGCGAGGCCGTCATATGACGCCCTACCGCAACGAGAGCTGCGCCGCCTGGCCGTCAATTGACAGCTAGCGGTCAGCAAGCAGTTAAAGTGTTACTAAACCCAGGACCCTGCATTCACTATATCTGGTCTTTCACAGTACACAGAACATGGGAATTCAATTATTTTGGTAACGGCTAAATACCTTTTCTCATCAGCAGTATATAGCAGTCTTATGACTTCGATCAGTGTCTGGTTAAAGCTTGTAGAATGAGTTTTTATTCTCCTCTGACTGTTCTATGAGGCTGCTGGGCCCCTGACCCTCTGTCTGGACAGTGTTGATTGGCCCTGTGCTGAACACATGCACTCTCACAAAAAAAATTTTTCGATTTCTTTTTTTTTTCAATTATCATCGTCCTCTCCAGATGCCACAGGTGAGATTAACATCCCTGATACCCCATAAGATCTGTGTTTTGTGTAAGATGTCCCTTAAAGTAGAGTTCCACCCACTTTTACAACTCTTCAGCATCCCTCACTAAACTGTGTACTGTAAACAAATTGGATATTTTTTAATTTTTTTCTCAGCACCTACTGTATATCTGCTGTATTCATTTTTCACTTCCTCCTCCCTGGCCGTGGCCCATCGCATCATTTCCTGTTTGCAATGCCTTCTGGGAAGGGGCGGCAACTTCCTCTCACACTGCCGTTGCTATGGAAACCTGACCTGAAACCTATTACACTGTTTGTGCTGCACTGAGCATGTGTGAGATCTGCAAGGATGAGATCCAGGAAGAAATACAGTCTGGCTTCAGATGCCCACACTTAAGATGGCCACGGCCTGCTGTAAGTTTATAAAATAACAAACTACTGCTATAAACTAACAAAACAGACGTTAGTTTACAGACTAACTTTACTAAAATACATTAAGCTTGTGTATTATAGGGGTATTTTTATTTAAAAAGTATACATTTCGGCTGGAACAGCACTTTAAGTCCAATGGCAATCATTTTATGAAGTAAAAATTCAAATATGCTTTGCTGTTGCATGGACATCCTACGTGTGCAACAAGGTAACGTAGAGCATCACATTCATCATCTTTTTGTTTCATAATAGATGATGCATCCTTCAGCAAACTAGCAGTATCGTAATCTGAATTCTTTGAGTCCTCAGACCTGATGGTCCTGGCTGCTGGGCTACTGGGCTTTGAGTATCCTATAGATATAGAACATGAATAAAACATTAACATTAATTTTCACTGCAAAATATTATTATATTTTTTTAAAATTCCAGGATATGTGGAATTTTCCTAATTGTGGGGGTGCAATTGATGGTAAACATGTAAGGAATACGCCACCAGCCAATTCAGGATCCTACTTTTTCAATTACAAAGGGTTCTTCAGCATTATGTTAACCATTAGGCCATAGCCGAATGACGGCTACAGCGTGGTCGGATAGTTTTGGGAGGGCGTCTAGGGACATCCATCCCGAACTCACGCTTCCCGTGCGCCCCCTGGGGCATGCACTCGGAAGCATTCGTGATCAGGGTAAAGGGACAATTACAGGGACCCTTTACCACGTGACCGATCCGTCCAATGACAGAGCGATCACTTATCAACAAATCAACGCATTTCTCTCCTCACACTGATTGGTACAGCGTGTGAGGAGAGGAGGGAGCCGGTGCAGCAGCGCTGTGGGCTGGATCTGAAGTGCCCACAGCGCTGATCTGTGCCCATTCATGCCTCATACGTGCCTCATACATGCCAATCCATGCCCATCTGTGCCTCATACATGCCCATCCGTGCCTCATACATGCCCATTTATGCCTCATACATGCCCATCCATGCCTTATACATGACCATCTGTGCCGGATACATGCCCATCCGTGCCTCATACATGCCCATCTGTGCCTCATACATGCTCATCTGTGCCTCATATGTGCCCATCCATGCACACCCGTGCCTCATAGTGCCCATCCGTGCCTCATACATGCCCATCCGTGCCTCATTCATGCCCATTCATGCCTCATACATGCCTCATGCATGCCCATCCATGCCTCATCCCTGCCCATCCATGCCTCATACATGCCCACCTGTGCCTCATCCATGCCTCGTCAATGCCCATCCATACCTCATCCCTGCCCATCCCTGCCTCATTCATGCCTCATCCCTGCCCATCCATGCCTCATCCATGCCCATCCATGACTCATCTGTGCTTCATATGTGCCCATCCATGCCCATTCGTGCCTCATACATGCCCATATGTGCTTCACCCATGCCTCATCCATGCCTTATACATGCCCATCCATGCCACATCAGTACTTATCCGTGCCTCATTAGTGCTCATCCGTGCCACATCCATGCCACATCAGTGCTCATCCATGTCACATCCATGCCACATCAGTGCTCATCCGTGTTACATCCATGCCACATCAGTATTCATCTGTGCCTCATCCATGCCACATCAGTGTTCATCTGTGCCTCATCCATGCCACATCAGTGCTCATCCTGACGGTGCTCTCCACATGTTGGGCCTCTGTATGTGGCTAGGCTGTGTAAAAGTCTCACACATCTGGTATTGCCATACTCAGGAGGAGTAGAGGAATGTATTTTGGGGTATCGTTTTTACTATGTACATGCTATGTGTTAGAAATATCTTAGAAATCGACCACTTTGTGTAAAAAAAATATGTTTTCATTTTCTTTCCACATTTTCCAAAAAACTTGTGTAAAAAAATGACATGTTCAAAAGACTCATTGTACCTCCTAGATTATGTGTTGGGGTGTTTGCTTTCCAAAATGGGGTAATTTTGTGGACATTTCCATTGTCCTGGTGCTCCATAGCCTTCAAAAGTGTAATAGGTAGTCAAGAAATTAAGTGTGTAATTTATGGTCCTAGAACACCTGACGGTACTCTGTGCATGTTGGGCCTTTGTATGTGGCCAGGCTGTGTAAAAGTCTCACACATGCGGTATCGCCATACTCAGGAGGAGTAGCAAAATGTATTTTGGGGTGTAGTTGCAAGAATGTACGACAATTTTGAGAAAAAAAAAAAAGAAAAAAGTCTTCATTTTGCAAAGAAATGTGGGAAAAGTTACAACTATAAAAAAAACTCACTATGCCTCTTACTAAATATCTTGGAATGGCTACTTTCCAAAAAGGGGTCATTTGTGGGGTATTTGTACTTTCCTGGCTTGTCAGTGTCTCAAGAAATGACATAGGCCGTCAGTACATCAGGTATGATCAATTTCCAATGATCGGCACCATAGCTTGTAGACTCTATTACAGGGGTCATCAACCTTTTTCCACTTAAAGGCTGGATTCAATGTATGCGAATGCATGGAGGCGCTGCATTCACCTGCTAATAAATGAAGATAATAATCTGGACCCCTTTACATTACACAACCCCTGCTCCTCTGGACCCCTTTACATTACAAAGCCCCCGTACCTCTGGACCCCTTTACATTACACAGCCCGCCTGCAGATCATACAGCCCCCCCTACCCAGCCCTCCCCTGCAAATTACACAGCCCTTCCCATGTTATGTTTTAAAATTGCGCACATTCGTGGAATAGCAACAAACTACGGTACTGGAAAATCTCTATAGGCTTTAAAAATTTCTACAGGTTATCAGCTTAGAGCTACAGAGGTGGTCTAGTGCTAGAATTATTGCTCTCGCTCTAATGATTGTGGCGATACCTCACGTGTATGGTTTGAGCACTGTTTACATTTGCGGTTGCGACTTATGTATGCGTTCGCTTCTGTGCGTGAGCACATAGGGATGGGGCGCTTTAAAAAAAAAAAAAAAATTATTATTTATTTTATTTCATTTTTTTTATTTTTACACTGTCCCTTTAAAAAAAAAATTCTGATCACTTTTTTTGCTGTCAGAAGAAATGTAAACATCCCTTGTGACACTAATAGGCAGTGACAGGTATTCTTTATGGAGGGATCTGTTTTTTTTTTTAATTTGGCGCCTTTAAGTGTTCTGCTTCCGGGTTACTAGACCTGAGACCCGATCTAAGCACATTCCGGCTTTGTTTGGGTCTCCGGCCAGCCGGCGGATGTGATGGCTGGCTGCTCGGGCCTCCCGGTCGGACGGGAGAGCCCGGGGGAGCCACAGAAGGCGACGGGAGGGGGAGGGGACCTCCCCTCCCGCTGCTTGGGATAACAGCTTCTGAGCGGCTTCTTAGCTGCATTGGTGGTTATCCCAAGAAAGCTGACCGGGGTTAAAATGAAATTATCACATGCACTGATGGGCCAGACATTTAGCGGCGGCGGGCCGAATGCCCGCGGGCCATAGGTTGCCGACCCCTGCTCTATAACTTTCACATAGACCAAATAATATACACTGATTTTGGTTATTTTTACCAAATATATGTAGCAGTATAAATTTTGGCCAACATTTATGAAGAAAAATGACTAATTTGCTAAATTTTATAACAGAAACGAAGAAAAATTATTTTTTTCCCAAAATTTTCTGTCTTTTTCCATTTATAGCAGAAAAATAAAAAACCCAGTGTTGATTAAATACCACCAAAAGAAACCTCTTTTTGTGAAAAAAAGGACAAAATTTTAATATGGGTACAGTGTTGCATGACTGAGTAATTGTCATTCAAAATGTGAGAGCACTGAAAGTCGAAAATTGGTCTGGTTAGGAAGGGGGTATAGGTGCTCAGTGGGCAAATGGTTAAAGCAGAGTTCCAGTCTGGGGAAAAAAATGAAAGTCAGCAGATACAAATACTGTAGCTGCTAAATTTCAATAAAAGGACACTTACCTGTCCAGGGATCCTGTGATGTTGGCACCCCAAGGCGATTCGTCCATTGGCTTTGGGTGCAGGCACCGGCATTGCAATTAAGAGAAACTGGCAGTGAAGTCTTCAGGCTTTACAGCCGGTTTCCTACTGCACATTCGAGAGTCATGCTGCGCTTTCTGAATGGTCCCGCCATCTTCTGGGACACACACAGGTCCCAGAAGGCAGCCGGGGGAAGGAGGAGGGGCCAAACATGTGCCAAATGTGGCAGTAGAGGAGGGGAGGGTGCACACAAGCGGAGCTTCCCCTTTTGAGTGGAGCTCTGCTTTAAATACATGGTAACTTTTTATGGAAAGCTAAAGCTCCACTGTCCCTTTAACCATTGTACTTGTTCTTTTACTGTAAATTAGACTGTGGATTTGCTTAACACTGTCAAATTAAAAAATAAACTATTTTGTAAACACCGTACTATGGAGGTTTTTTATGAAAATATAGAGAATTTGGGTAAAACACAAGGAAATACAGATGCATTTGTCAGAAATTACTATATGCTGAACACTGAGGAGTATAAGGGTTTCATTGAAATTAGATCCTGGAAACTTTCATTAACATAATGATAGAATCCTGTAAGTTCCCAGCATTATTTCCCAACAGAGCTGCTCTGCAATCATGTTTCCCTGAGATGTGCTGCAATCTAATATGTGGGGCACACTGAACAGTAGAAGATTAAGAATGTAAGGGAAAACTAAAACGAAGGGTTCGTTTTTATGCAGCAAAGCACATGAATTTTTATGTTTGAGAATGCATTTCAAAAAGAAATTCCATGACTAAGGCACAACATATGTCATCAGCCCTATGTGATAGTGACCACTATACTGTACTTAACTAAAATAACCATGACACCATTTTGGAGTAAAATTGGCCATAGCGGCCATTTAATAACAAAAAAACAAAATATAACAAACATTCCTTAAAACAGAAACAATATTAATAATAAACATAAGGCCCCTTTCGCACAGTTTTTTTAGGTGGACCTAAACGAACGCTCCATGCAGGTCTATGGAGCGATGGATGTCAGCGGTGACATGTCCGCTGACATCCGATCCCCTAAAATCAGACGCATGGTGAGGCACAAAGTAAGAAACATCAACATTGTATCTGCATAACTACTAACACGGTCCCCGGCTGCACCGCACTGGCTCGGGGACAGACACAACTCTCTGCAGATACCTCTCAGTTCAACTTACCAGTTAAACCACCATTAACTGGTATTCCATACGGGACTCCATACCTTAGATGGGTCCCTAATATGATAATCACTGCAGATTTTAAAATGCCTCCAAAGACCCCAACCGCCAGGCCACTAACCATCCAGAGAAAATTTCTCCAGTGCAGGGGCAGGAGGGTGGGAGCTTTCTTCTTCAACGATTCACCTCCAACTCCCAGAACTTTACAATCCCGCCTAGAAGACCCCCTGGAGTCCTTCCTCCCACTGTGGAACCACCACAGGTTCACGTTCCAAACTAAACCTTATTTAAATTAACCCTCTCTCTCCCTGATTCCCCTGTTTGCCCAGTCATGTTAGCCCCCCCTTTTTTTTTTTGCTAAGGCACAACATAGAGTATCTCACAAAAGTGAGATAAGCTGATGTCCCTATGGTCCCAGCGTAGCGATGGCCGAGCGGCCTTCCGTTGACTAAATTGTTCATCATAGCACAGCCATGCCACGCCGAAATAAACCCTATGCGCCTTGCTGATGGCATCAAGGTAGCAAAATAGGGCTGAACAATTATCTAGATGTTTTTCCTCAATAGCGCTCGCCCTAATGGCAAGCGCTTGCAACCAGTTGCTGAAGGTCCGTGGGATCAAGCGGTATCGACGTTCTCCTTCGTCCTCTTTCTTAGATTCCTCTGGTTTTAACCTATCAAGATTAAACTTCTCCAGGGGCAGCAGGGAAAAATCTTCACATACTCACGCTGCCAAATGTTTTCCTGCACACCAGGCTTAAGATGAGCACCCAGCAGGCCTTCAAGCTGCTTGCTGTGGGGACACACACTCGATATGAGTTACCCCTAATAAAACATAAAAACAAAGCCAAGGGACTGAATTCTTGTGTTGGGATGCAAGCAGAGAATGCGTGTTGCCCGAGTAGGAGGATCAGTTACCAGTGACCCCTGCGGGGGGTAGTGCTACATTTATATATTCAAGCACTATTAACTTTGCACATTTTTATTTTAAGAAAATGTCTTTGTACCGTATACAAATGCACATCATCTCCACAAGAAAACATTTCCTATTGCTTTCAGCCAGATCACGCAGTACTGCAGAAGGTAACAACAAAGAAGTAATTTGGATCCTGAAGAGGAGTGAGTCACCATTACTGGCTTATTAAGTTCTCGGTTATTTTTATTGTTCAGGGCACAATGAAAAACAAGTACTTCCTAATGTGAGCATTGCTTTTTTTATTTCATTTTATATTTATATTTAACATGAGCAGATTTGCCCATTTTATGGTACACTATGCAGTTCAGTGCAGTTGCTGTGCAGGATTGGGGCAGATGCTGTGCAGGACATACCATATAGACTTAGTGTGTCTATTTTATCAGTGGCAGAACTATAGAGGTTGCTGCAGTTGCACTTGTGACTGGGCCCTGTCTTTCTGCCACTGTGGGGGGGCCCAAGATCTGACATCTCTCCTTGCACCCCTGGTTGTCCATTTAACATGCAGGGGGGGAGGTGGGGAGGCGATCGGTAGCTCTATGATGCCTGCTAGTCGCGGGATCTCCCTGGGGCTTGTAGTTCCCTCTCCGAATGTATACATTGGAGAGGGGAGGGGCCTCTAACCCGGGCATGTATCAGTATTAGTGGAAAAGTATTCTGACAGCAGAACAGTCCAGCTGACTCCTCCGCTGTTAGAATACAATGACACAGTGGGGAGGATAATCCCATCCACCTTGATTGTCTTAATGGGGCAATCAGTTCAGTTTTTTTCTTTTTGCTCAGCCTTTTGACTGAGAGAAATAATTGAGCCATGTAGTAAGGCCAGCTTAAAGAAGATGTAGGGGATTATTAAAAAACAAACGCAGCATGGGTGTTATACTGCAGGTGTCCCCCGCTGGCTCTAACATCGAGAACAGAGCGATCACATGACTGCTGATCACTCAGTTCTCACTCTTCTCTGAGCAGAGAGCAGTGATGGTCAGCTACCGCAGTCTGCTCTGCCCCCGAAGCACTCATTAGACTGCTAGGCTGGAGAGGGGGCTGGGAGCAGCTGGCCCTGGCTCTTAGCTGCGTGCTGAGAGGCTGAGCCAGCTGCAGGCCAGGCACCTAGATGGATCCTGACATTATTGTCTGGATTCTTCCAGAGCCTGCAGCCGCTCTGTAAGTGCACTCCTGTGACCCAGAAGTTTTGGCCATATTTCTCTTTGAGATGCTGTTCTCTGCAAGATGGTTACCTGGAGCCAACAGCAGGACAGTTTTGTCTCCTATAGTCTCCTACCAGCCGGAAGAAATGGCACAGTGCCACCTTCAGGCCAACAGATGTACTGCAGCCCAACACCTGCCTAAAAGTTGTTACAGGTACTTCATATTAACAACTTTCTTAATGAAAGAAAATTAACAAAAATCTTACTGCTAGGCTAAAGATTTCAATAGCTTTTTTTTCCTTTTAAATTAGACTAGGGCTTTTTGAATACACCCAAATGAAAAAAGAATTATTTTGTAAATAAGATCATCCATAAAAATTGTAATGCAAAGATAGGGAAGTTGGGTAAAGTTAGGTTACAATGCCCGCACTGAGGAGTATAAGGGTCTCATTGAAATTAGATACTGGATACTGTCATTATCATAATGAGAGCAGAATTCTCTAAGTTCCCAGCATTATTTCCCAACAGAGCTGCTCTGCAATCATTTTTCCCTTAGATGTGCTGCAATCTAATAAGTGGGACACACTGAACAGCAGAAGCTTAAGAATGTAAAAAGTGCCTAAGGGAAAGACTATGGCCGTTTTACACTTGTGCATTTTTATGTAGAAAAACTCATGCCTCTTGCTACATGAAAATACATTTCAAGTGGAAATACTTTTCTCTCTTATATGGCTGGTTCACATCCATGTCCTGCAGTTTAATGGGAAAGGGAAACTGTATGGGTCTATTGACACCTATGTGTTCATGTTACCATGTGCACTCCATTGCACACAGAACCAAGTGTATCCAGCCTCAGGAAAAGTACATAGAAAGAATATAGTATCTTTCTCCGGAAAACAAATGCCTTCCCAAATTCTCCACTTTCTCCTAATTCTATTATCAGATTATAATTTATTATGCTTTTTTTAAGGAAATGCCTTTGTATTGTATATGAATACACATGATTTCCACAAGAAAACATTTCCTTTTGCTTTCAGCCAGATCACACAATACTGCAGAATGTAACAACAAAGGAGTGATGTGGATCCTGAAGAGGAGTGAGTCACCATTACTGGCTTATTAAGTTCTCAGTTATTTTTATTGTTCAGGGCACAATGCAAAGCAAGTACTTCTTGAGCATTGCTTTTTTATTTTAATACAGAATTACAGATGCATAGTTATCTCAAGATGTGAAAGCTGATTACACCATTTTAGAGTACACTATGCAGTTCAGTGCAGTTGCTGCACAGAATTGGGGCAGATGCTGTGCAGGGTATACTGTATAGAGATGATGTGCCTGTTTTATGGAATGTATCCTCGGAAAAAGCATGATCTGCACATGTAAAGATGAAAAGGTTGAGCACAGAAATGTCTCTAGACAATAGGCGTACGCACAAGGTGTGCCTGGGCACACCCGATTTCACCCTGTGTGGTGCTGATTCCCTCTGTTTCCTGGCATCTCCTGTCTCTCCCCTGCAGTGCTGCTAGCTTCCCTCATCAGCTCTCACACTGGCTGCTGCAGGGGGATGTTTCAGGATGGATGAAACAATGAATGAACACAGTCTGTGAATGAACAGAAAGCCGCTCACCAAAGAGCACTTCTCATTCGTTCACTGTCCAGTGCAGCTAATGCTACAGAGAAAGGAACTGGGGAAGCTCTGTCCTCAATCCTTTTCTCTCTATTTAGATCCGTGATATTTCACCAAAGCCCCCCTAGATCCTAAGATCCTAGATTGTAAAAAAAAAAAAAAATGTAAAAAAAAATAGTAAATAATAAGAATATAATAAATAAAAACTACTGATACTGTCCACTGCTCTGCTGACACTGTCCGCTGCTCTACTGATATACACAGTGGGGATGATTTACTAAAGGCAAATCCATTGTGCACTACAAGTGCACTTGGAAGTGCAGTCGTGTAGATCTGAGGGAAAGATCTGAAATGAGGGGAAGCTCTGCTGCTTTCTACCATCCAATCATGTGCAAGCTAAAATGCTGTTTTTTTATTTTTCTTGCACGTCCCCCTCAGATCTGTAGTGTAGTGTACAGTGGATTTGCCTTTAGTAAATAAACCCCACTGTGTTTGTGCTCTGGAGTGCACACCCTGATGCAGTAGGCTGGGCACACCAATGCTCTAGACCTTTTTTTGATGAGGTAAGTTTTTAACACTGCATTAATGCATGGCAAATGCTTTAAGATGACTGGTCACTTTCTATGAACAGCCGCCAGTCCTCCATCCAAGCAGGTGGATCGTGCCAGTGTCTTCCCTATAGGGCTAAATGATAAATCTGTTGGACTATACATCAAACGCAAATACAGGCTTGCCCCAACATGCCTGTGATATTACTAGGTAGAAATCCAAATTAGTTTAAGCAGTATTAATCCCCAAACTAAAAATGTGTTATATTGCAGCTTACCAATCATAAGACGTTGTGGCTGCATCCGTTTTTTCTTAGTTTTTTTCCCCCTCTGTGTTCCCTTGGTGATCTGGCCAGTAACACACCTTCTGTATTAGTAAGACACAACTCTGGAGTAATGAGAACAGGAGGCACAGCAGGCAACAACATTGTCAATCGGGGGGGGGGGGTTAAAGGTATTAGAAGATTTCATTTTAAACACATTAACAATATAAAGCCAAACTCCAGTTCTTAATTTATAGTCAATTACAGCCATTGTTTTTTTCCCCTTTTGCGATAAAGATTTTACATGAATAAATAAAAGCCGATCATTGTAAATACCCCTACCAATGTTAAATGGTTTGTCTCATCCATGTAAACTGATACATTCTGCTGGAGAGCGTGTGCTTTTGAAACAGAGCAGACAAGCCTGAAAAGAAAATGAATGCAGCCGCCACATCTAAGAATTGGTAAGCTGCAATATAGTAAATGTTTTTAATGCTGCTCTGAAAACAAACAGAAATTTAATTGGAGTGTGTAGCAGATAGTGGCGACAAAATTAAATGTGCAGAAATAGCTGTCAGACTAAATAGCTGGTCTACACCTAGATATAGGAAGGTGGTCAGACATGCAGGATGATCTTTACTTTGAAGAATCTTTGCAAAAGAATGCATGTGTGTGTGTGTACGTTGTATGAAGTGCAAAGAGGGGGCAAACATTGCTAGTGATAGTTCGCATTAAGACATTGAGAAAAACCAAAGAGCTATTCACATGCCCTCTTTCCCAGGTCATTTGGCCAGCAATACTTTTGGAGGTCTGCTGGTTCCTAGTAAAATGGCATCTACCAGAATATGAAAAGATTGTTTTTGGACTATGGATAGGTATAAACAGCAGCAGGGGCATTGCTAGGTCTACAAAAGATCTGGGGCTAGAGCCCATAGCAGCGGTCACCAACCGGGGGGGGGGGGGGGGGCACGCTGCTGGTAAGCAATTTTTCGTGGGCAATGGCCAGTGTTGTTGGTTCAATCACCATGGCACCATGGATGTTATGGTGTCAGGGTGATTGAAGCACATTGTTTCTATTGTTACATTCTAATATATAATGCCACCAGATGCAGCTTGTTACTTGCCACTGTCACCTGCCACTAGATGTGGATTATTCACTTGTCACTGTCGCCTGCCACCAGATGTGGATTGTCAGTTGCCACATGATGTGGATTGTCACTTGCCACCATTTGCAGATTGTCACTTGCCACATCACCTGCCACCATTTGCAGGTTGTCACTTGCCATGTCACCTGCCACCTGATGCAGATTGTCACTTGCCATGTCACCTGCCACCATTTGCAGATTGTCACTTGCCATGTCGCCTGGCACCAGATGTGGGTTGTCACTTGCCAACTGATGTGGATTGTCACTTGCCATGCCAGCCAGTGCCACCAAATGTGCATTGTCGCTGCATTGGTGGCAGGCTGGCAGCACTGGTCCATTTAGTGAGGGCAGGAGAGCGGTGATGCGGGCGGGCAGTGAGAGATTATGTCATCTCTGCTCGTCCGCCCGCTCACTTCTTTCCTCTCTTTTAAGCTACTTTCACACTGAGGCACTTTACACTAAATATTGAGCCAGCAAAGCACCTGTAAAACACCTCTCCTGTCATTCCAGTGCTTTCACACTGGGGCGGTGCGCTTGCGTGGGACATTAAAAAAAGTCCTGCAAGCAGCATCTTTCAGGCGCTTTAGGAGCGGTGTATACACCGCTCCTAAAGTGCCCCTGCCATTGAAATCATTGGGCAGCACCACCGAAGCACCTGCAAAGCGCTTTGGCAGCAAAGCTTTGCGGGTGCTATTAACCCCTTCATAAGCCGCTAGCGGGGGGTTAAAAGCGCCCCGCTAGTGGCCGAAAAGCACTGCTTAAACTACGGTAAAGCGCCGCTAAAAATTGTGGCGCTTTACCGTTGATGTCCCCCGCCACAGTCTGAAAGTGCCCTTAGAGTAGCCTCTATGCGTGGGACATCTGCTGCAGGGAAGGCAGAGAGGGAGTCAGTGTTCTCCTCATGATCAGCGGGCTGTGCTGGCAGTGAAGCCTAGTGCCGCTTTTTGGCTGAGGGCAGCTTAGTGGGTGATGAGGCTGGGGAGACTTCGGCTCTCTTACCTCTGTCAGATGAGGAGGAGAGGGAGGCTTCAGCTGTGAACTCGTCCATGTCAGAGTCTGGGTGACAAAGTCTCTGGGCAGTGGTTGTGGTGAGGCAGGGCGGCCGTTCTCTGCAGAGCCATCTTGGACTGCTGTGTGCTTCATGAATAAATCTATGAGGTGGCAGGCAGTGGCGTCACTAGGGTTGGTATCACCTGGTGCGGCAAAACATGGTGTCACTCCCCTGCTGTCTATCCTGCCCAGCGTCCTGCAGGCAGTGCACGGTCACGAGGCGCACCTCCAAATGGCCCCTGTAAATTAAAGTATAGGGTGGTATTTGGCAGGCTGGGTGATATAGGGCAGGTTGGGGTGGTATAAGGCAGGTTGCGGTGGCATAGGGCAGGTTGCGGTGGCATAGGGCAGGTTGCGGTGGCATAGGGCAGTCTGGGGTGTCATAGGGCAGGTTGAGATGGCATAGGGCAGGTTGCGGTGGCAAAGGGCAGGTTGCGATGCATAGGGCAGGCTGGGGTGGCATAGGGCAGGTTGCAGTGGCATAGGGCAGGCTGGGGTGGTATGGTGCCAGGTTAGGACTCTATGTAGTGACATGTGCAGCAGTGCAGTAACTTACAGCATGCCTGGAGATGAAGACGCTCTGGCTACTGTGCCCTCATCTATTTCTCCTTCAGCTGTGGGATGAGCCAGTGAGTGAAGGAGTCTGTGGGAGGAGTGGAGGAGGCAGCCACACCCCCAGCTCCGTCCACCAACTCCGGCTGCCTCGGGAGACATTGGAGATTAGACTATATTGTAAGGGTGGGGGGGAGGAGTCAAACCAAAGCACCGCATCCCAATTACTTAATAGACAAAGAGGAAGGGACTTTTGGCCATGGAAAGGCCAGGGACTTTAACGGTGCTTAATAAGCAAAATAGGAATTTGTAAGATAAAAAATATATTTTATTCATAAATCTGTTTTAAAAAGACAGACAAAGAACAAAGCATTAGTATATGTTTACAGAACAATTAGGATAAAAAATATATGATACAGTGCTTGATACCACTTTCTCAACATGTTTTGCTTTCTTAAGCTTCTTCAGGAGATATACAGTATATCAGCCTCATCAGTTCAGCAGGGGGGCCCAGGCAGCTGACAAAAGGGGAACCTGGACAGGGAGGGTGATCGGTTTGGTAGGGGTGCAATTACTGGAACTGTAATCCTCCTGTGTGGCTTTTCCCTGCAGCAGCTGAAAGCTGGCTTCTCCTTCTCTCCCTCCCACTGGCTTTCAGCTGCTTGAGGAAGAGCCACACAGCGGGATCTGTTCCCGGGCCTCCTGTGTGCCCCTGTCCCCCCAGGGCTTCTGGCTTCCCTCCTGTCCCTCTTGCCGGATGTCAGCTGTTGCAGGGGAGAAATATAGTGGATCAGTCCCAGTAAATGCACCCCCATGAATCACCCTCCCTGTCTTTGATCCCCTTCTTCCTGCTGCCCAGGCACCCCTGTGTCCCCTTTCCCAGTAGCGCTGCCGGCTTTCCTCCTCTCCCTCCTGCTGGCTGCTGCAGGCATAGAGGGGGGCAGATTTAGGATGGAGAGTGGCGGAAGGGGCTAGTAAATATGTCATATTTACCAACCCCTTTCCTTTTTGAATGAACTGTGTTTACTATGCTTCAGTTTATGAATGAACAGGAGCCTCTGTATAGAGAACTTCCTATTCATTCTTTGGAGAGAAGCTGAGAAAAGAATTGAAGAATCTGTGTCTTCAATTCCTTTCTCAGTCTCTAAAGCGAGATATCGGGGGTCTGTTTAGACCCCTGATATTTCACTCAAGCCCCTCCAGAGCATTGTAAATAAATTGTAAAAAGAGATTTATTGTCTCTTAAACAGAACTGGGGTAGAGAGGGTTAAAGGCCAGGACACCCTTAGGCAGATGCAATAGCAATTGTCAGACTCTGAGAGAAAAATAGGCAGACAGCTATACAGGTAGAGGGCCTTTAAGCTGGATGCAGCAACTGTATTTGTAGAACTACTGTCTCCTATGGCAACTGAACTTTGAACAGTCAATAGAGATCCATACACGTAACTCACAGTAACCCGTTATAGATCTTTTCTCACATCTCACAGTATCCTACTGTAGATCTTCACTCACTGAGCTCCCGGTCTCTCACTAGACTTCAAGATCCCAGTTGTCACTGGATCCCCTGAGCTCTTCCACAGCTAACCCACTGTATTCTCCTCAAGCGTCACCCCTGCTAACCCCCTGGGTCCCTGGTTTGGCACTCTGCGGAAGCTTTCCCACTTGTTCACCGTCCCCGGCTAGTGAATAAGGTTGCTCTGGTACTTCTTCATACTTCCATAACTGGCCTCTGATAACCGGAGTGGTTGTCCCTTAATGGCGACTGTGTCTCCTTTATCTCTGACCTTGAGCCTCACTTGCCTCTGGTAACAGGAGTGGTCGTCTGATGTGGCAACTGCTTCTCCCTCACAGCTGGCAACGATGTGGTTCTCTGTCCGGTGGAACCTCTGCAACTTGATTGGGCTTCCGGCCGAAAGCCCCAACCCTGCGCTGCTTCTCTCAAACCTGGATAGGCCTCAGACAGCCTAGCAGCCAGCTGCTCCCGGGATAGGCCTCAGGCTTCTGGCCTAGCAACCCGGAGCCTTGTAACACACGTTCACCCAGACAGCAGTTCAGGTGGCACAAAACCCCTATCACCTGACGCCTCCCAAATAAATAAGCGATCCCAGCAGGCTAAAGGACCAAAGAGACCACTGCCATAATTACAAATTTTAACATACAGTATGCAATTTGCACATATTTTGCGCAGCATGTGTGCACATGTGTGTGCATACAGACATGTACGCACACCAGTGCGCATGTTTACATGTTTTAATAATAATATATTTTTACTTCAGATATTATGGGAATATAATGATAATCCAACACATTTTTCATTTAGGAATCACTTTTCAGCTTACACATAAACATCACGGACCCTTATGCCCCGTACACACGGTCGGACTTTGTTCGGACATTCCGACAACAAAATCCTAGGATTTTTTCCGATGGATGTTGGCTCAAACTTGTCTTGCATACACACGGTCACACAAAGTTGTCGGAAAATCCGATCGTTCTGAGCGCGGTGACGTAAAACACGTACGTCGGGACTATAAACGGGGCAGTGGCCAATAGCTTTCATCTCTTTATTTATTCTGAGCATGCGTGGCACTTTGTCCGTCGGATTTGTGTACACACGATGGGAATTTCCGACAACGGATTTTGTTGTCGGAAAATTTTATATCCTGCTCTCAAACTTTGTGTGTCGGAAAATCAGATGGAAAATGTGTGATGGAGCCTACACACGGTCCTATCACACATTTTCCGTCGGAAAATCCGACCGTGTGTACGGGGCATATAGGTTTTCAACAACTAAAGTAAGTACCAGCATAAACCATCAGTATAATGTTTGTATGCTTTGTATCACCCTTAACACCACAGAATGTCCTCAGCTCCTTGATAGCCATATGAAATGCTTGTGGCCTACTTCATCATTACTATTCATGACCTTTGACCACACTTTCACTCTCTATGCACTAATTTTTAATACTTTCTTTTTCATTTTTATTTTTATTTATATAATATTTTTCTTTTTAATTTTTCCTTCTTCTTTGTGTATATATATATATATATATATATATATATATATATATATATATATATATATATATATATATATATGAATTCTATAATTATTTTCTTTAATCTTTTTCTTTATTTTCATCTTTATTTTTATTTCTATTTTTTTTCTTATCATTTTTATTTCGATTTTTATTTTTATTCTTATTTTTATATCTATTTCTATCTTCATTTTTATTATAATTTTTTAATATTTAAAATTTTTGTTTTTAATTTATTACCACCCATTTTCATGTTTCTATCATGTCCATCGGCATTCATTTTTTGCTTAAATTTCATGCTTAATGTTTTTAATATTTTTAGTTTATCTCATAAATTTGTACACATTGTCTAGAAGTATTTGTATAAATATATATGTAAGGTTATGGCCACCATCTTGGAGTCCTTCAGGTGTTTTTTAGCAAACTCCATGCGGGCTTTCATGTGTCTTGCACCGAGGAGAGGCTTCCGTCGGGCCATTCTGCCATAAAGCCCCGACTGGTGGAGGGCTGCAGTGGTGGTTGACTTTCTACTACTTTCTCACATCTCCCGACTGCATCTCTGGAGCTCAGCCACAGTGATCTTTGGGTTCTTCTTTACCTCTCTCACCAAGGCTCTTCTCCCCCGATAGCTCAGTTTGGCCGGAAGGCCAGCTCTAGGAAGGGTTCTGGTCGTCCCAAACATTTTCCATTTAAGGATTATGGAGGCCACTGTGCTCTTAGGAACCTTAAGTGCAGCAGAATTTTTTTGTAACCTTAGCCAGATCTGTGCCTTGCCACAATTCTGTCTCTGAGCTCTTCAGGCAGTTCCTTTGACCTCATGATTCTCATTTGCTCTGACATGCACTGTGAACTGTAAGGTCTTATATAGACAGGTGTGTGGCTTTCCTAATCAAGTCCAATCAGTATAATCAAACACGGCTGGACTCAAATGAAGGTGTAGAACCATCTCATGGATGATCAGAAGAAATGGACAACACCTGAGTTAAATATATGAGTGTCACAGCAAAGGGTCTGAATACTTAGGACCATGTGATATTTCAGTTTTTCTTTTTTAATAAATCTGCAAAAATGTCAACAATTCTGTGTTTTTCTGTCAATATGGGGTGCTGTATGTACATTAATGAGGAAAAAAATGAACTTAAATGATTTTAGCAAATGGCTGTAATATAACAAAGAGTGAAAAATGTAAGGGGGTCTGAATACTTTCCGTCCCCAGTGTATATATATGATATTTCTAAAAACTGCGGGACTTTAAGACCCAGCAGCAACATCTCTACTGCATAAAAAGCCCTCATCCAATATGGCTACATCCAACCATGAAGAAAGAGCGCTCCGCAAATGCGTTGCCTAACCCTCTCATCACGTCCCAGAAGTGACATCATATCTGACTCCCTGTATGTTCCAGGCTCCAGGAAGCGTCAACATCCACTGGTGCGGCACGTTCTGTGTACCCACCACAGAAGCCTTTAGATGGACCCTCTCTGCAGATGCTGATTGCACTGTTGTGCTCAATGCCTACTGACCTTTTCCTTTTGTGAGTACCCTTATCTATATGTGTATTAAAATTCACTAATGTGCTACACTTAGATTGGCGCCTGTGCTTTCTCCTCCAATTGGCTGAGTCAACCTATTCACTCCTAGTCTGAATTCCCTATGCCCTTATCGTTCTACTGCCACAGGCAACAATGCCACCTAGTGACATAAGAGAGAGGTGAATCAAATCTAGAGTTAGGGGGCTTCAGAGATGTCTGGCGTTTCCATCATCCTGGTGTGCGGGAATATTCCTGCTACTCCGAAACGCATAAGACGCTGTCCAGGATAGACACCGTCCTGACTGAGGGAGACGGTATGCAACTGGTTCAGGGGGTTTCCTATTTGCCCAGAGCTTTATCGGATCATTCCCCTATGTTACTGAAACTTAATTTAGGACCGAAGCCGGGTCTACGACTATGGCGAATGGAGGCGAGTTGGCTTCAGGAGGAATATATTAAAATCAAATGTACAGAGACGATCAAACATTTTTGGGCAGAAAATGCTGGCTCCGCATCCACACTTCTCCAATGGGAGGCTTTTAAGGCCACGCTGCGAGGGGTGTTCATGACGGAAGTCCAAGGGTTTAAAAAACAACTGGCCTCAGAGGTACAATTTAAAGAGACTGAGGTGACACTGGCGGAAGCTGAGTATGTTAGAGACCCCACTACAGAGAGGCTACTGACGTTACAAACCAGAACAAGGGAGTACAAGACGATCCTCACAGATCGTACCACAAAATTAAATCTTGCACAACATAGACGCATATTTGAATTTGGAGACAAGAATGGCAGGCTTCTGGCATACTTGGCGAGACCTGACTATGTTCCGGTGTATATTAAGTCAGTGTATGATGATTCTAGGATTGAAATATGCGACTCAGACGCTATCCTAGATATTTTTGCTCGGTTTTATAAAAAACTATATAGCTCTTGTGCTCCCTTGGAACTGGAGAAATTGGGGACTTACATAGCTGATATTGACTTACCTAGATTGACAGAAGAAGACAGTACCGCTCTAGAAGCGGGTATTACGGTGGAGGAGGTAGAGAAGGCGATTGCCTCCTTTCCGCCTAGGAAGGCACCTGGACTGGATGGCCTTCCTTCGGAATGGTACAATACTTTTCGATACGGTATGGCCCCACGCCTATTAAAAGTAGACTTCCTCCTTCTACGAGGGAAGCCTTGATTGTACTAATACCTAAGGGGGGTAAAGACCCTCGAGAATGTGATTCGTATCGTCCAATTTCATTGATGAATATGGACACAAAAATCCTCGCAAAAATACTAGCAGGTAGATTGCAATCAGTCATACTAAACTTGGTGGATGTTGACCAAACTGGTTTTATACAAGGTCGCTGTGCACAGATGAATATTAGGAGACTTTTTATAAACCTTCAGACAGCCCATGACAACTCAGGAACTAGAATAGTGGCTTCTTTGGACACAAAGAAAGCCTTTGACTCCGTAGAGTGGACATATCTGTTTCATCTCCTGGAGACATATGGGTTTGGCCCTTGTTTTATCTCTTGGGTGAGGTTACTTTATGCGGACCCGCTGGTAAGATTAAGGGTAAACGGTATAGTTTCGGACTCCTTTCCTATTTTTAGAGGTACCAGGCAGGGGTGTCCGCTTTCGCCCATCCTGTTTGCCTTGGGAATAGAACCTTTAGCAGTCAAACTGAGAGCCACTCCGCACTTGGTGGGACTGAGACTGGGTGATTTTGAGGAGCGAGTCTCGCTTTATGCGGACGACATGTTGCTATATTTACAAGATCCAGGGCCCTCACTCTCAGAAGCTTTCCGATTGATTCAGGAATTTGGTGATTATTCTGGATTCCGGATTAATTGGAAAAAGTCCTCTATCTTCCCTATTGATGGGGGGGTGGGGATCCCGACGGACTGTCCCATCCCACTCTCCACTTCTTTTAGGTACTTAGGGGTTGAGATCCAGCTTCCCATCTCTACGTTTTTGGAGAAAAACTTGATGCCGGTTATACAAAACTTTCGGGAGAAGGTACGGAAATGGCAGAATTTACCAATTACCCTATTGGGACGGATAAATTTATTTAAAATGATTTTCCTGCCTAAATTTCTTTACATTCTTTCGAACTCCCCGGTTTTTGTGACTCTGAAGGTTTTTAAAAATATAGACTCCATTATTGTGGGTTTTCTTTGGGGCTCTAAAGCACCCAGGGTCTCCCTGGCGATTTTAAAACTGCCAGTTACAATGGGTGGGATGGCTCTACCAGACCTGCGGTCTTACTTTCTGGCGTCACAGCTATCCTTTCTGCACTGGCGACTCTTTCCTTTAACACCCAATGCTACTACCCTGTTGGAGGCGGCTGTTGCCTCCTCGCAGGAAACACTTCAAAATATGCTGTATAGGAAGGGGATACCAGGGAGGGAGGTGGGATCCATCATGGCACTACCGGGGAAAGTGTTTTACATATGCTCTAAGCGGAGGAAGGATGATCCATTGTGGCTGTCACCGAATAGTCCCCTATGGTATAATAAGACACTTGCAGAATTTTTGAAACTACCTGATGGACATAACTCTTGGGCTAGACATGGCATAAAATACCTACATCATATATATCAGGATAATCACTTCTGTACATTTGCACAGCTAAGAGAGAATTTTGGAATACCGAAGAACTGGTACTTTCGGTATGTCCAATTACATCATGCTGCGCTTGCGCAGTTTGGCGCTGATGAAATTGTAGTCCAGAATACTGATTTGGAGAAGGTTCTGATAGATCCGGACCCGACAAAAAGAATTTCTAGATACTATGGGGCAGTGGGTCCGGGGGTGGTGACTACAACCTCTAGATCCATGGAACGTTGGGTCACGCTTATCCCTGAGCTGTCGGAGGAAATGTGGCAGGAGGTGTTGGATACATATCTAATATCTGTTGTCTCTTCTACGGATAAAATGATTCAATTTCGGTTCCTACATCAGCAGTACTATACGCCTACTAGACTTTATCGAATGCATAGACGGGAATCGGCTATATGCCATAAGTGTAGGGGGGCGGAAGGTAACTTCCTACACATGACTTGGGAGTGTGAAAAGGTAAGACCACTATGGTCACAGGTGACAGAATTCATTTCGGAACAGTTTGACTTGTCAAATATTTGCTCTCCCTTAAGGTGTCTCCTAGGGGTGTTTGGACAAGAAGAAATGAGCACACACACAAAGTTATTTCTAAGGATTTTATTTTTTGGAGTAAGAAAGCTTATTGCCAGAAGATGGATACATGACAAACTGCTGACATTGGGGATGTGGAAAAAAGTAATCAACGCTGATGTTTTGATGTATAATGACTTATGAAGCTAGGGGGGCCTCTAAGAAATTTCAAAAAGTATGGTTTAGATGGGTTGACTCTACTGATACCCTGGAAGGCAAGGGATAAATATTTTGCTGGGGGGTTTTCTTATTCCGGGAAATGACTAAGTAAGGGGTGGACGATAATGAAGCCAAACTTTCTGTTTGGGATGATGAGGTTTTTTTTTTGGTCCTGTTTTTTATCTTATGGACCGTTCTACCGAAGACAGACTTTGGGTGGGCGAGGGTGGGATGGAAGAAGTTACTGGTTGTAATATACTGGTTTTTGTTTTTTTCTGGTTTAAAAAAAAAAGAGCACATATACCGAATGAGTGATAAAGATGGAGAACTCAGGAACCTAAATCTAGGAGCATTGAAATATGTATGTTGTATTAATGCTGGTCAATTGTCAAATGTACACCTCCATTCTGACTTGTACGTCACTTCAATATCGGCTGTATTGTATAAATTTTTACTTTGTGCACAATAAAAACATTTGATAAAAAAAAAAAAAAAATGTATGCCAACCTATTGCTTGAAGAATGAGATGTAACATGTCAATATGCTCAATAAAAAACTTTGTTTAAAAAAAAAAAAAAATGTAGAGTTAGGGAAACAGCCAGTGAATCCCCTATCAATCAGCCAGGCTAGTTACCACCTAGCAAGCTCAATTTGTTAGCAACCCTGCCCACTATCAGGGTGCTACACGCATAATTTATTTTCGTCATTTATTACCTCAATACAGTTTTATATTTTAGATTTAGCAGGTTATATTGTGGTTATGTCTGCTAATAATGATTTTAGTGTAATTTTAACAGATATATTGTTTTGATATTTTTTGGGGGCGGGGCGCCCTGTCAGATAGGCTGTATGGAATCCCATGATTTCTAATAGCAGCCCTGGGAATTCTAATGTTGACAGTGGTGCAAGAGGCAAGGAGATACTACTCAATGGAGACACATGTTCTGGTAACAGCTGCCAAAGATGGCATTTCCCCTGACTCTAGAGAAATCTTCCAACTCTGCAGACAAACAAATATAAAATCTTGATTGAGGATCTAAATGTTCTTTCTCTAACCAAGATAAAAAAAACTTCAAACCCTTTCTGCTTATATGTGAACTGGCGGTGCAGCTGTTCACTCCAGCCTTAATGCACCTACAGCAAGAAGGCAGGGTATAGTGTTGTAGGGTGCAAAACTTAAAATGGACAGCGCATTTATGAAATGTTAGGCAACAGAGGTGTGCATTGGTGCTGACATTTATAAAGTCCCAATACATCTCATTCGTGTGTCTTTGCAGCAGGTCAGTGTAGTGAAAGTCCAAGCCAGAAATTTTGAGCCTTCATACATGAGGCTGATGAAATCAAGCGAGTTAGGCATGTTGACTTTCACAAGATTTCCAAGATCTGGGGTTTGACAGGTTTTAAATATGTGACATATGTATTGTGATGACCAGCAGACACTGGGTTTGTAAATAGATGTGCAGTGTCCATTTTAGCAGAAACCAGAGATCTTTGGCATGCACATAACCAAGAGTCTCAATTTCATAGAGCGGCACAAATCCTTGATTTCAAAATCTCATGTACATCCCAAGGCTAATGCTAGCTATATGTAACGTTAATCATGACCAATAAATAGAGTTTGAGATCCCAAGGATGTGTGCTGCTCTATGTAATAAAAAACAATGGTATATGGCAATCAGGACTCAACTGTGAGCACCATCCACCTGCAAAGCACACTAAGGACATCCAGGGTTTAGCAGCGGTGAGTGTTTTGAACCGTTACATAACCAATAGTACATGCAGAGTGGTGACAGATATTAATGCTCATTAGAATTCACTATATTTAAAATGCTATTTATTTTGACCATATTATCGTCTGATGTTGCTTTGTTGCAGACTAGCATAATGCTACCCCGTAGACATTGGCAGAAAAAAAAAAACAATTGCATTTGTTTTGCCATAAAATAACCTTTTTGAATTTTTCCATTTTATGATAACTTATAATATTACATGAATTGTGCATGTGCATTTACTGCACCTATCAGTAGTGTTATAATATTAGATAGTATCTGTATTTTTTTTTTGGGAATACATTTTCTCAGTATATAGAATGATAATACAAAATTGATTATGAGAGACCAGTTTTATGTCTGTCTATGGGTTCCTTTTTAGGATGAAGGCAATTTGTCAACAAGAGACAGTTGTCACTTACAGACAGAACAGGGGGCGCATAATCTGGATGTGACTGACATTAAGGCCAGCTGCTTCTCATTAACCCTATTTAGAAGAACACATCCACACAATGTAACAGTACCAATGAAAGCAGCATAAACCTTCTGGCATGCCACTGCAGCTGTGAGGAGCAGGCACAGCCCGTTATCAGCTGGTAAGAGTTCAAGTTAAATAGAGAAGGAACACTCTCTGTACTGCTCTTCACTGAAGTTTATTGTAAATCCAGACGGAAAAAGCAAAGCAACACAGGCCTTGTTGATTGCATTTTGCATCTCAATTTACAATGAACATCACAGAATGTCAGAACTGGGAGTTTAGCTTTGTTATTTTATTTGGAAGACACAGTCATTTTGTTTGTCTCTGCAAACCATTAAAGTGTTTGTAAAGTCAGAAGGTTTTTATCTTAATGTATTAAAGCCTGAAGAGCATTGTAACCAGATCGGTGCATCATGGGTGCAATGCACAGTCTCTTTCATTGTTTACATCCCGGCCCCGGGTCCATACCAAGGCATGGATCTATCATTATGGGGCTGAAGGAAGTAAAAATAAACTTTCAGAGGTTGTGACATCAACACACTAGTGGGGTCATTGGTTAAAAAGGGGCATATTCTGGAGATGTTGTGGTGGTTAAGGCGGCATGATTTAAACAGGGATTGGATGTGGGCCTATAAGGACAGTTCAGAGTCTAAGGTTACCCCTAGCACCCTGGCATAGTTGTACCATTGATCTTGACAGTGAAGTCAGGGGAAGGGGCATGTGGGGGAGAATATATTATGAGCTCGGTTTTGGATAGCTTGAGTTTGAGGAAGTGGTGTGACATCCAGTTGGTTATGTCTGTTAGTAAAACAGTGATACATGAGGAAACTGATGGGGTGAGCTGAGCGGTAGAGAAATAGATTTGGGTGTCTTCGGTGTAGAAATTATATTAAAAGCCATGGGAAGCTGACCCAGGGAGCAGGTGTAGATCGAGTATAGGAGAGGTCCAAGGACAGAACCGTGGAGGACTTATTTTAGGGAACTTGTCAGAATGGCTTATATTTATTGCTGGGATCACCATTAACCACCATTAACCAACACCAAGTTGTATTAGTTCTAGCAAAGGTATTTACTGTGCATAATGTTGCAGAGGTGTGTTCTACTTGACATCTAGTACTATTTCTGTGAGCTAAACAATAGAAGTCTCCAGTCCTGGAGAGGAGCTTCAGCTGTGACAGTTAACAGTCATTCTGACCAAGTCTCCTTATGGCAGAAATGTAATGCGAGGACTGAGACAGGAAAGAATAGCACAGAGAGATCAGGTGGAAATTGAACATGAGGAAAAAAGCCCTTGTTTAGCTATAAGAATTAAACATTTTACAGAAGGGTCTCAGCATTCAGGATGGAGTACAGCTGCATCTAAAGTCAATATTGCCATTAACACACATTGCAAAACCTTCAGATGAAGGAGCAGGTGGAGAAGGATGACAAAAAACAGTGTTATCACCAGTCAATGTTCTCATTAACCCCTTTATGGTGAAAGTAAAACAAATCTTAATGCTTGAACCCACTTTTGCAACTTTGAATAAGCAATACATAATAATATTTATGTTAGCAAAATTGTACATATCATTGCAACTACTTAGTGTATCCAGGTGAATTATACCTTGTGTTTTTCAGGACAAATATTTTATTATCATAGAAAAACTGGTACAAAGTTCCAGCTTCCAGTTTTTTTTTTGTGCCAAAGCTTAATTAAACAAGTTGAAATTAGAAGCTGATTGGCTACCATGTACACTCTCCAGTTTTAGCAAATTAATTCCTAAGTGGCACTAGTACTAAATACATTTTTTTAATCCTACCTAAAATACACTGACACTGACCTTTGACCCCAACCAACTCTGACCATGACCATTCACCATGACCTCTTGAATGGAGAAAAAAATACATTGTATTAAAGTATCTTTTTCTCCATTCAAGAGGAGGAAAAAACACAGAGCCGAGCTATACAGTGAACGATCACTGTGATAGCCAATCAGAAGCTACCACAGCGATAAGGTGATCAGAAACGGCGCCTCCTGGTTCCCGATCGTTACATAACACTATAACAACTTACTTTCTTAGGAAAAGTGATTAAATCTGTGGGTTTGATGCAAGAAAGGGAAGTTGACATACCCTTTGTCTGAGGTTTTGGCCTCATTCACAGTGGTACTCCAGCATTTAGCTGCAATTAGAGTGCCTAATTGGACCCTGGACATATATAATTCTATTTTCTGTAAACACAGCTAAACTGACCATACCTAAACACAGGTACATGCTCACTGTGAAAGGCATCATTGAATAAGAAATACATAAGAATATTTCTTTCATTTATACGCTGCCTCTAGATATGAAGTCTCTCAAAACATCAAATGTAGCAATGAAAATGATTTGAATTAGCTGTTGTAGATACAGACATCACAGCACAATATATTCCACTGATCTTTCCCATACAGTATGCTAATAGCAGAAGTCTGCCTTACAACTCAGAATATTCCTTTTCAGAACTAGCCTTATCTCAAGGAAATGTCAGTGACGGGTCATATGAGCTGAACTAATACTCTGATATTACATACTCAGCAATGTGTCTATTATAAATTCAAAGCAGTATGGTAAGGGATTTAAATTGAATTGGTAAATATCCTTGCATTTTTATGCTTTTATGCACATCAAGAGGAACAGGAACATTCAGCTCCATTTAGAAAGACAATACAAAAAGGTAACACGCAAACTGCAATATTCTATACTAGCCAGCAATCTGATTAAATGATCTGACTACATTCAAATGATTATTTAATATACAGTAACTCGTGTTGTGTTCAGACAGCCTGTTCATTTTGACTGGTCTGTGAAAAGACCACAATGCAAGTTTTTAAACTAGTCATACACTATTAGAATTTCATTTGAAAACTTTAATTTGAAGAACATTCATTAAGTTTTCTAATTGTTAGTGGGGTCAAATTGATGTTCATTCAGCCACAGTGATGAGAAAATTCAAAAGAGCAAAATAGAAAATTTCTCATGAACAAACAACTTTTTAACAGTGAATGTGGTTTTTGTTCGGTAAAGTCCATTCACTCCAAAATTGAATGTTAAAAGCAAACTTTTTTGAAGTACTTTTGAACGGCATTTGTCAAGTCATCAAATGTACCAATGAGAATTTTTGTACCAATGACCAGCTTAACCACTTGCCGACCAGCCGCCGTCATTATACTGCACCAGGTTGGCACGATCCTGCGAACCGTCGTAGCTGTACTTCAGCTCCTTTAAACAGGATAGCAGGCGCGCGCCCGCTGCACTGCGGGGGTGCTGATGCTCATGACCGGCGGTTGCGATGAACGCCGGCCACATGCGATCGCGGGCACGAGGAGCAGAACAGGGACATGTGTGTGTAAACACACATATCCCTGTTCTGTGAGGAGAGGAGATGCAGATTGTCAGTTCCTAATAGCTAGGAACCACGATCTGTCATCTCCTATAGTCAGTCCCCTCCCCCTACAGTTAAAACACACACTAGGGAACACCTTTAAACCCTTGATCGCCCCCTAGTGTTAACCCGTTTCCTGTCAGTGACATTTATACAGTAATCCGTGCATTTTTATAGCACTGATCGCTGTATAATTGTCAATCTTCCCAAAAATGTGTCAGAAGTGTCCAATGTGTCCGCCATAATGTCGCAGTCTCAATCAAAATTGCAGATCGCCTCCATTACTAGTAAAAAAAAAAAATAAATAATAAAAATGCCATAAATCTATCCCCTATTATGTAGACGCTATAACTTTTGCACAAACCAATCAATATATGCTTATTGCAATTTTTATTACCAAAAACATGTAGAAGATTAGATATCGGCCTAAACTGACAAAAAAAATTGCTTTTTTTAAAAAAAATTGGGGATATTTATTATAGCAAAAAGTACAAAATATAGTGTTTTTTTCAAAATTGACGCTCTTTTTTTTGTTATAGCGCAAAAAATAAAAACTGCAAAGATGATCAAATACCACCAAAATAAAGCTGCATTTGTGGGAAAAAAAGGACGTCAATTTTGTTTGGGTACAGCATCGCACGACCGCGCAATTGTCAGTTAGATCGACGCAGTGCCGTATCGCAAAAAATGGCCTGGATCATTGAGCAGCCAAATCTTCTGGGGCTGAAGTGGTTAACACACCTGAACTTTTTTTTTACAATGCAGTGCACCAAAACATACAGGGGGACACTTATCAATTTTGTCACACAGCAAGACAATTCTAAACAGGAGCAGTGAGACAGATTACCCTGACTACTTCTTAACCCCTTTGCGCATATTTTGCAATTTTGACATGTGTTAGTAAAACCATACATATCATCAAAACTACTTTTAACATCCTGGTGGGTTTTCATTTGAAATTGTAATGGGTATTTCTTGATTTTTTTTTCATTATCAAAGGAAAACTGGCCCAAAATAGTAAAAAAAAAAAAATCATTTTTTAAAAATGTTACTGTATATTTCTTGCCCACCACCAAAGAATAATCAAAAATAAATTCTCCTGCTCCTGTTCATCGCAGAAATACCACAATACCACATACTGTATGTGTATGTTAGTTGTTGTTAGTTGTTGTTTGTACCTGTAGTACAGCCCAGAAACAATAGTTGTTGTTTGTACCTGTAGTACAGCCCAGAAACAATAGTGCACATTTTGCATTTTTTTTTAATCCTACCTAAAGCACACCAACACTGACACTAATGGACACTGATACCAATTTTAAAAAAAAGATAAATCTGTCCAAAAAAATACTTGACCTTGACCCAAATACTAACCCTGGCACTGAGCTAGATCAAACCTTGATCTAGGTATTTTCTTTTTAAATTATTATTTTATCATTTTCTACACATACTTTTTTTCTATCTCTACAAGAAAAGAAAGTGATGCAATGGGGTTTATTTACTAAAGGCAAATCCACTTTGCACTTGTAAGTGCACTTGGGAGTGCAGTCGCTGTAGATCTAAGGAGGACATGCAAGGAAAATAAAAATCAGCATTTTTGCTTGTACATGATTGGATGATAAAATCAGCAGAGCTTCCCCTCATTTCACATCTTCCCCTCAGATTTACAGCAACTGCACTACCAAGTGCACTTGCAGTGCAAAGTGGAGTTGCCTTTAGTAAATCAACCCCAGTGTATCTCTCTCGTCCATTCACAGAGACAGAAAATATGGGGCGGGCTTCACAGTGACTGATCACTGTGATAGCCAATCAGAGGCTATCACAGAGATCAGGTAACCTGGAATCAGTTGCTCCGGGTTCGGATCTTTAGAATGGGGCCTTGGGCTCTCAGTGAGACCCTGGTCTCTGCTCTGTGCTGGGAGTGCGGCGCCCCAAGTACAAAGGGAGATATGGGAATATGCAGCCCCATGGAAAAAAGCCCAGTCCAGTGGGGCCGCATATTTGCGTACGGTCGGCATGAAGGGATAATTATGTGCCTGTTTAGAGTGAAAATCCGTTTCACTTTCAGTAATATATCTGTCCCAGACCTTGCAAATCTGTTGCATTTGGCTGCTGAGGATTTCAGACACACGGGTCACATATATATGCTGTAAACATGTTGGAGAGACTTCGCTAAGTGAAAAGCAGCCTGATTTGCATCTAGCTATGTTGCTACCTTGTTTGATAAATGGCCACAGGGCATTCATACCTATGCATTCTGGTGTGCTAAAATGCATGTGTGCTGTGGTGTCCTGTGTATGTACATTGGGTGTCATTTAAAATATTTGGCACCCTGCCGCAATTGACATAGGGTCATGTGAAAATGTGCATTGTAGTACTGGGGCCATACACCAGTAAAGGTCAATTAAACAGCCATTTTCTACCTTACCTTAGTGTGAACTAAGTAATAAAGTATATGGTAACCAGGCAATATGCTGGTTGGGTGTTAGCAAATTATAACATTTCCACCCCCTCTACCTTTTCCCAAACACATTCTCTTCATTTGAGGCGCACTGCATTCGTCTCTTCTCCCCAGTATCTCTAAGGATAGCTGTGATTTTGCGGCCCCCTGGTCCAGTATCATCCTTTCTTTCTGCCTGGCTACCCTACTTTCTCTCTTCTGAAATCCCCACAATCATTCTTGGGGACTTCAACATCCCTACTAATAGGGCGTACACACGGTCGGACTTTGTTCGGACATTCCGACAACAAAATCCTAGGATTTTTTCCGACGGATGTTGGCTCAAACTTTTTTTGTCTACACACGGTCGCACAAAGTTGTCGGAATTTCCGATCGCCAACCACGCGGTCACGTACACCACGTACGACGAGACTAGAAAAGGCCAGTTCAGAACCGAGCGCGGCACCCTTTGGGCTCCTTTTGCTAATCTCGTGTTAGTAAAAGTTTGGTGAGAGACGATTCGCGCTTTTTCAGACTCGAGGCTTTCAGATCGTTTTCTGCTGTTCAGTTTGTGCTTGTGGGTTTGTATCTGCTCTTCAGTGCGTGCAAGCAAGTTCCGCATGACTTTAAGTAGTCATTGTATTCTTGTTTGTTCGTTACTGGTTTTCAGGTCGCTCTTCACAGGCCTTGCTGTTCTTCAGTGCATTCTGTTACTTCGTTCTGAGCAGCCGACCGTTTTCTAGCCATGTTTCATATGCGTACTCCTCGTAGAGTTCGTGCTGTGCGGGGGCTTGGTGTTGGGGTCCTGACCTTGACACAAGTCCAGTCCATGAACAGGGTGGGGAGGAGTTCATGGACCAAGAATTGGTTGCTTCAGCGTGACCAGTTATCTCATATGCCTTTGCTCCGTGAGATCCGTGAGAATAATCCTGATGATTTCAGGAACATTCTCAGGATGACGGACCCCGTGTTTCACCGTTTGTTGGCTTCGCTGACCCCCTATATCAGCAGGCAGGATACCTGCATGAGGCAAGCCATCACTCCGGAGCAGAGGTTGGTCGCTACCCTGCGGTATTTGGCGACAGGGAGAAGCCTGCAGGACTTGAAGTTCTCGACAAGCATCTCCCCCCAGGCTCTGGGGATCATAATCCCAGAGACCTGTTCTGCCATCATACAGGTCCTGCAGAAGGAATATATGAAGGTAAGATTTTTATCCTTTCATATCACATTTTATTGTATTTAATGTTTGCTAATATATTGTATTTGTTTCCTCATTCCCTAATTACCATGATTGTAATATGCTGTGAATGTACCCTTTGTTCTCATGCATGCTGGATTTTTATGTAATTATTATTTTAGGTCCTTCATACATATTTGCCCTTCAATAACCTCCCCAGCATGGTGTCTCCTGGCCTATATTCACCTCATGTAGTCACTTAACAATGTATTTTATCAGCTCTATAGTAGTGCTTTACCCCAAACACCCCCTAAAATGTTTGGAAATGTTATTTTTGATTTAAATTCTGGCAGAGTGCCAGAGGCTTTTTTTTGTTGGTGTCCCCAAATAATTTTTTGTAACCCTCCCTCCCCCAACTGCTAAGTCAGCTGATCCCAATTCTCTATGTATCCTCAATCATCTATCTGCTGACTTTGCCAAACCCATACACACTATACCCACCTCTTTACTGGTCAGATTTATGGATGAATTGCCCAAAGCATGTAGTGCAAGGGCCTGCCTGTATACTTTCCAATGGTACTGTTTCAAGTTTTTGTATTCTATTATTATCTTGATAGGTAATAGCAGAATGTCCAAATGTCCTCAAATGTGTACAATGTGTATTTATATCTTTGTATTATGACACTTCTTACCTGTCCAGTGGTCTGCCAATAGCGTAACTAAGGAGGGGCTGTTCCAAGTAATACCCATTATTTAGGCATTCAGCTCTCAATGAAGTGAAGAGGGTTACCTGTCCAAGATCCCCCCCCCTATAATGTTAGAAATGGCCCATGAGGGGAGAGAGGGGGAATATGATAGGTGTACCTTATACTTTGGCCTTGTTAAATTCCCCTTACTAAATGCTATCTGGAGGTTGCCACATAATGTTTGTGCCTAATCTGCTTGCCATGTTTCTGTGAAAAAATAGTAATGTTTATTGTTTTTTCCTCAACAGTTTCCTTCCACGCCACAGGAATGGCAGACTGTGGCCTCCCACTTTGCCCAGCGGTGGGACTTTCCTAACTGCGGAGGGGCAATTGATGGGAAACACGTCCACATCGTCCCACCACCCAACTCGGGGTTGTACTATTATAATTACAAGGGGTTCAATAGTATAGTGATGTTGGCGGTGGTGTCGGCTAATTACGACTTCCTGTATGTGGACATGGGGAAGAATGGCCGGATGTCCGATGGTGGAGTCATCGCCCAGACGGAGTTTTACAGGCGTCTCCAGAATGGCAGCTTGGACTTGCCAGCTCCAGAGGACAATGTTGAAGGACTCCCATTTGTGTTCGTTGCTGATGAAGCGTTTGCGCTGGGGGACCACCTGATGCGGCCATTCCCAATGAGGACCCTCACCCCGGAACAGAGGGTTTGTAATTACCGGCTGGCCAGAGCCTGAAGAGTGGGGGAGAACACATTTGGAATCCTGGCCAGCCGGTTCCGACTATTTCTGACACCCATCCATATGGCGGAGTATAAACTGAACCATATTATACTGGCGTGCTGTGTTCTCCATAACTTTTTAAGGAAACATTCGGCCAACTATGCTGGCTCAGTTGGGCCTGAGGCCGGAATCCTACATCAAACCACACTGACGGCGCTTGAAAGTGGTCGTCCTGGCTTGCCCTCCCTGAGTGCCTGTGATGTCCGGTTACGCTACCTGGAGTTCTTTGCGGGTAGGGGGGCTATCAATATGCCAGACAATCTGTGAAGCCTTTTTATAATAAAAAAAAAAGAAATTCTTGGTGGACATTTACTGCTTGTGTTTGTTTTAGCTGACCCTGACAGAAATGTGTTGAGTCCAGAAAATGTCGTGATTGTGTAACCTTATACAAAGCACTGTTGGCTGTTATTTCCTAAATGCAAAAACACATTTCACTACAAGTGCACTTGCAACTGCACTGAAACTGCACTTGTAGTGCAAAGAGGATTTGCCCTTAGGAAATAACACCCATTTTTGCAGCAAACAGCAATTACATCACCCCAAAAGTGTTGTATTGTAGTGTTGAGACAATAATCCACACATTCTTGAGTAAGCAACTTTTTTATACCTGCACAATCACATGTGCATTTACCAAAGGTTTTTTAAAACAAACCAACATGTTTGTTGTATAATAATTTTTGCAGTAGCATTATCAAAAATCGAAATGTCCATTTCAGATAAAACAGGCCTGTGTAAAACCAACAAGAAAGCCAAAAAACTTGAACTTACAAAGTTCACATTAGGTAAAACCTGAAGGCTATATCAGACATCAGTATTTAGGAACTGGGTTTGATATAGCGTTCAGATGGGGGGGAAATCACCCCTGGAAAAGCCAAATTTGGAAGATGCACATCAATTTACGAATGTCAACATGTGCTATCTGCCATCAGGGGGGATCAAGGGACGTGTTTTGGGGGAGCAAGCCCTTCCTCAACGCTACTTTATAATTGAGGAAGGGGTTGCACCCCCAAAACGCGTCCATTGATCTCCCGTGATGGCAGATAGCACATGTTGGCACACTGTGTGCATCCTCCAAATTTGGCTTTTCAAAACATTGCAAAAATATTTAAAAGATTGGACCACAATCCAAAAAGTGATTTTGTGGGGTTTTAAATTCGCCCCAAAACATCAATGATGTTATTATTTTTTTTAATAACATCATTGATTTTTTGCTGTATGTTTTGCAGTTCGACATTACACCCCATGATCTCCCCGATCAGGATCTGGGCACTTTCTGATGTGAAACGTTCTGGATCCACAACATCACGATCACCTAAAAAGAGAGAAAGAAAACAAAAACAGGTCTCAAAAATCTGCCACCATCCATCTCTTTTACCTGAGCCTGTGGTCGCAGACAATCACCTGTTGTGGTGCCAATCTCCACCACATCTTCTTCTTCCTCCTGCTCTTCTTGGGTTGGTGTTAGTTCCCCTTCTTCCAGAGGTGGAGGGTCTATGGTCTCCTCGGATGAGGGGTGTCCTCCGAGTCTTTTCTCCCCTATGTAAAACAAAAATGGTATAATTAGCACACAGATATTTGATGGCAGAACTAGAAATAGGAAACATTGCTTGGAAGTGGGGTACAATTGTCTATTTTAGCCAAGTTCCAAGATGTATTTTTTTTATTGGCCTTTGTCAAGCTGCAATACTTTACCTGTTTAGTACAAGCTTCACAGATGTAGCCCCCCCCCTATAGTATACACTGGAGCACCTGTGTTGCCCCCTAATAAAAATGGTGTTCTTGTGTCCCACACTAGTGCTCCAGTGTCCAGATGTGAAAACAGCTGCTCAGTGTCCTCTCCTTACACACAATCTAGTTGGCATTTCATTCTAGTAACAAACCCATCTACACAAACAACTATTTGGCATCCAAGTAGGCCCAAAAAAAATGTGGGAAAATGCATATGGCCTAAACAATGGTGTTTTAGAGGCCGAAAGAAAAATGTTTGATACGAACGAATAATGGGCCCATGAACATTAAAGTTGCCCTTTTAAACTGTACAATTAAGAAAAGCATATGGAGCAGCAAAAACGCAATAAAGACAGAAAGAATAGGAACACAGCACAACTACTTACTTTTTTGCAGCACTCTCCGGATCTTTCGGTACTGCTCGAGCTCTCTCAATTTCAGGTCCGACCACCGCTTCCTGAGCTGATCTTTCGATCGTCGTACCCCGAAATTCTTCTGCAGACTTTTGATCACTTTCGCCATGATCTTGGCCTTTCTGATATTGGGGTTGGGGTAAGGCCCATACTTTCCGTCATAGTCGGACTTCTTCATGATGTCGACCATCTCCAACATCTCCCCAAAGGACATATTTGTGGCCTTAAAACGTCTCCTTCTGGATCGGGACGTGTCCGGATCCGGGCTTTCCTCCTCCTCCTCCTCGTTCCTGCAATTAGCACGCACCTGCTGTGACTCCGCCATGTGCTCTTCCCCCACTGCGCCGAACAAAAAGGGGCGGGGAATAGACTAGAAAGAACGTCAGGGGCGGGCGGAGTTACACACATGCGCAGTGTGTATAAAGCGTAACACGCGTGCATATTACGTACGATCTGTGAGCGGAGGAAGGAGCATTGGACGCGCCGATCGTAAGAACGAAGGGACAAACTTGTGCCTATACTGCTTCTACATTGAAGCCTATATTGTAACAAGATTAGGAGAGTTTTGTCTGACATTAGGCTTTGTCTTGTGTTGTGTCTTGCAGTGAACATGGATATCTTAGTGAAAGACAATGACTTCATGTCAGTATTCATAGATATCTTAAGGGAGCTGCCATGTCTGTGAGAGATTAAACACCCCCATAACAAGAACCAAGCAAAGAGGAAGGCAGCACTGGTGCAATTGTGTGAAATTGTGAAGCGGGTGATCCCCACGGCAGACATCACCTATTTAAAGATCTTAATTGGTGGCCTGAGGAGCACATATCTAAGGGAGCGCAAGAAAGTCCTGGATTCACAGAGATCCGGAGCAGCAGATGACATCTATGTCCCCAGGATGTTGTACTATGACAGGCTGCATTTTCTGGCAGGCCAGACTGAACCCAGGCCATCCCTCTCCAGTCTTCCTTCCACGCTTCCTTCCCCCCCCGGCTGAGGCTTCTGACGCCCAACATGGGCCTTCCAGGCAACATGTGGAGGAGCCCAGATTGAGCCAGGTATAGCATTCCTCTAAATATTTCTGCTTGTCCAATCAATGATGTTAACTAGATGTTAGTTTGGAGTACTAATTTAGGATTGTGATTGATGAAGCAAAACATTACAACCATGTCCCTTTTTCATACACAGGCAAGTCTCAGCCAGGAGGTGGCCGGGCCGAGCTGGCTGGCTGATCTGCAGGTCCCTCCACCCCCCCTGGAAAGAGAAAGTGGCAGTAGGAGGAGTGCCCTAGAGGAGGCTACCGGAGGACTCTTTTGGAGGGCTACAGAGGTCCTGGGAGCACGACAGACCGTGGAGGAGGACATTGCTGCCGTCATTGCATATAAAATGCAGAGGATGGAGGAGGGCCAACAAGTCTTGTGTGAGGCGCTCATATTGGAGGCTCTTAACAAAGGTATGAGGGGCCAAATGACAGCTCAGACACACTTTTGCGATGGTCCTCCTCCTCCTCCTGCAGGTCCTCCTCCTCCTCCTCTTTCTCCTCCAGGTCCTCCCAGTCCTCCTCCAGGTCCTACTCCTCCTCCTGCCACATCTCCAACTGCACAGCCACAGCCCGGAATGAAGCGTGAAAGGAAGACCAGAAAGTGAGGACCCTGGATCCAGTCTGGTCGGCCAAAAAATGCAGCCTCTTGTGGTACCACAGCCTGGGGACACACATGTCATCTGCTGCTATCCGGATCTCTGCAAATTCTGGACCAGACTGCCCTCCCTTACATATGGACTCCTCAGGCCACCAATTTTGATGTTCAAGAATTGATGTCTGCCGTGGGGGTCCCAGGCTTCGCTAATTTCTCCTGTTGATCCAGTGTTGCCTTCCTCTTTGTTTGGTTCTGAGCCCTTAATAAAGGATTTTTGTTTTTAATTATACTCTCCTATGTGTTTTACTTCAAAAAGGACAGTTGGTTTGTGAGGATTCAGGTACATTTCAAATATACAATGTGAAATGAACAAGGGACACCAACACCAAACAATCTCCTTGAGATTAAATAATAAAAGATATCAATGGTGTTGGGGTAACTTGACACACAAAACACACACAAAAATATTCTGGAGTAAAAATAAAAATAACATTGAACAAAGATCAGCCTTTGAAAAAATTCAAACATTAAAAAAAAAAAAAGGCTTAAAATCCCCAAAATAATTAAATAAAAAAAAAATTCTGTCAGATGTGACAACTAATAACAATATATTCAGGGAATCCCAATAAAAAAACAAAAATAAAACTTTGTGAGAAGTGTGTGTGAATATGAGCAGCAAAACTACTTAATTCTTGTCACATTATAAAGAAGAAGAGAGTGCGCTGTATTAAACCATTTTTAACATTGCAGCATGACGAAAGTGCTGTATCCATTGCGAATGCTAAGTTTACCAGAACGAGCTGTTCCATCTTGGAATTTCTTCTGAGCATGCGTGGCACTTTGTGCGTCGGAACAGGCCACACACGGTCGGAATTGACGCGATCGGATTTTGTTGTCGGAAAATTTTATTTCCTGCTCTCCAACTTTGTGTGTCGGAAAATCCGATGGAAAATGTCCGATGGAGCCCACACACGGTCGGAATTTCCGACAACACGCTCCGATTGGACATTTTCCATCGGAAAATCCAACCGTGTGTACGGGGCATAATACTAACTGTCCTGCAACTTCCAAACTTCTCAATCTAACCTCCTCCTTTGACCTGAAGCAATGGATACATGCTCCTACTCACTCTGAAGGCAACACCCTTGACCTTGTCTTTTCCCACCTATGCACTCTATGCAACCTCTCCAACTATCCTTACCCTCTCTCTGATCACTATCTTATTAACTTCACTCTCTCCCTCACCTCTGCCTCTTCACCCTCCATACACCTAACAGTTACCCCTAGAAACCTTCGCCATCTCAACCCTTCTCCTCTCTACTCTGCTACTGACCACCTCTATGACAAAATCGCACATCTGTCCTGCACCAACACTTCACTTTTAGCCTCACTGGACACACTGACCCCCCTCACTACACACAGAGTCAGGCCCCGCCCCCTTCAACCCTGGCAGACAGATCACACAAGAAGTCTAAAAAAAACACAGCCGTACTCTCGAGCGCCTGTGGCGTAAGACGAAGTCCCAGAAAGATTTCAGCCAGTATAAATCTGCCCTCCAAAAATACTATTCCAGCCTCCTCACTGCCAAGCAAACCTATTTCATCACCCTCATTAAAAACTTATCATCCCGTCCCCGTCAACTCTTCTCTACCTTCAATTCTCTACTTCGCCCTCCACTGCCTCCACCCACTAACTCACTAACTGCTCAGGAGATCGCCAATCACTTCAAACAGAAGATTGATACAATTCGCAAGGAGATCTCTACTGTTCAGACACCCTCCATGCCTTACACCTCATGTCCACAGGTACAATCATTACTTCCCTCTTTCAACCCCACCACTATAGAAGAGGTTGCTAAATTACTCACTAACGTCCATCTTAACACCTGCCCTCTGGATCCTGTTCCTTCACAAATGCTACAGTCACCCTCTAGCTCTATTCTACACTCTCTAACCCACATCTTCAATCTCTCCCTCTCTTCTGGCATCTTCCCCAATTCCTTAAAACATGCACTTGTCCGCCCCATACTTAAAAAGCCCTCACTGGATCCATCCAAGCTTAACAACCTACGCCCCATCCCCTTGCTCCCCTTTTTATCCAAACTCCTTGAACGACTAGTCTACAACCGACTGAGCATCCATCTTGCTGATAATAGCCTTCTTGATTCCCTTCAGTCTGGATTTCGTCCTCAACATTCCACAGAAATTACTCTCCTAAAACTAGCAAACAATCTACTAATGGCCAAAACTAAGGGACACTATTCTGTACTCCTACTTCTGGACCTATCTGCTGCCTTCGATACGGTTAACCACCCCCTCCTCCTCAAAAAACTCCATGCCTTTGGTCTTCGTGACTGTACTCTTCGCTGGTTTTCTACCTACTTATTTAACCGCACCTTTAGCGTTACCTACAATTCTACTGCCACCTCTCCTCATTCCTTTCTCTGTTGGGGTCCCCCAAGGTTCTGTTCTTGGACCTCTCCTATTTTCAATCTACACCTCCTCCCTGGGTCAGCTGATAGCCTCCCATGGCTTCCAATACCACCTCTACGCTGACGACACTCAAATCTATTTCTCTACCTGCCAGGATGCGCATACCAGCAGAGAGATCCGCCTCTCTACAAGAGCTTTGAGACGCAGAAATACATGCATTCCTGTTGCCCATAGGAATCGGGCCTTGGCGCATAGAAGTGCAAACATGCAACAAGCATGCAAACAGAAGCCATCGCGCACCCGTGTGTGCATTGACGCTCGTGAGCACATGTGAGCGACGCTGGCGCCAATGAGTCTATTTAGGCACAGCCAGTACTCAGCCCCAGTGCTGCTTCGTCTTCAGCTCTGTGCATCCTGTTTCCTGAGAACCTGTATCTTGATCCCTGTTACCTATCCTGCTTGTCTTGACCATCCCTTGATCTCCGCCTGCACCGACCCCGGCTTGTCCTGTGACCATCCTCTTGTCTTCTCCTTGGCTCCTGTTTGCTGATCCGGCTTTTGACCTCGGCTTGCCTCCTGACTACGAACCTGCCTGCACCCTGCATCCGATTGTCCTAGCCGTGTATGACCCAGCCTGCCTGACCTTGCTTCTTCTTACTGCCATCCGCACCAGCTGCCTGCCTGTCGGTCTTCCTGCTGAAGTCTGCCTCTGTCTTCTCCAGCCCTTCCAGGACTGTCGTCCAGCTACCAGCTAAAGACTCTTGGCACTCGTGCCATTCTGTACCTTGGCGCCTTCTGTTCCTACTATCAGAGGTCCCAAGTCAGAGGTGTAAGGGAAGCCTTGCTTGTCCATTCAGGCTCTTCTACCAGGTACGTGATAGTACGAAGCAGCCATGTCCGAGCAACCTCCCCAGTGGATCAGCTGTGCCACCAACTCTCTGCACTCACTCAAACAGTCAAGACTCTGCAGGAAGGTTACAGCCAGCTTGAGGAACAGATCCATGGACTCTCTTCTCCCATGCCAGCTTCTGCCTCATCTGCTTCAATGGAACTTCCCACTGCACCTGCTGTAATAATGCAGCCATCTGAACCCCGGGTACCCACTCCGGAAAGGTTCTCAGGTGATCGCACTAAGTTCAGAACTTTCCATAATGCCTGTGTACTTTACTTTTCGTTACAACCCCAGAATTTTTCTCTCAAGGCTACTAAAGTAGGGTATGTAATCTCCCTTCTGTAAGGTCAGCCTCAGTCCTGGGCTCATCGCCTGCTGGAACAGGGCAACCCCTGTCTGTCAAGTCTATCTTCATTTTTTGTAACTATGGCTCGGCTTTATGAGGATCCCCTGCGAACGGCCACGGCCAAGGCTGCCCTACATGCGCTCCAGCAGGGCCACAGGGCCGCTGAGGACTATGTAACGGATTTTAGACGCTGGAGCGCAGATGTTGAATTGAATAATGCTGCTCTCCGTTTCCAATTTCGGCTAGGGTTGTCTGAACCCCTAAAGGATGAGCTTGCCCCTGTGGGAGTACCTGATTCCTTAGAGACTTTGATCAGTTTAACCATCCAGATTGACAGACGTCTGAGAGAACGCAGGGCCGAAAGGTCAGCAGGACAGCTCCAGTCATCAGAGATGTTGCCACAAGCACCTAGTCCACGGAATTCAGCACAGCTCGGCATACCTCGCCCCTCTCTCTCTTCAGAAGAATGCCAGCACCGCCAAATAAATCACCCGTGTCTGTACTGTGGGAGGGATGGCCACTATGTAAGGTCCTGTCCAGCCAAAGTTCGCAGATGCCCGACCTTCTCTTCTGCCAGTTTGTCCTCGTTACCCCGCAAATCTGCTCATCTGGCTATCCAGCTTTCACTGCAAGTTCCAGAGAGAGTCATCCATGTACCCGCTATTGTGGATTCAGGGGCCTGCAGTTGCTTTATTGACTTGACTTTTGCTCTTCAACATAAGGTCCCTTTGCAACCTAAATCTCTTGGACTTACAGTTCATCTGGCGGATGGGTCATGTATTAAATCTGGTCCTGTGACCCAAGAGACTGTGCCGTTACCTGCCACCATTTCTGGTACTCACAAAGAACTGCTGCGTCTGGATGCCATAGCCTCACCTTTATTCCCTATCATTTTGGGCATGCCTTGGCTCCAGGCGCATAATCCCAGCATTCATTGGGATTCAGGGAAGATTGAGTTCCTCTCCTGCTACTGTCTGCAACACTGCTTTGCCAAACCACCTTCTCCTCTACTGTGTATGGACTCGGATGCTGAAATTTGTTCTGCTATCCCTGCACCTTACCAAGACTTTGCTGATGTATTTAGTAAGAAGGGTGCAGAAACTCTCCCGCCACACAGGCCTTATGATTGCCCCATCAAGCTCCTCCCAGGGGCTGAAATTCCATTCGGGCGAATCTTCCCTTTAACTGAAACTGAACTTGCCGTCCTGAAAGACTACATTGATGACAGTCTAAGAAAGGGCTTTATCCGTCCCTCCATGTCTCCAGCCGGGGCGGGAATTTTCTTTGTTGAGAAGAAAGACCATTCCCTTCGCCCGTGTGTGGATTACCGGGATCTCAACAAAATAACAATTAAGAATCGCTACCCTTTACCTCTGGTGCCAGAGTTGTTTCAGAGACTCCGTTCTGCCATCATCTTCACGAAACTGGACTTACGTGGGGCATATAACTTTCGTGAAGGTGATGAATGGAAGACGGCTTTCCGTACGCGATTTGGACATTTTCAATGTTTAGTAATGCCTTTCAGACTTTGCAACGCCCCAGAAACATTCCAGCATTTTATCAACGATGTCTTCCGGGACTATTTAGATTTATTTGTTATAGTATATCTAGATGATATTTTTATTTTTTCTTCTTCCTTAGAGGCTCATCGGGGACATGTCAGAAATGTTCTGGCCTGACTCAGGCAGCACGGCCTATACGCGAAACTCGAAAAGTGTGAATTCGAGTGCCAAAGTATCCAGTTCCTGGGCCTCATTCTATCCCCAGACAGCATCAAAATGGACCCCCAGAAGGTCTCTGCCATTCTGGACTGGCCAGCTCCTACAGACAAAAGAGGGGTGCAACGCTTTATCGGATTTACAAATTTCTATAGGAAATTTATCAAGGGGTTTTCCGCAATAATTTCCCCCATCACCCAATTGACAAGACAAGCCCAACGATTCCGGTGGTCTCCTGAGGCGCAATCTGTGTTCGAGACTTTGAAGGGACTCTTTACAGCCTATACTCCAGCATCCGGACCCTGCCCTACCTTTCGTCTTGGAGGTGGACGCCTTGGAGATGGCAGTGGGGGCAATTCTGTCTCAACGTCAAGGGGCCAAGGCCTTACTACATCCTGTAGCATTCTTCTCCCGCAAGTTGTCCCCGGCTGAGAAAAATTACGACGTGGGAGACCGTGAGCTTCTTGCGACTAAGGCTGCTCTTGAAGAGTGGAGATATTTGCTGGAAGGGGCAGCCCACCCAATCTTAATATATACGGTCCATCGGAATTTGGAGTACCTACGAGCCGCAAGATGTCTGAAACAACGGCAGGCCAGGTGGGGGCTATTTTTCATGAGATTTGTTTTTCACATAACCTACAGGCCAGGATCAAAGAATGTAAAACCGGATGCTCTGTCTCGCATGTTTGGGGTGTCGGAAGATCCTGCTCCCCCTGACACCATCCTGTCCTCTGGGAATTTCCTCTTGTTGCAAGAAGATTTCATGTCTCAAATTAAGCAAGCCTCTGTTGGTATCTCGTCTTCTTCTGAAATGAGGTTACAAGCAAAGTATGGCTTGTTATGGCACAATAACAAGATCTTTGTACCAGAAGATTTGCGAGTTACTGCCTTGGGTCTCTGCCATGACCATGCCCTTGCAGGCCACTTTGGGTTACATAAGACGACTGAACTTTTACAACAAACCTTTTGGTGGCCCTGCCTAAGAGAAGACTGCAAAAAGTACATTGAAACTTGCACTACCTGTGTCAGAAATAAAACCAGCAGGACTAAAGCCTGGGGTCTGCTGCGACCCTTGCCAATCCCTGATAGACCTTGGCAAATTATTTCAATGGATTTTATCGTTGAACTTCCCCCTTCAGAAGGTTACTCTACCATCTTTGTGGTCATAGACCGTTTGTCAAAAATGGCACACTTTCTGCCCATGAAGGGTACCCCTTCAGCCTCAGAGACAGCACGGATCTTTATTAAAGAAATTGTAAGACTGCATGGACTACCTGTCAATATCGTGTCAGACCGCGGGGTCCAGTTCACGTCCAGATTTTGGAGAGCCTTGTGTGAGTCCCTGAAGATTGAACTGTCCTCCTCAGCGTATCACCCACAGACCAATGGTCAAACTGAGAGGACTAATCAAACACTGGAACAGTATTTACGATGTTTTACTTCCTTCTCACAGGATGATTGGGTGGCGCTATTACCATTAGCGGAGTTTGCATACAACAATTCGGAACACTCCGCTATCAAGCATTCCTGGCAAACTATGGCTTCCACCCTTTATTTCTGACTACCACAGCTCCTGAATGTCCTGTTTCTGCAGTTCAAAACACAATGGACTTTTTCAATTCCAACAATCAGCTGTTGCAAAGGACCATGGCCAAAGCTCAGGAAGACTATAAGAAGTCTTTTGACAAAAAGAGACGGAGAGATCTGATCCTGGAACCCGGCGAACGGGTATGGCTAGCCACAGCTAATTTTAAATTAGCTTGCCCCTCTAAAAAATTAGGTCCTAGATTTTTGGGGCCATTCCAGGTGAAGAGGATCAACGATGTGGCCTATGAGTTGGCACTTCCAGACTCTTTTAGAATCCACCCAGTCTTCCATATTTCTCTTCTGAAACCTGTGTGTCCGGATCCATTTCCTGAACGAAATAGTGGTCCTCCTGAACCTGTAATGGTGAATGGCGAAGAAGAGTATGAAGTAGAAGCGATCATGGACTGTAGGAAGAGCCGGATTAGGTCTAGTACCTGGTCAAATGGAGGGGGTACGGACCCGAGCAGAATTCGTGGGAGGCAGAGGGCAATATTCACGCCGAAAGACTTGTCCAAACCTTCTGTCAAAACCATTCTGAGAAACTTGCTCAGTTGGGCATCCGGAGGCTGCCCGTTGGAGGGGGACAATGTCAGGATGCGCATACCAGCAGAGAGATCCGCCTCTCTACAAGAGCTTTGAGATGCCGAAATACACGCATTCCTGTTGCCCATAGGAATCGGGCCTTGGCGAAAAGAAGTGTGCATGCGTGAACTGGCGTGCAAACAGAAGCCGTCGCGCACCCGTGTGTGCGTCGACGCTCGCGCGCACACGTGAGCGATGCTGGCGCCAATGAGTCTATTTAGGCACAGCCAGTACTCAGCCCCAGTGCTGCTTCGTCTCCAGCTCTGTGCATCCTGTTTCCTGAGAACCTGTATCTTGATCCCTGTTACCTATCCTGCTTGTCTTGACCATCCCTTGATCTCCGCCTGCACCGACCCCGGCTTGTCCTGTGACCATTCTCTTGTCTTTTCCTTGGCTCCTGTTTGCTGATCCGGCATTTGACCTCGGCTTGCCTCCTGACTACGAACCTGCCTGCACCCTGCATCCGATTGTCCGAGCCGTGTATGACCCAGCCTGCCTGACCTTGCTTCTTCTTACTGCCATCCGCACCAGCTGCCTGCCTGTCGGTCTTCCTGCTGAAATCTGCCTCTGTCTTCTCCAGCCCTTCCAGGAATGTCGTCCAGCTACCAGCTAAAGACTCTTGGCACTCGTGCGACTCTGTACCTTGGCGCCTTCTGTTCCCACTATCAGAGGTCCCAAGTCAGAGGTGTAAGGGAGGCCTTGCTCGTCCATTCAGGCTCTTCTACCAGGTACATGATACTACCCCTCAACTCACTCCTTCAGTCTCCTCATGTATCACTACTTTACTATCAGATATATCAGTTTGGATGTCACACCACTTCCTCAAACTTAATGTATCCAAAACCAAACTTATCATTTTTCCTCCCCCACATGCCTCTTCCCCTGATCTCTTGGTCAAAATCGATGGCACAACTATCAGCCCATCCCCACATGCCAAGGTACTAGGAGTAGTCCTGGACTCTGAACTCTCCTTTAAGCCCCATGTCCAATCACTGTCCAAATCTTGCCGCCTCAACCTCCGGAAGATCTCCAAAATACGCCCCTTTCTAACCAATGACACAATAAAGCTCTTAATTCACTCCTTGGTCACCTCTCGCCTCGATTACTGCAACTCCCTCCTCATTGGCCTACCTCTGCATACTCTATCCCCCCTTCAGTCCATCGTGATTGCTATAAGTAAAAGTGTAGCGCTAATAAATAATGATAAAAAGCATATAAGTGTAATCAATGACACAAAAAATTGCAGTCCATCTTGAAAAATCCAAAAGGATAGAAGATAGGAGAACCGTCACCGACACCCAACACAACTGACTCTTACCGTCAGTGTATAGGACATACACATTGAGCAAATGGTTGAAAAGCCAAATTCACAACGTGTATTAATCGAACGGTCCACCAATAGAATCCTCTCTCATAGATCCACCAGAGACAGATAGCTGTTTCTTAACAATCTCAGCTGGGAGATGGACTCCATAGGAACAACTCAATAGTCATATAAAAAAGGATGAAAGAACAAACTCATTGCGCAGACATCCAAAAATGTGATTATTTATTGCAACAAAAAAAATTTTAAACTCACATTTCACCATTAAAAAATGAGCATGAGCCAAAAAGGAAAGCGTCCAGCACTTCCTACCATCAAAACGGCGACCACTCCTCTATACACGATATGTCACTCGTCCCTCATTCGCCCGACGTTTCATCACAAACGTGCATCATGATTGCTGCTGCCAGACTCATCCACCTTACCAGCCGCTCTGTCTCTGCTACTCCTCTCTGTCAATCCCGCCACTGGCTTCCGCTCACCCAACAAATAAAATTCAAAATACTAACAACTACCTGCAAAGCAATCCACAACTCTGCCCCCAGCTACATCACTGACCTAGTGTCAAAATACCAACCTAATTCTCTTCGTTCTTCTCAAGACCTCCTGCTCTCTAGCTCTCTCATCACCTCCTCCCATGCTCATCTCCAGGACTTTTCCAGAGCCTCTCCAAGCCTATGGCATTCCTTACCCCAATCTGTCCGTCTATCTCCTAATCTATTAGCTTTTAGATGATCCCTAAAATCCCTCCTCTTCGGAGAAGCCTATCCTACCCACACCTAACAACTGTATTTTCATTTTGATCCCTCCTGTATTGAATTGTATTGTAATTGTACTGCCTTCCCCGATGTTGTAAAGCGCTGAGCAAACTGCAGCCGCTATATAAATCCTATATAATAATAATAATAATTTATAAACTCTATGAACAAGCATATCCAAACATATAACACAAGGGGTCAATGACCTTGATGAAAACTTGCTGTTGAACAAAAAATTAAAACTCTGTCAAATGCATCCTATAGAAATCTCGGTTGTTGTTTGCCCAGTGATCCTTTCATGCTGGCTATACACTTAATCTAATCATTAAAACAATGTTTTTGATATTCTGTACAATAGTTAAATTAATAAAAGTGTTGGATGCACTTTAACTGCTGTTATGTACAGATGGATATTTTTTTTAATTCCAGAAGCACAGAGGAAAAATATCAAAAGTTTTACTTTAAGGAAACTTTAAGGAAACTTGTACAATCTTTTTTAACCTTCTATGTTCATTGAAGTTAAAATATCCTGTTAACCTTCGCTTTGTATTATGTGTTGTCAAAGGTCTACTTTTATCTGCCTTAACACTGCGCCCTGCACCCTCTAAAAGACATGATGAAAACCACAAAGGAATACAGAAAACTGCTTTCATGTTCTGTGCTGTCAATCCTCAGAATGAGGAAGAGAACGCGCATTAAAAAAACCACAAGAGGTTGTAGAAAGGACAGCAACATGTATTTCTTAAGGCAAAACTCTTTAGCTTAATTTTGTATATTTGTAAAACAGAGCTAGAGGGTCTAAGAAAAAAAGGGGAAAATGGACTTTTAAGGTAACCACTTGTGTCCCTTGTGTCCCAAGTTGAAAGAAATGCTCAACAATATATAAGTATAAAAATTTACATTTTATTAGAAAATATTAAAATAATAAGAAACTGTAAGCATCACATAATATGTGCTAACACAACATTCTCTCTCCAATATATATTATAGAATAGTGTAAGTAGCACTATTCGAATGCATATGTATGGTTGTTATCCATAGATGAGGGCCACATGCGAGGAACACATTTGGATGTCCTAAGAAGGACAAAAAAAAATCCCTCAGATCTGGCTCACATGGCCGAATCCCGAGTTGTCATCACCTAAATAAGGGAAGAGGCAGGGACAGTAGTGACATCATTGACCAAATATGGACATGGCCATTTTTGGGCAATTTCATTGAATATGGACAATGACCTGACCATATTTGGTCAGTGATGTCACTGCTATCCCCTGACGCTTTACTTACATGCCTGGGGGTTCCTGGTCATGTAAGCAATGTGCTGGTGGTTGCTAGAGATGCAGTGGGTGCTTCCTTAGCAATCATTGACAGTGGGAAGCTGTCATATTACAAGCAGTAGAAATACTGCTTCCATATAAGATGCTCAGCTACCACCCAACAGGGGGCCAAATGTGCAAAGGTTCAACCCAAATGTGGTACAGAGCAAACCTTCAGCTGAACAGTACACAGAGCACACATCTGTCAGACTCAGTGGTGGCCCGTCCATAGGGGGTGCACGGTGCCGCCCCCCCTTCCAGGCAGTCAAAAAAAATGTACAAAAAAAAAAATTTAAAACTGGCCCTTTAGAAAAAAAATACAAAAAAAGGTCCTTAAGTGTACTGTGTCTGGACACCGGACGCAGTGCACTATGGGAAGCACCACGTCTATGCAATCATGAGATTGCAGACGTGGCCCTTCATTTGCAGGCCTTTATTCCGCCTTGCGGCGCTTTCCATTGCACCCGGGAGAGAGAAAACTGGAAGTATGAGGAGCGGACTCCTTCATCGCCACTGCCAATGGAAGGAGACACCGCAGGAGAGGACAACACGCTGTGCTCCCACGGAGAATGGGGGGAGGGGGATTTGATATGACACAGGCTGGCTGCATTTGGTGGGACACAGGCTGGCTGAATTTGGTGGGACACAGGCTGGCTACATTTGGCGGGACACAGGCAGGCTGCATTTGATGTGACACAGGCTGGCTGCATTTGGTGGGACACAGGCTGGCTGCATTTGGTGGGACACAGGCAGGCTGCATTTGATGTGACACAGGTTGGCTGCATTTGGTGGGACACAGGCTGGCTGCATTTGATGTGACACAGACTGGCTGCATTTGATGTGACACAGGCTGGCTGCATTTGGTGGGACACAGGCAGGCTGCATTGATGTGACACAGGCTGGCTGCATTTGGTGGGACACAGGCAGGCTGCATTTGATGTGACACAGGCTGGCTGCATTTGATGTGACACAGGCTGGCTGCATTTGGTGGGACACAGGCTGGCTGCATTTGGTGGGACACAGGCAGGCTGCATTGATGTGACACAGGCTGGCTGCATTTGGTGGGACACAGGCAGGCTGCATTGATGTGACACAGGCTGGCTGCATTTGATGTGACACAGGCTGGCTGCATTTGGTGGGACACAGGCTGTATTTGGTGGGACAAAGGCTGCATTTGGTGGGACACAGGCTGCATTTTATGTGACACAGGCTACATTTGGTGGGACACAGGCTGCATTTTATGGGACACAGGCTGCATTTGGAGGGGCACAGGCTGCATTTTGTGTGTCATAGGCTGCATTTTATGTGACACAGGCTGCATTTGATGGGACACAGGCTGCATGTAAGGAGGGACTACACTGGGGGCACCTGATGTAAGGATGGACTCCGCTGAGGACACCTGATGGCATCTGGCAGGCGACGTGGCTAGTGACACGATCAGGGCTCCCACTGATTCTGCATTATGGTGAGTTGAATGATTTCATTTTATATGACAATGTAATAATAGAAATAATGCGCTTCAATCATCCTGACACCATAACAACCATAGTGCCGGGATGATTGAAGTGCTAACACCAGGTGTTTGGAGTTTCTTTATCTGCTGATTGTTAAACCTTCTAGAATACACATATTTATATTGTTGTGTAGGATCTGGGCCTGCTGTCCCTCCCTCTCTCCCTCCCTCTCCCTCCATCCCTCGTTCATCTCAGACGCTAACCACACCACCTTAGAGCCATGCCCACTATTTCGCTGAAACCATGCCCATTTTCACCAAGTGGGAAGGGTCAAAAAGGAAGGGCGGGGTCTGGCGCCCCCCGATCCTATAACTTCACCAGCCGCCACTGCTCAGACTCAGCAATCCTCCAGCATAGAAAAGCGCAGTAACAACAACCACTGTGCATAGAAGCATTGGGCTCTGTGTAGCAATGTATCTGTACAGGCAGCTGTCAGTTCAGGAGCCTGCAGCAGAATCTCAGCCAGCAGCATATGGTATGGTATGCAGTTCTCTGCAGTGGCAGCCCTGAGCCCCTGTACACAGGCTTCCAGCAACTTGTGAGTCTCCGGAAATCCAGAGTCCTCTCCATGGACTCACTGCATGCTGTTGCCCCTTCTGTGAAACTTGCAGGTCCTGACAACACACTGGGACACTGCCCCACACATTCTTTGGGCTGATCACTCTCTGTCCAAGTCTAGGAACTCTCTCCCTACATCCCATATGGGTCCCTGCTCTGCTTCCAGGGAATGGGAAGCACTAAAAATCTCACTGACCAATCAGAATCCATCTTGGCCCAAGCAGCTAATCACATTCTTTCACTGCCTCTGTTGCTAGGGGCAATAGAACAATAAAATACTCCAACTGGGACTTTATAGGCAGACTAAGGGAGTAAGTGAAAGGTTTAACAAGGGGTATGATAAAATGTTACAATTTTTTTTATTGGTTTATAATTCTAAAAAGCGTAGCTCAAAGAAGTCAAATACACATTGCATGATAAAAACATTTATAACATGATGGCATAAATGGTCATCATGTATAAAAAACAACATATGTATGAAGATGGCATGCTCCGACAGAGTGTCACATCACGCCCAGCAAAACTGAGGTAGATGTAGCCAAATTGCACAGAAACTCCCTGCACTTGCAGGGTATCGTTAAGCAGTAAACAAGATATTTCACCCAAGTCAGGGGAGAAAGATGTGTCAGGGAAAACCGTATGCCTGGTGTAGAGACTGGTGCTAGGGGCAGGCTCTCTCCAGCTGCAGAAGCAACAAATCAAGGCACAGGGTCTTCCCTATATAAAATTCCCCACTTGCATATTAACATATACAGTATTATTTACCCCTATTGTTTTACAGTTGACGCAGTGTCTTGGAGCAAAGAATTTTTCATTTGGTCGTACAGTGCCATGCCAGTCGTTAATATTTTTACACTAGCTATAAGAGCCACACTTATGAGTTGATACTGTTGATACAGGGATACCCCCTTTATAGTAACGTTCAACCAATTTATCCTTCACAAAAGTTGCCCATCTGAATACAATCTCCAGGGTTGTCCTGTTAAATTTTGTTACTTGTGGGTCATTTTTTAACAGGTATTAGGATCTCTTGATCTGTTTATGTTGTAAACGAATTTAGACTACTAAAACACCATCCTCTTTCAAATGTAAACAACCAGAAATGAGATTCTACTTTGATCTCATGACATGACAAAATTAAAACAATTGGAATTTTAAACATGAGATAAAGCTATCCAGCAACTCCTGGCCACTATCCCAAATGATAAACATGTCATCAATGTACCTGCACCTTGGCAATACAAGGCACAGATATTTTGACAAGGCATCATCTGGAAAAATATGCCAGTCCAACACCCTCCCAGGTATAGACTGCAGTAGGATGGAACATAAAAAGTGCCCATCGCGGTGCCTTGTACTTGGAGGTAGTGGGAGCTATCAAATGTAAAGATATGTTAAAAAATAAAGTCTAGTAATTGAAGCACAAAAGTAATATATTGCCATTGGTCTCACCCTCTCAGCTGCAAGAACATTTTCACTATCTTAAGGCCTTTTGAATGTCGTATGCTGCTGTAAAGAGCCTCAATATGAATGGAAAACAAACATGCATTGTCATGTACGTATATGTAGACCCTCAATCAGTTACAGACGATGTATCATATCTTTTACATGTGAAGACAAACTGTTCATATGTTGTCTAAGATATCGTAATGTACCTGGAGATGGAGCCTGACGTGGAGAGGTAGGCGCCTCTTACACCTCTGGCTCAGTACCCCTGGTAAGGTAACAGGAGGCTCGAGAGCTCAGAGTGGCATGAGTACCTGACAGTTCTCGCAGTAACAGATGCAGAAGAGTTGTCTGTACATATCCAGATACAGGCTGGACCGAGGATGCTGAGCGACAGATATAAAAGGCTGGCAGAACCCTTTTACCTGTAACTTGTGTTTATGCCAATAAATTTTCACTTTTGATACTTATACCTGTTCTTTGCTCTTCCGTTAGCCCCACTTTTCTTTATCCCCCTCTGTTTGGGATACTTTTTGCATGGCAGGTCACTGGCAGACAGACAGTAGGCACTTGGCAGGCTGAGGGATGGCTGAGCACAGGCAAGCCAGGCCAGCAACTGGCTGGCAGGTCAGAAGCAAAACAACAGACAGGAGAGTAGCCAGAGTCCAGGCCAGATTCGGTAATGGTAAGGCAGGTAGGCAAAGGGAGCAGGCAGAGACGTGATCAAAGGCAAGCCAGGGGTCATTACAGGCAGAGTTCTAGCATGGTCTAGGCAGATCAGGTCAGCAACAGGAGATCAGATACAGGAACGGGTAGCAGATATGCAGGAGATGCTGTAGACCATGTAGCCCCGTGGGGTTTCTGCGTGTAGTAGTTCCACACATCACCCTTCTTGGGCAGACATTCACTTCAGACACACTTTGCCAGTCAATGAACAGTCCTTTAGCTTGTTTTTTGTTATTTTATTTAGGGGATTAAACTTGGATGGGGAAAAGGGACATGGGATTCCCAAATAATGAATCTTGCTTGTTTGAACAAAGATAGTTGAACCTATATTGACAGTCTCTAGAGCTCCACACTCCTCCAAGACACTATACTTGAGATCACTTTGCTTTCTCTACTGTACAATCCTAGATTCCTGTTACCGTTAGCACATTGTTAGGCCTCACTCTGAATAAGTCCCAACAGTTCAATAATAGCCATTTGCTGGCAGGTCCCCTTTGGTGTAGCAACCATATAGCGATGGAAAAGGACATTTGTGCTAAAACTTGGTGGACTACTGAGTCCCGGAAAGTCCGGTGCAAACCTGCCAACCCTCTTGGCTGCAGCAACTTGACTTCAACTACACCACAGTCTCTCCCTCTGGCTTCACATCCAACCCTGGCATGTCCCTCCCAGAGCTTCTCACTGTGCCTCTAACTCATCAACCCCGGAATGGATCCCTCCAGAATGACTTACCCGGCAGTGCTCCCCACTGTCCTCCTCCTGCTCCCGTTTAGGACACCTCTCAATGACCGTGTAGAGAGAGGCTCCCTCCCAGCTCACAAGCTCCAGACCCGAGGTCACCCCCCCAGAAAGGGGGTTCCCTCAAGGGCCACGACAGTCTAACACTCCATCATTCAGTTCTTTCATCCAACAACTCCTCCCCCAACAGGCTGACCATGAGTATATATATATGAGGCATGTCCCCTGCCAATACTAGTAGGGGATTGGTCAGGGCTCCCAGATACACTCCATGCCACTCCCCATCCTCTGCCCTGCCTCTTTTTCAGAACCCTCTGGAAACAGAGGAGGCGTCAGAGAGAAGAAGTACATGTCAGTCACCTGCTGCTACACTAAACCACTCCCCAGCCCCCAGATCAAAAACAAACAGGCTTAGCTCACAGCTAGGCCTGCCTAAATTTACCTGCACTGGCTGTAACAAAAACACACTACTTTAGCAACCTACCTACCTAAGGTAGAGGGTGCTACACTCATAAGGCAAGGTCCTAGTGCATCATTGCTGTTTAACTTGGCAACTGTCTTAGTGGTGGGCTTGTGCGCCAACGTTCTAACAGGAATTCATGCATGTGCATGAGCATAACTAACGGGAATTCTGTGTTTGCGCATACTTATGCTCCTGGGCACTTTACACCTTTCCTGACAGAAGCGCATCTACAATATACTCACATTCTGTTATGCCCCGTACACACGGTCGGATTTTCCGACGGAAAATGTGTGATAGGACCTTGTTGTCAGAAATTACGACCTTGTGTAGGCTCCATCACACATTTTCCATCAGATTTTCCGACACACAAAGTTTGAGAGCTTGCTATAAAATTTTCCGACAACAAAATCCGTTGTCGGAATTTCACAAAGTGCCACGCATGCTCAGAATAAATAAAGAGATGAAAGCTATTGGCTACTGCCCCGTTTAGAGTCCCGACGTGTTTTACGTCACCGCGTTCAGAACGATCGGATTTTCTGACAACTTTGTCTGACCATGTGTATGCAAGACAAGTTTGAGCCAACATACGTCGAAAAAAATCCTAGGATTTTGTTGTCGGAATGTCCGATCAATGTTGGACCGTGTGTACGGGGTATAAGACTACCAACCATGGAGACAATAGGTCTTCTGGGAGAACAATCCAAGTGTTTAGGTGTTTTTGGTAGTGTGCATGTGTGAGAATCCAGGGGAATGCCACTTTGAAAAAGTGAGAATTTTTTTTGGTGAAAAAAGTTTTTAGCCATAAGCTTTACCAACTATAAAAAAAAATCTCCACAGCAACTCCCAGAATTTTCTTATACCACTTTGTGTTCGATAAGATATTCTATAGACACATATTTGCTGTTGTTAATAACCAAGTTATTGCCTTCCTTGTCTGAGGGTTTTTTAACTATTTTGTCATTATTACCTAATTGAGTTAATGCCTGAGGTTGTTTCTGAGTATAGACCCTGCTTTGAAATCAGAGCATTTTAAAATTTTTGTTGTTGCTTGTTTTAAAAAAGACAAGAATACTGTGAATAGTCTGTAGTGGTGGAAAACTCTTTGACTTTTTTTTTTTAATCAAAGTCTTTACAAAGTAGAATACCATTACTACCTTCATCTCAGCATGCTTGACAATCTCACCAATATCCTTGTGACCATTTTCTTACAGTAATTCAACAAAATCTTTTAACGCTTTGTACTCATGTCTTGGAAGCTGATTCCAATCCTGTATTGTCCTACCAATTGGGAATTCTTTTGCACTCTCTCTCTGGTACATAACTTTGAGAGTAAGGTTTCTGGCAAACAGGTTGTAATCCCTGAAGACCTTGAATTAATCAAAATTTTGATACAAACAAAAACTCAATCCTAAAGCCAACAATTTATTTTCTGCATTATTAAAAGTAGACAAGAGTAGTACCGGTATTTGTCATTTTTTCCTGCTTTCGTTCTGGTAACAAATTGCTCCATTCTTATTTCCCCATTGAGTGGTGCTGTCTATATTCTTGGTGCCTACAAAAGACGTGCAGACGTGCAGGCTCGCATCTAACGCTGGGCTGGGTGTGCCCATAGACCCGCCCGCCTCTGCTTGCTGGATTTGACTGATAGCAGCAGTAGCCAATGGCTCTAGCTCTTCTCAGCAAAGCCTGTGAAACCAAGAAGTGAGGGAGAGAAGACCTGCAGCTGGGCACAGCACGGGATCAATACAGGAGTCAGGTAAGTGTTTGGGGTGGGCACAGTGTTTTTAGAGCTAGATGTGGGGAATCTATCTTCCAAAGTTCACACTTTAACCGCTTGCCGACCAGCCGCCGTCATTATACTGCGGCAGGTCCACTCTCCTGCGCAAACGGCTGTAGGTGTACGTCGGTCTTTGCACAGAAGATAGCGGGCGTGAGCACATGCCGCGGGAGCATGCCCGCGGGTCCGGCAGACTCGATGTCTGCTGGCGACCCAAGATCATGGTATACAAAGGAAAAACGGGGATCTGCCAGTGTAAACAAGGTGATTCCCTGTTCTGCCAGATGGCATGTCTGATCTTCTGTTTCCAGTGATCGGGAACAGCCATCTCTGTCATGTCCCTGTTAGCCCATCCCCCCTACAGTTAGAACACACCCAGGGAACACACTTAACCACCTTGATCGCCCCCTAGTGTTAACCCCTTCCCTGCCAGTGTTATTTATACATTGATCAGTGCAGTTTTATAGCACTGATCAATGTAAATAATGTCACTGGTCCCCAAAAGTGTGACTTGGGGTCAGATTTGTCTGCTGCAATGTCGCAGTCCTGATAAAAATTGCAGATCCCTCACCATTACCAGTCCCTGAATCTATCTCGTAGGGTGCCAAATTACACAGACGCGATAACTTTTGCGCAAAGCAATCAATATATGCCTATTGTGATTTTTTTTTTTTTTTTTTTTTTTACCAAAAATATGTAGAACAATATATAGCTGCCTAAACTGATGAATAAATTCTTTTTTTATATTTTTTTATTTTTTGTCAGTCTTTTTTTGTTTATAGCGCATAAAATTACCGTAGAGGAAATCAAATACCACCAAAAGAAAGCTCTATTTGTGGGAAAAAAAGGGCGTCAATTTTGTTTGGGTACAGCGTTGCACGACCGCGCAATTGTCAGTTAAAACGAAGCAGTGCAGTATCGCAAAGAATGGCCTGCTCATTAAGGGAGCAAATCCTTCCGGGGCTGAAGTGGTTAAAGTGCAAATTAATTTCCTAAAAGGCTTTAAAAAAAGTTAATACATTCTGTATTCTATGTTCTTTACATATATACTGTATATACATGTGTGTGTTTCAGTTAGCTGAGAAAGAGGCACTTTTTTTTCTTTTTTTTTTAAATGTTTACATTTACATTTGATGCTGCTTTAATAATATTACATTTGTAACGCTTTATAAATAATAAATGTTAATTTGTTTTGAAAGCCTGTTTCATGAGACTATTCCTTTTTTTTTTAAAAAAAACATGTTATTGTATTATTGTTATATAAAAACCTTCAAACATATTTCAAATACATTTGGAAAATAAGTTTTACCAACTAAAAAAATTGAGTAAGTTACAAGTTAATATCACTTAAAACTAAGTAACTAAGTAATAGGGCAGTACAGTGGTTAGCACTTTCACCTAGCAGCAAAATGGTTGCTGGTTTGAATCCCGACCACGACACTACCTGCCTGCAGTTTGCATGTTCTGCCTGTGTAAATTGGCCCTAGTATGTGTATGTATGAATGTGAGTTCATGGGATCTTAGATTTGAAAGCTCCTTGAGGGAAGTGACTGATATGAATGTACAATGTATATGTAAAGCGCTCTGTAAATTGTCAGTTGTGTTCCTAGCTTAAACTTTTCTAGAAATTGAGTTGGCTTTACTTAAACCTTTGGTCTATAAACTGGAAAAATGTAGTTGGCTTTACTTAAACCTATGGTCTATAAATTGGAAAAATTGAGTTGGCTTTACTTAAAACTATAGTTCCAGACAAGTGGTTGTTAACCCACTTATATAAAAACATCCCATCTGCACTGTAATAAACCAGTAAATGTGCCTGTGTTAGGTAAAAAATATGCTTATCTGTATGTATAACAGCGTGGCTCCCTCAGCTGTCTCTTCGGATCTCCTCTCTTTCCGACTTACAACTCCAGTGGGCGGGGCTGAGCGCTCCCGCTGACGTCAGTCGGGGAGGAGAGGAGAGAGCAGAGTGTGAAAGATGAGTCAGCTGAGCGCTGAGAGCCACGCTGTAATACATACAGATAAGCATATTTTTTTCACTTAACATAGGCACAGGGACATTTACTGGTATATTAGAGCGCAGATGGGATGTTTTTTTAATGAATAATGAATGCAGCAGGAGCAGGAGGGGTGGGGGGGTGGGCGCTGACACGCAGAGAGGGGTTGGGGGAAGGAGGACAGATGAGACACAGACACAGAAGAGCAGGCTGCGGATGACGGAGGCACACAAACTGACCACGATGTCAGGGGCTCAGCAGCCATGATTATCGTGATCTGTTTGCAGAGGGGTGGGGATAGCCAGGCAGGATCAGCCAGGTATTACAAGTGTTACAGGGTGCCAAATTACACAGCACAAGCACTGTGCTGTGTAACATGCTTTAAAGGAACAGAATCTGTGTTTTTTTTTTTTTTTGGGGGGGTTAACAAACACTTTAAGGTATGTATTCCTAAATTAAAACACTATAGTCTATCTATAAACTGAAAACAATTGAGTTGGCTTTACTTAAAACAACAAAGTTGAAAACAACATGAAAAGTCTAATGAGTCAGATGAAAATAAGTTTAGTTGACAGTACTTAAAAAGCTGATGCAAATAGTTGCCACACTTTTTTTGAGTATACCCAGCACAATATTTTTTTACAGTGCAGAGAAGGTTAACTAAATGAAAAAGGGATACTGAGGACCTCAGCTATAAGAAAATATGGACTGAACTCAATATATTCATCTATATATATATTCATAACTACATATGTTGTAAATGGTCCATATAGTAAACCTTTCAAATCAAGATATATTACAGATGCTTTAATAACCTTTATATGTTAACACTACTCTCTGGTATCCAGTTCTCTGGCAACCTAAGGTTTCACTGGGGCTGCACCAAGTCCCATATGCTTTGTGGGTAGCCCCTAAAAAATATCTTGAAGACCAACTGTTTCAAGGGAACATTCTCTTTGTGTACTATCTATTTGGCCATGTCAAGAGACCAATCCATACCTGAATAAAAATCCATCCCTGGTATGTTAATTAAATTCAATAAAGAATAATTGAAACAAAAAAAAAAATCACCTTACCTCTGGAACTCTGAGTGCTGACCAAAAGGAGCCAGAAAAAAAAAACACACAGAAACGTGTCTTTCTAAGTAGATGCAGTGTGCTTCCTGTTCTTTTGCCCACCAATATCATATTCTAGCAGTGGCGGCTCATCCATAGGGGGTGCCCGGGCGACGCCCCCCCCCCCCCTCCTGTAGTCACCAAAAAAAATATATTTATTTTTTTAAAACAGCCCCTTCAAGAAAAAAAAAATTTGAAAAAAATGTCCTTTAAGTGCACTGTGTTCGGGCGCCGGTCACAGTGCACTATGGGAAGCACCACGGCAACGCAATCATGAGATTGCAGATGCAGCGCTTCATTGGCGGGGTTTGGAGCTGCTTTGCGGCGTGATCCATTGTGCCAAGCAGCATCCGCAACGCCGGGTGCTTTGTTCTCAGTGTGAGAACAAAGTCACTTCCGGCAGGCTACAAAAAGATGGCCGTGAGGACTAATCCCCTTGTGTTCAGTGGAGAGGGGAGGCCCTAATCTTTTAAAATCCTAATTTTTTAAAAGTACTTTTAGCAGCTCATTTAACCACATACTGACTATGCAGTCTCTTCTTTTAATCATTGTCTAGGCTCCTGTTTAAGCTGGTGTGTCAGAATCCAAATCGGACCTCTGTTGCGTCAGGCAGTAAGGCTGCTTACTATTCCACCTGAGATGATGGACAGCTCCTTGCCTGATCCCTTAGACAACTTGACTTTATATCTTCGCAAAAGGACAGAGAGTATTTTGGGACTTTAAATATACCCCAGTATGCATACTTATCATGCAAAAAGAAAAATTATCCTATATCATACAATTTGTAAAAAAATCATTTTTTATTACATACAATATAAAAACACATATTGTTGTCTGTGAAATACATTACAAAGATAAGCACATTAAATCTTCTGAGAAGGACAATGCGTTTCGCAGATCATCCGCTTCATCAGGACCAACAGAACTGGGTGTCGGTCACCAGTACTATAGAGGGGACGGACTGCACCTAAATGAGGAGGGTGCAGATCTGCTGGGAGTAAAGATGGCCAAAAAGTTAGAGGTGTTTTTAAACTAGGCGACGGGGGAAGGGTCCAGATGTAGGTATAGTCAGCACGGAACATAGTCCAGAGGGTAGTATTGGGGGCATTAGTGGTAGGTTGACTAAAGCACATAAACCCAAGGTAAGTATAGTAACAAGTCCTAGTTGCAATCTCGGAAATAAGAGGATAGTATGCGATCGGTCTAAACTACATGGCATGTTCACCAATGCCAGGAGCCTGGCAGACAAGATGGGTGAACTAGAGATACTGTTGTACGAGGAGGATTTGGATTTTGTGGGAATTTCAGATACTTGGTTCAACAGCTCTCATGATTGGCTGGCAATCCTTGAAGGGTATACCCTTTATCGCAGGGATAGAGAGGGTAAAAAAGGGGGAGGGGTATGCCTGTATATCAAGATTAATGTACAAGTGAATGTGAGAGATGACATCACTAAGGGAGCTACACAACAGAAAAGCACTCATAAGGAGTGTGGCTCCTCTAATGGGACTTTTGAAAAGGGTAATTGTTAAAATATATAATGTATTTATTTGAAAAGGGTTACCATGACCATTATGCAAAAATAAAATCGGATGCATACAGGTGAGGAAAGTTGTAAACATAGGCATCTTCATCAATATACAGGGGGTCCCCGGGTTACAAACAAGTTAGGGACTATAGGTTTGTTCTTAAATCGAATCTGTTTGTAAGTCAGAACAGGTACATTTTTTAAGTGTAGCTCCAGCCAAAAAAACTATTTTTAAGCTTTTTGGATAGCATAGGGAAGGGTTAACACCGCTGTAAGGTTTGTTTTGCTGTCTGTGCCTCTGTTCAGAAGATTTCACCTCACTTTCTGTCCCAATGACAATTGGATTTTGAAAATTTTGGGTTGTTGTGGAAACAAGCCTTGGTGATAAAGCATCAGTGGAGGTACCTTTTCCCCAAAATAGCTCTTACAGGAGAGAATTTCCCTTCCTAGGGGTAGATTTCCTCTCACTTCCTGTTGTCTGCCTCCGTTTGTAAGTAGGAGTCGTTTGTAAGTCGGATGTTTGTAACTAGGGGACCCCCTGTATACAATAAGTAGAGAGCATGAAGATGTCTTATTTTTGTTGTTTCATCCCTGTTCTGTTTTTTAATTTTCTAGATGTATAAAATTCATCTTGACCAAATTCATTACCCCTGAAGAAGAGGTCCACCTATTTTACCAAAAAGGTCCACCTATTTTACCAAACGTTGGGTTATATATCTATTGTTATAAATCAATTTTCTTTTTTTTTTAATTTTCATAGTCTTTATTGTTTTCTTTTTCCACATTATACAAAAGATTTTAAAAAACAAGCATACCAATTTTGCTTATATTTACTATACATACATTAATAAACACATATTACTATCGCTGAACAGGTATACTCTACTTATTTTCTCCTTCTGTATTTTCCCCGCCCTCCTCCCACCCTATCCCCCCTTCCCCCCTCCCCCCTACGCATGTCTCATTATTCCTCACTTAAATTAACCATCACAAGGTTGCTTCTCTTATCTTTCCCTCACATTGGGTATCCCAGTTCTACCAGCCAAGGATTCCATAATCTTTTAAATTCTTTCAGGTTCTTTCTCTTCGTATATACTACTTTTTCCTTCCACATTGTTTCTATTACCGTTTTAATCCAATCTTCCTTCGTGGGGGGGGATCTTGCCTGCCATCTTAAAGCTATCAACTTCCTTGCTTGGAATAGGCATCTCCTTACTATTTTAATTTTAAAGTTTCCTCTACTTATATTTCCCTCTACCCCCAAGATGCAAAGTTTTGGCTCTATTTTAAGTTCTAAAACGAAGATCTTATTTAACGTTTCCACCACTTCATTCCAATAACGGAATAGCTTTGGGCATTTCCATATCATGTGAATTAGATCCCCCGATTCCTGACATCTAGGGCATTTGTCATCTTTCCTCCCTCCAAACCTGAATAACCTTTTAGGGGTGTAGTATGTCCTATGTAGTAGCATTAATTGTGAAACTTTCTGAGCTGGTGAGACTGAAACCTGGTGACTTCCCACCAATATCTCTTTCCATTGTTCATCTGATATTAGTCCCAGATCTTCTTCCCATTTAGTTCTACATTTCAATTTTCCCGGAGTTTCTATAATGCTTTTACATATATCTGGGTATATTTCGGCTATGGACCCCCCATGTCCACCCTGCGTATCTAATTTTTGAAATATGATAGACCTATTCCAGACTGGCCCTTGTTCTCCAAACTGACTGCTCAAGGCGTGTTTGATTTGTTGGTAACTAAAATATGAGTGGTTCGGAATACCAAATTCCTCCTTGAGTGATCCAAATGTTTTTAGGGTATTTTGATTGTACAACTGGGATAATTTATTTATCCCTCTCATTTCCCATGATTTTATTTTCCCTATTTCTTTTAATTCCTCTAAGTTCTTATTATACCACAGTGGGGTACATTTCATCAGACCTCCCATACCCTTCATGGCCTTGATAGTATTCCATACTTTTATCATTAACTTTATTGTTGGGGGTTTATGCAAAAAGGAGTTCGCCTCAAGTACTTCCGTCACTGTCCCATGGGGTGCCCCCGTAATCATCAGTTCTCTCTTATTGTGGCCATTGAGACTGGTACTTCTCACCAGATGCTGCATCTGTGCCGCCAAGAAATAGCCCCTTGGATGAGGCACCGCTAATCCCCCTTCTTGTGATGGCAGTTGTAGGGTTTGTAGTCTTATCCTAGAGGGACCCCCTTTCCAGATGAAATCCCTCAGTAGTGTATCTATTTTTTTGAACCATCTCCGGCTTATCCATATTGGGGAATTATGCATAACGTACAGTAGCTGGGGAAGCCACAACATTTTGGTCAGGTTGCATCTCCCTGCCACTGACAAGGGCAAACTTCTCCAAATTTCTATCTTGCTTTTAAATTTCCTCAGCAGGGGAGTCAAGTTATTAACTAAATATTCCTCTGGATCTTTTGTTAACTTTATACCTAAGTATTTTATTGACTCTAGTATTTCCAACTGTATATTACTTACTGGACTGTTCTCTCCCACTGGATCTATCGGTAACAACACCGATTTCTCCTGGTTTATGGACAAGCCCGACACCCTTCCAAATCCTGAGAATGTTTCCAACACCTGGCTAAGGGATCCCTCCAGGTCGCCTAAAAATATGAGAACGTCGTCCGCATACAGTGCGATTCGTTCTTCCCCCTCTGCTCTCTGGAATCCTTTTATTATCTTACTCTGCCTTATTGATATAGCTAAAGGCTCCATTGCCAGGGCAAAAATTAAAGGGGACAGTGGGCAGCCTTGCCTTGAGCCTCTTTCTAGTTGGAACTCGGATGAATAGTCACCATTAATCCTTACTTTTGCTTTGGGATCCTTATAAAGTACTTTTACCCAGCTAATAAAGGAGGGACCGAACCCAAACTCCCTTAGTACCCGCCAGATATACTCCCATTCTACACTATCAAACGCTTTTACCACGTCAAGCTGCATAACTGCTCTCAAGCCCGTTTTATCCGTGGGTATCTGAAGGTTCAGAAAAGCTCTCCTGATGTTCATACTAGTTGCTCTATTTGGAATAAACCCTGTTTGATCTTGGTGAACTACTTTGTGGATGATCTTTCTTAACCTCCCTGCCAGGACCTTTGCTAGTATCTTAACATCCGAGCAAAGTAGGGATATAGGTCTGTAAGATCCTGGTTCCAGTGGGTCCTTCCCCTCCTTATGCAATACAATAATTATGGCTTCAGTCATTGACAATGGTAATTTCCCCCTCTCCTTCGCCCAGTTAAATACTTTAAGGAGTTCCGGAAGCAGTGTTTCCCCGTAGCTTTTATATATTTCTGTTGGTAGCCCATCTGGACCCGGGGACTTATTATTGGCCATCTCTGCTACTGCAATTTTAATTTCTTCCAGTGTAATTGGTCGCTCTAGTTCATCTTTATCTGCCTCCTCAATTACTGGTATACTTATCTTACTGAAAAAGGAGTCCATATCCTCTCCCTCCCTGATCCCTCGGGATTTATATAAATCCATATAGTATTCTTTAAAGGTGTCTATAATTATCTCTCTCTGGGATGATATTTCACCTCTCTTAGTTTTAATTACAGAGATCGTGGAGGGAGGGGAACTATTTTTAACAATACTGGCCAACATCTTCCCTACTTTTTCTCCTTCCCCATATGCGATTTGTCTCTGGAACAATCTTTTATTTTCTACTTTCCTGAGTATTGCATCTCTATAGCTTTGTTGTTTTTCCTCCCACACTTTTTGTTTCTCAGGTAAGGGTTCTTTCACATACTCCTTCTCTGCCTCCATTAACTCTCTCCTAGTCCTATTCTCCCAGTCCCGTGAGGCTTTCTTGATTTTAGACACTTTCTGGATCAATAGACCCCTCAGGTAAGCCTTTAACGTGTCCCACAACACTCCCTTTGTAGCATTGTCCGAGTTGAACCTAATAAACTCGTCCAGCTCAGATGCCAACCCTTCTGACTCCCCCATAATCTCCAGCCAGGCCGGATTCAGTTTCCATATTCTACCTTCTTTTTTATTTCCAGGATTTACTTCAACTGTCATTAAAGAGTGGTCTGATACCACTCTAGGCTGGTACACTATATTTTGTATTACTTGCCCTGCTAGATCATTACCCAGTACTATGTCTATCCTTGATAAGGTAGAGTAGGAACTCGAGTAACATGAATATTGTAATGTTCCAGGGTTCCGTAGTCTCCAAATGTCGGCTAATCCTGCTTCTTGAAGATATTGACACAGCCGATTTTCTTGTGCTCCCTGGCTCTGTTTCCCTGGAGGAAATCTGTCTATTTTTTTATCCATAACTACATTCAAGTCCCCAACCACTACAACTGGCAGTCCCGGTTTATCCAATATGAATTTCAAGAGGTCATACAATATCTCCATTTTGAAGGGGGGGGGAATGTATATATTAGCTAATACCCATTCTTGACCCTCTATTATACAATGCATGAAGATATATCGCCCTTCTTCATCTAATACGCACTGTCTGCAGGAGAATACCACGTCCCCGTCAATTAGTACCGCAACCCCTCTCGAGTATGAGGTATGCACAGAGTGAAACTGATACTTATACCTCCTGTTTCTCATATGTCCTTTAGTGTCTTTTGTTAAGTGCGTCTCCTGCAGGCAGGCTATTCTTACTTTATATGTATCCAAGCTATCAAATATCGCTGCTCTTTTACCAGGGGTTCCCAGACCCCTAACGTTCCATGATCCAATATTCAACATCAACACTTAATCTTATTTTTACTATGTATAATCCTAACTAGAAAGGGGATTTTAAATTTTACCAGTCTTGCTTAAAAAAAAAAAAAAAAAAAAAAAGTACAATAGAGAGCAAGGAAAAAAAAAAAAAAAAACATTATAACCCAACAATTTATGCGACGTGTTTACCCTTTGTGTTTTATTACTCCAGCCCTTCCTATCACTATTAATAAAATAACTAAAAATTACTCTAACTCCACCTTCAATCAAATGTTTTAAACTCATATCTCAGTTTTTTGACCTATATTCATCCTAGCTGTGCTGTGCCTGGTGTGTCGTCCTGTGAGCAAGTGTAGTAAATAGTGTACAAAACATATCCTTGCATTCTTATGTATTATATCTTCCCTTGTTTTGTGTTCTTCCCCCCCCCCGCCCACCCCCCCTTCCTTCCCACCAAAAAACCTCCCCCCATCCCCCCCACACCATTCTAGGTTACCCTTAGAGGCCTTTTTAGTGACCGTCCCATACCCTCCCTTTATTTCGAAACCATCTCTACACACACCCCTATCTTCCTTACTCTTACCCTCCACCCTTTCCACCCTTCCTCCATTCACGTTCAAACTTATTTTCTGATTCAATCCAACCATGTGTGTTCCCCACCTCACTCCCCTCCCCCCATGATTGTTTCAATCCTTTCCCTTTCTTTCCTCTTTCCCCTTCCCCCCACCTCCCCCCTTTTATATATAACTTATATTTACATGCATAAATTTATTCCCCTAATCTATCTATTCCCTTTCTGCTCTATTCCCTTTTTATTTCAGTGGTAATTGGTCCTTCTTTTCCTCCAACCACGTCAGTGCCTTCTCGGGGGTGTCAAAAATCTGACTTCCTCCAAGTGCATTCACTCGTAGTCTGGCAGGGTAAAGAAGCGCATATGTTACATTATACCCTTGGAGGTCACGTTTAATTTTTGAAAATTCCGCTCTGCGTTTTTGTAGTCCCAGGGAGAAATCAGGATATATTGAGATTCTCGCACCATTGTAGAATATATTCCCTTTTTCTCTGGCCCTGCGTAAGAGGTTTATTTTATCCCTATGATTTAAGAACTTCAGCAGTAGTGCTCTTGGGGGATTTCCTTGTTGAGGGGGCCTAAACGGAACTCTATGCGCTCTTTCAATAGAAAACTGCTGCGAGAATGTCTCTCTTCCGTAGGTTTCAATCAGCCACCTTTCCAGAAAGCCTATTGGATCTGCACCTTCACTCTTCTCTGGCAGGCCCACTACCCTCACATTGTCTCTGCGCAGTCTATTTTCCATCTCATCCATTTTTTCCGTGAGCCTATTTAACTGTTCTTCCTGGGCCCTGGATCTTTGTTTCATGGGGTATAGTTCATCTTCTATAAGGCTGATTCTCCCTTCTATTTCTGTTACTCTCTCCGCTGTTTTCTTTAAGTCATGGCGTACTAGGGCAATCTCATCTTTAATGTCTTGCATCTGTCCTGACATTTCCCCCAAAGATTGTTTACAGGCGTTAATTGCCAGGAGGATGTCTTTCAGGGATGGCTCCCCCTCTGGAGCTTGACTCTGGGTGATAGCTGTTTCCATCGTTTTCCCTGCTCCTTTAACAGATGTATTCTTTGCTGTAGTTCCGCTAGCAAATGCATTTGAGCCCCCCTGGCTCTTTCTGTCTGCTGTTATCTTGCCCTGTACTAGCTGCCCCCCTTTCGTTGGAGTGTGGTCTGTCACGTTGATCATTTTCTCCAATTTGGCGGTTGCTGCAACCGCCGCCGCTGTTGCTCCTGCTATTGTAGACGAAATCCCTTTGTCTTTAGCTGATCGCAAGGACTGGACCCCCATGCTCTCCTGGGTGACATGTTCATCTCCTTTCCTCCTGGCGGACATACTATCTTCCCCTTTTTCCTCTCTTAACTTTATTTATTTATTTCCTAGTCAGTGCACCGGTTATGGGTACAACGGGTATTTGGCTTGGGCTTGATTGAAAGGGGGCAGAAGAAGAAAAAAAAAAAAAAAAAAAAAAAAAAAACAAATAAAATTCACCTCCGGCGACCCTGTACAGCCAGGTAGAGTCCAAACAATACTTGTGTAACCCCCTCAATTAAATAGCATTTATGTATGCAGCTTCTCAACAGTCTCAAATAGCCCTCTCACTCCACCGTCAAATACACCAGGCAATTCAGCTCAATTTCAAATACAGTGAACCGCTCACTCACCCAGGGACCGTGGCTTGTTTAGACACCGCAGCTTGCAAATTCTCTTCACAGGGCTTCCGCTGCTGAACCTCCTGGGGTTGTCGTGGCTGTCGAGAGAACACTCCTCGCTTCTCGCTCGAGCTCACTCTCAAACCCGCCCGTGTTCCCGCGAGAGCGCGCCACCACCCGACTTCTTCTCGGACTCTCTCTGGTCCTCCGGGGATTTGCGAGGACTTCCGATGGCGGCGGGGGGCGTAGCGCACCAGCCTGCTCACGCCCAGATGCCGATGCAGGACGCGAGCGACAGACAGGTACGAGGGTTCGGGGGTAGCCGTCAAGCACGGGGGTCCGCAAAGCACAGTTCTAGGCTCATGATATGCCGTGGGCGGCAGACAGGTACGAGGGTTCGGGGGCAGCAGTCAAAATCGGGGGTCCACGAAGATCAGTACTAGCCCCAGGATATACCACCAGGATATTGTATTGCACAACCAGGGTCGGAATCAGGGCCGTATCGGGTTCTCACCCATATTGTGGAAGTGAGGTGGAGGCACACACACACATCCTCACCAGCTCACTCCATCATCCGTTTCCGGTCCCGCCCCCCATAAATCAATTTTCTCAATAGAATTGGTCATTGTCCTATGTTTACAACTTTCCTCACCTGTGTGCATCCAATTTTATTTTTGCATAATGGTCATGGTAACCCTTTTTAACTTTTTTAAATAAATACATTATATATTTTAACAATTTTCTTCACCTTTGTACCTTTACTGTGAGTGACCCTTTTCAAAAGTCCCATTAAAGGAGCCACACTCCTTGTGAGTGCTTTTCTGTTGTGTACTATTTAGGGATGTGGGTCCACTCCCAAAATTAAAACACACATTGGGGTAACACCGTCCTTTCACTAAGGGAGCTAGGGAGGAGGTGGAATCATTATGGGTAGAGCTCCAAACAGATGAAGCTAAGGGGAAAATAATACTGAGAGTATTTTATAGGCCCCCTAACCTGAGGGAGGAGGGGGAGGCGGACCTCCTATCACAATTTGGATTAGCAGCAAGGATGGCAAGTGTTATCATAATGAGGGATTTTAATTATCCAGACATAGACTTGGCCGAGGGAACCACGCATTCGTCTAAGGCTCGCCAGTTCATAAATGTCTTGCAAGACAATTTCATGGGTCAGATGGTAGACGCACCAACTAGAAATAAAGCTTTACCGGATCTACTGATTGATGAATAGTGGCGCTATTCCCCTGGACATAGGAGTGAAATGACCAATAATTGATAAATACACCCCAAACGTTAATGAGTGTGTTGCATGTGCTCCAACTGACCCTAAAAGATCCTAAACACACATGAAAAAAATAAGCTAAAAGTGGACAATATATATATAAATGGTGCAATCCATCATTCCTATAAAATAAATGAATATATATGTGGAATCAGTCCCCTGGTGCGATGTGACACTACATCAAGGTGACTAGGTGAACATCAAATCTAAATCTCAATATATAAAGTGACAATATATAAATAATACATTTCGTGATAATTAGAAAAATTGATTGAAATCGTGATCATGATTGAACTGCCTTAAATATCTAGGCTGCAAAGTATAATGATAATACAAGACAGTTCTTTGAGTGAAAAGCCAGAAGGGTGAATGTAACAGTGAATAGTCCACATATACTGTGCAATTGTGCCAATAACGAAGAGGACGTTCCAGAAAGTAAGTGTCTCCAATTCACAATGCTGTGCCGAACTGTCCACCACACCTTAGTGACGTGAATCCACTCCCTTACGAATGTCAAACTCACCAGCTGTTGAGGCCTTACACTCTCGTGTTTGGCTGGACAAGGCTTTAACCCACTATCATGGGGGTTACCATGCGAGCATAGATATCCACTGCTCAGTGCACCGGACACTATTCTTGGGGTAGTGGTTCCACATGAAGGATAAAACAAAATGCTCCAGATAGTGTAATATTGTATAAAAAGTTTAATAACAAAACTAAAACCAAAATCAATGCACTCACATGATCCATAAAATCAATGGGCATGACACTTTATAGCACTTCACAGCAACCAGGATAAATACAGCAAACGCATGCAGCAACAAAAGGTCAAAGACCAGACGGTCACGGCGGACCCAGGAAGTGTGGAGTGTGGATGCCTGACGATCACCTCTCCGGTTCGCCGCTGGCGCTTCCTTTCTGCTCCCCACTACACCCCGCTCAGACAGCCGTCTCTCCTTCCTCTAGCACAAGCATGGGACTAGTATGGGATTGCCGCGTAGCCACGCCCCGACATGTTTCGTCATACGAACTTAGTCATGGGGTTGCAACCCCATGACTAAGTCTGCACCAGGGGACTGATTCCACATATATATTCATTTATTTTATAGGAATGATGCACCATTTATATATATATTGTCCACTTTTAGCTTATTTTTTTCATGTGTGTTTAGGATCTTTTAGGGTCAGTTGGAGCACATGCAACTCACTCATTAACGTTTGGGGTGTATTTATCAATTATTGGTCATTTCACTCCTATGTCCAGGGGGATAGCGGCACTATTCATCTGTAGGGTGTTTTCAGACTTCATTGCTTCTTTTTTAAGTGGCAGCTCACAGTAGGTCCAATATTCAGAGCGCAGTGGTGGAGGGACAGGTGTGGGCATTTTTATTTTTGTTCATCCACAGTTTTTATTAGATCTACTGATTACCAACAATACAGACCTGATCACGGATGTGGAAATACGGGGAAGTTTAAGAAACAGCAATCACAGGTCAATTGGCTTCAGTATAAATCACACAAATAGGAAACATAAGGGAAATACAAAGACACTGAATTTCAAAAGAGCCAACTTCCCTAAACTACAAAGCTTGCTAGAAGATTTAAATTGGGATAAAATCTTAGGAACAAAGAACACGGAGGAGAGATGAGTTTGCTTTAAGAGCATAATAAATAAGGGCATTAGCCAGTGCATCCCATTGGGTAATACATTTAAACGAGCGAACAAAAGTCCTGGATGGCTTAACGTCAATGTAAAAATGCATATAAAAGCAAAAGAGAGCGCCTTTAAAAAATACTAGGTTGAGGGATCATCATCAGCATTCAAACTATATAAAGAATGCAACAAGAAATGTAAGGGTGCAATTAGGGCGGCTAAGATAGAACACGAAAGACACATAGCGCAGGAGAGCAAAAAAAATCCCAAGAAATTCTTTAAGTATGTAAACAGTAAAAAAGAGAGGACAGACCATATTGGCCCCGTAAAGAATGAGGAAGGACATCTGGTTACAAAGGATGGGGAGATGGCAAAGGTATTGAATTTATTCTTATCCTCAGTCTTCACGAGGGAATTGGGGGGCTTCAGTAACCAAAATGGCGGTGTTTATCGTCGTGACACATCACCAGAAGCACCCTCATGGCTAACAGAGGACAGAATTAGAATTAGACTTGGGAAACTTAACATTAATAAATCACCGGGACTGGATGGCTTACACCCGAGGGTACTTAGGGAACTCAGTCAAGTAATTGCCAGACCATTGTTCCTATTTTTTACTGACAGTCTACTGACTGGAATGGTACCAGCAGATTGGAGAAAAGCCAATGTAGCACCAATATTTAAAAAGGGCACAAAATACATCCCTGGGAATTACAGACCAGCCTAACATCAATAATATGCAAGCTCTTGGAGGGGATGATAAGGGACTATATACAAGACTTTAGTAATGAAAACGGTATCATTAGCAGTAATCAGCATGGATTCATGAAGAATCGTTCTTGCCAAACCAAGCTATTAACCTTCTATGAGGAGGTGAGTTGCCATCTTGATAAAGGAAGGCCTGTAGACGTGGTGTATCTGGATTTTGCAAAACATTTGACACAGTTCCCCATAAACGTTTACTGTACAAAATAAGGTCCATTGGCATGGACCATAGGGTGAGTACATGGATTGAAAACTGGCTACAAGGGTGAGGGTGGTGATAAATGGGGAATACTTGGAATGGCCAGGGGTGGGTAGTGGGGTCCCACAGGGTTCTGTGTTGGGACCAATCCTATTTAATTTTTTCATAAATGACCTGGAGGATGGGGTAAACAATTCTCTGTATTTGCGGATAATACTAAGCTAAGCAGGGCAATAACTTCTCCGCAGGATGTGGTAACCTTGCAAGAAGATCTGTACAAATTAATGGGGTGGGCAAAACCTGGCAAATGAGGTTTAATGTAGAAAAATGTAAAATAATGCATTTGGGTGGCAAAAATGTAAATGCAATCTATGCACTAGGTGGAGAACCTCTGGGGGAATCTAGGATGGAAAAGGACCTGGGGGTCCTAGTAGATGATAGGCTCACAATGGCATGAAATGCCAAGCTGCTACTAACAAAGCAAACAGAATGTTGGCATACACTAAAAAAGGGATTAACTCCAGGGATAAAGCGATAATTCTCCCACTCTACAAGGCTCTGGTCCAGCCGCACCTGAAGTATACTGTCCAGTTCTGGGCACCAGTCCTCAGGAAGGATGTACTGGAAATGGAGCAAGTACAAAGAAGGGCAACAAAGCTAATAAAGGGTCTGGAGGATCTTAGTTATGAAGAAAGGTTGCGAGCACTGAACTTATTCTCTCTGGAGAAGAGACGCTTGAGAGGGGATATGATTTCAATTTACAAATACCATACTGGTCACCCCCACAAAAGGGATACAAAAAAAAAGGAATTAAACAAGACACGTGGCCATGCATTAAAATTAGAAGAAAAGAGGTTAAACCTTAAACTACGTAGAGGGTTCTTTACTGTTAGAGCAGCAAGGATGTGGAATTCCCTTCCACAGGCAGTGGCCTCAGCGGGGGGACATCGATAGTTTAAAAAAAACTATTAGCTAAGCACCTGAATGACCGCAACATACAGGGATATACAATGTAATTCTGACATATAATCACACACATAGGATGGACTTGTGTCTTTTTTTAACCTTGCCTACTATGTAACTATGTAACATAAATATAGACCAGAGCAAGCCAAAATATAGTCTGATGTAAATAAAATGTTGTTTCTGGTTAGGGGTGGAACCCAAGTGGATTGATGTGGGTATTTCAAAACTGAAGAGCTCAACAGGCCTCAAATATAAGAGAGGAACAGATGACAAATGAATCAGTATCCTAGTGGGACCTCTCTGATCAAAGTAAGTAGCTATGAATCAAGGTCAGATGGAACCAGTGACATCCCACTATGGGTGAGCCAAACAATACCTTGTGCAGAGATAAGAGGTAGTATGTCTCCCCCCTCCTTCTAGGGCAGCAGCTGACTTTATATCTTGCTTCTGTTGAACCTTGAACTCTTTGCTCCTCCAATGAACTTTCTATTTAAGCCATGTCTCTGCAATTCATGTTTGCCATATTATTGTGCTCTGTTTCAGTGAATATCTTACTCCTTGCGCCAATGCTGCCACGATTATCTTTACTTCCACTTGCTACCAATCTTTGGCTTGTTCATCCACTTATTACGAACCTCGATTGACTACGCTTTTGCTTGATCCCAATTTGCTACATCTGTTACATGACCGCACCTTGCTCACCTCCTGTTGGGGCAATCCTGAGAACTGCAACCTGAAACCAGCAGGCTGCAAAACCCAATAAACCCTCAGGTAAGCCCACATCACCTGCCAGGGGGGCATGCTTGTGTATTTATCCTGCTAGTTACTATGTGAACATTTCTACTGCTATAGCTACTGGCCTCCAAGCCCGACCACTGACCATGACATGTTGCCATGACAGCTGCCCCAGGTTTCTGTTTTAGGATGGCTCCTTTCTCTTTCTATGGAGCAGCCCATGCATGAAGGATTAGAGTTGTGTCTCCCTACACTGTATGCAACAATATAAACACACAGCTCTGTAGCTTAGGATGGCAAAGACACTCTTCCGCACCTCTTACTCCTCATACCTCCTTTCTCCAAGCTAACAGACTAATTCAAAACTGCACTGCCCACTGTTAACTATGTAGCGCACACCCTAAAAACCTACTGCTGAATTGGTCCTATTTCCCCCTTTATAGCACGCACAGCCAGGAACACAGCATTTTCCATTCCTTCACTGGCTCAGAAAACAGTTTAGGGATTCTTTTAAGGGTTTTTATTGGGAACGGTGAGGGGGGTAGGGAGTAGGGATGGGCGAACGGTTAGGCCCGAGCATAAGTTCGGGACAATTTTCCGTTATTCATTCGGCGAATAGGGTTTGTCCTCTTGGGGGGATCTGTACTAATGGAGGGAGGTTTGTCCTGCTGAGAGGGTCTGTACTAATGGAGGGGGTTTGTCCTGGTGGGGGGGGTCTGTACTAATGGAGGGGGGTTTGTCCTGGTGGGGGGGTCTGTACCAATGGAGGGGGGTTGTCCTGGTAGGGGGGGTCTGTACTAATGGAGGGGGGTTTGTCCTGGTGGGGGGTCTGTACTAATGGAGGGGGGTTTGTCCTGGTGGGGGGGGTCTGTACTAATGGAGGGGGGTTTGTCCTGGTGGGGGGGTCTGTACTAATGGAGGGGGGTTTGTCCTCTTGGGGGGTCTGTACTAATGAAGGGGGGTTTGTCCTGGTGGGGGGGTCTGTACTAATGGAGGGGGGGTTTGTCCTGGTGGGGGGGTCTGTACCAATGGAGGGGGTTTGTCCTGGTCGGGGGTCTGTACTAATGGAGGGGGGGTTTGTCCTGGTGGGGGTTCTGTACTAATGGAGGGGGGTTGTTCTGGTGGGGGGGTTTGTCCTGGGGGTCTGTACTAATGGAGGGGTTTGTCCTGGGGTTGATCTGTACTAATGGAGGGGGGTTGTTCTTGAGGGGGGTGTTCTGGTGGGGGGGTTTATCCTGGGGGGTCTGTACTAATGGGGGGTTTGTCCTGGGGGGGTGGTCTGTACTAATGGAGGGGGGTTTTCCTGGTGGGGGGTCTGTACTAATGGAGGGGGGTTGTCCTGGTGGGGGGTCTGTACTAATGTAGGGGGGTTTGTCCTGGTAGGGGGTCTGTATTAATGGAGGGGTGTTTGTCCTGGTGGGGGGTCTGTACTAATGGAGGGGGGTTTGTCCTGGTGGGGGGGTCTGTACTAATGGAGGGGGAGGTTGTCCTGGTGGGGGGTCTGTATTAATGCAGGGGGGTTTGTCCTGGTGGGGGGTCTGTACTAATGGAGGGGGGGTTGTCCTGGTGGGGGGGTCTGTACTAATGGAGGGGGGTTTGTCCTGGTGGGGGGTCTGTACTAATGGAGGGGGGTTTGTCCTGGTGGGGGGGTCTGTACTAATGGAGGGGGGTTTGTCCTGGTAGAGGGTCTGTACTAATGGAGGGGGGGTTGTCCTGGTGGGGGGGTCTGTACTAACGGAGGGGGGTTTGTCCTGGTGGGAGGGTCTGTACTAATGAAAGTTGTCCTGGGGGGTCTGTACTAATGGAGGGGGTTTGTCCTGGTGGGGGGTCTGTATTAATGGAGGGGGGTTTGTCCTGGTGGGGGGTCTGTACTATTGGAGGGGGGTTTGTCCTGGGGGGTGGTCTGTACTAATGGAGGGGGGTTGTCTTGGTGGGGGGGTTATTCTTGAGGGGGGTTGTTCTGTTGGGGAGGTTTGTCCTGGGGGGGTCTGTACTAATGGGGGGGTTTGTCCTGGGGGGTGGTCTGTACTAATGGAGGGGGGGTTGTCCTGGTAGGGGGTCTGTACTAATTTAGGGGGGTTTGTCCTGGTGGGGGATCTGTATCAATGGAGGGGGGTTTGTCCTGGGGGGTCTGTACTAATGGAGGGGGGTTTGTCCTGGTGGGGGGTTTGTACTAATGGAGGGGGGTTGTTCTGGTGGGGGGGTTTGTTCTGGGGGGGTCTGTATTACTGGAGGGGGGTTTGTCCTGGGGGGTGGTCTGTACTAATGGAGGGGGGTTGTCCTGGTGGGGGGTCTGTGCTAATGTAGGGGGGTTTGTCCTGGTGGGGGGATCTGTATAAATGGAGGGGGGTTTGTCCTGGTGGGGGGTCTGTACTAATGGAGGGGGGGTTGTCCTAGTGGGGGAGTCTGTACTAATGGAGGGGGGTTTGTCCTGGTGGGGGGTCTGTACTAATGAGGGGGGAGTTGTCCTGGTGGGGGGTCTGTATTAATGGAGTGGGGTTTGTCCTGGTGGAGGGGGGTTTGTCCTGGTGGGGGGTCTGTACTAATGGAGGGGGGTCTGTAGCAATGGAGGGGAGTTTGTCCTGGTGGGGGGTCTGTACTAATGGAGTGGGGTTTGTCCTGGGGGGGTCTGTACTAATGGATGGGGGTTTGTCCTGGGGGGTCTGTACTAATGGAAGGGGGTTTGTCCTGGTGGGGGGGTCTGTATTAATGGAGGCAGTTTGTCCTGGTGGGGGGGTCTGTACTAATGGAGGGGGGTTTGTCCTGGTGGGGGGTCTGTACTAATGGAGTGGGGTTTGTCCTGGTGGGGTGTCTGTATTAATGGAGGGGGGTTTGTCCTGGTGGGGGGTCTGTACTAATGGAGGGGGGTTTGTCCTGGGGCATCTGTACTAATGGAGGGGGGTTTGTCCTGGGGGGTGGTCTGTAGTAATGGAGGGGAGTTGTCCTGGTGGGGGGTCTGAACTAATGTAGTGTGGTTTGTCCTGGTGGGGGGGTCTGTACTGAGGATGGTCTGTACTGAGGGAGGAGTTTATACTTAGTGGGGGGTCTGCACAGATAGAGAGGGGTCTATACTTAGTGGAGGAGGGTCTGTAGTAAGGGGCGACTATGGTTGGTGGAAGGGGGGGTGACACCATGGTGACACCAACCCTAGTGATGCCACCGGGCTGCAGGCTCTTGTTTCCCCTCTCCCTCTCCTCCTCGCGCGCGCTGCTGTACTAGTTTGCCAGCACAACCGCCCACTATGTTTCTTCCCCCGCCTTCATATCAGCCAGGGAAGAAATAGAATAGAAAAAGGAGCAGAGAAGAGGATTGTGGGACATGTAGTCCCAAGGACTGGCAGCCCCACTGTAACACGGAAACTGCAGCCCACACAGCATGCTCAGCTGAATGGGAGAGAGAGAGAGACAGTAGCCCGAGAAAGCTTTCAGGGAAGTACACCCAGGACTCCAGAGGGAGAGGACAGTGCTGAGAGAACACCATCAGAGAGAGAACCCCCGCTGCCCTGCGCCACCAGAGGGAAAGCCACACAGCCTAGCGCCATCCCTGGTGGAGAAAGGAATGGAGTCATTGCCAGAATACAGATCTGGGTGCTGCCCAGTGGAGTCGTCATGGGCAATTCAGAGTGAGCTGACTCCTGATCAGAGAAAGCGTTGCTATATCGCTGGGTCAGATGAGAGGGTCTGCAGTCTCTGACCATTTCCTGTACTATGTCTGCAGTCTCTGACCATCTCCTGTACTATGTCTGCAGTCTCTGACCATCTCATGTACTATGATTGCAGTCTCTGACCGTCTCTTGTATCATGTCTACAGTCTCTGACCATCTCTTGTATTATGTCTGTAGTCTCTGACCATCTCTTGTATCATGTCTGCAGTCTCTGACCGTCTCCTGTATTACGTCTGCAGTCTCTGACCATCTCCTGTATTATGTCTGTAGTCTCTGACCATCTCCTGTACCATGTCTGCAGTCTCTGACCATCTCCTGTACCATGTCTGCAGTCTCTGGCCATCTCTTGTAACATGTCTGCAGTCTCTGACCATCTCCTGTACCATGTCTGCAGGCTCTGACCATCTCCTGTGCCATGTCTGCAGTCTCTGGCCATCTCTTGTACCATGTCTGCAGTCTCTGACCATCTCTTGTATCATGTCTGCAGTCTCTGACCATCTCCTGTACTATGATTGCAGTCTCTGACTGTCTCTTGTATCATGTTTGCAGTCTCTGACCATCTCTTGTATCATGTCTGCAGTCTCTGACCATCTCTTGTATCATGTCTGCAGTCTCTGACTATCTTTTGTATCATGTCTGCAGTCTCTGACCATCTCCTTTATTATGTCTGCAGTCTCTGACCATCTCTTGCATCATGTCTGCAGTCTTTGACCATCTCCTGTACTATGTCTGGGGGCTCTTTCTAAGAGACTCTCTAACAGAAGCCCTCTGTGTGTGCATCAGAGAGACTCCCCTCCGGGTTTCATTAGTGTACGCTCTTCCTGTATTTTCTTTATTGTTAAAAGTTCACGGGAGGATCCCAGGGTAACGAAGACTTCTTAGGGGAGCATCTCTGTGTTTGAGTCATTGCCATAGAAACATTTGTAAAGGGGAGGAGTTGGTAAGATGACCATGCCCATGTGAGGGCACCAGAAATATTTCTGCACATAGGTGTCTGTGACCCTAGGATCGGCCCTGGTCTATGACTTGGTCACAGATTCTCTTTAAATCATGTTTTAGTGTAAGTTATTGACAGCCTTACCTGTCAATATCATACATAACAAGATACTACACTAGAAAGTACTTCAGTGTAATTTTGTACTTTATTATGGGAATGGTGGGGTTAGGGAAATATATGCCTCAAATCTTTATGTAACTGTACACAGTGAACATCTTATAAAGTAAAATGGTATTTCTGTGTAGATATGCAAAGTAGTTTTCACTCCAAGCACGACTCAAAGTCAGACAGAAAAGTCAAACCACTGTTCTAGCTGTGATAGCACAGACAAATATTTAATGATCAATATAGCATTTCTCTCTACAAAGAACCTAACTCAGTTGGAGATAAGTACGCCATCACGCAGTGCACAATAACTACATTTATGATACTGTACCCTTTGTTTTATAGTTTGCAACAAGTGCTTATAATCATGAGGAACTATTTCTTAGGCTGAAAATATTTTGATGCAAAATTAGAGGGTTTATTTGCTGATTGCACAATGATTCAGATCAGAAGACAGATGCCATCTAAATGAACTGTCAAATTTGTGGCATTTTAAACTACTTTGAACCTAAAAATGTAATTAATGAAACTGCAGCTGATAATAAGCTTGAAGTTTACTCATACAGAAAATGAGACAGTAATATATTAAAATAGGATGTGAGTGTATGCATTGCATTCTGGGAAGGAGGCTGTCAAACCTAACGCCTACAGTAGCTTTTCATAAATATGTGATTTTTGAAGCATTATAAAAAAGCTCATGCTGCTCATATTATGCAGTGGAACTAAGGGGCAGCACACATTTATACATTGTCATTAAATTCTTTCTTTCTGTGAACCAAATGTGAATGCTATATGTACTTTAGAAAGTATGTAGGCAGTCATAACTGGTTGTAGCAACAGGAATATTTTTAAAATTAGCACAGCTCTAAAAATGTTTCATGACAAGTATGTGCAGTGTTGTTACTATATATCTAAAAGAAACTAAAGGCCCATACACACGATCTGACTTTTTGACAACAAACATGCAAATTAGCTGTTTTAAGGCAACATCCGACCGTGTGTACGCTCCTTCGGACAAACTTTTTCGGTTTTCATCGGACAAATGTTGGCTGTGCGAACAAACTTTGCTGCAACAAAAGTCCTACGTCGGCTAGTCCGATCGTGTGTACACAAAACCATCGGACTTTAGTCCAAAGTACAAACACGCATGCTCAGAACCAATGCAAAAGATCAGACAACAATACAGAAGTTGACCAAAGGGTGGTGCCGGAGAATTGAACTTCCTCTTTTGAAGTGTTGTCAGTACATTGAAACGTCACTACGTTTGTGTTGGTTGCCTAAAAAGTCCTGCCGTGTGTATGCAATACAAGTTCACAGCCAACGCCCTTTGGACAGAAATCCACGGAAAAGTTTGATTAAAGTCCGATCGTGTGTATGAGGCTTTAGGGACATTTACAAACACAGTTGCACAGTTCAAATGTTGCATCATGTTAATGTGTGCAAAATATTTGCAGTTCCCATTGTACCCTATGTGAGCGCTGCGCCACATCTTGTTTTGCAAATGTCTGAAATCAAACTGAAAATGTTTGACTGTTTATGCACATTTGTAACAAGTGTTGCAGCAGATTTAACAGTGATTTGTCAAATAATTAAGACATGGCCTGGATCACTTTTTAAACAGACATAATTATCTGAAAATTATATTTTCAATGCTTTTTTGAGAGCTATTATTTAGGCAAATATGACAAGCTTGTGGGCAGGTACCTTATTGTTATTGCTGTATTATATTAGAGGGTTAAAGTGTGGTTATTCAGCAGTTAAAGGAGTTGTAAAGGTTGATTTAACCCCCTGGACCTTGCACAAGTGGCCCAAATCAATTAAATGGGTCGTGATCACCAGGCACTACAGCCACCAAAAATGACAGGAAGTATAATTCCTAGACAATGGATGGATTGAGCCAGAAACACTGTAGTCCGTATAACAATTTATTGGTGACTGGTTAAATAGGGGTGACAATAACTCACTCCTTTGTAACCAGTCACCAATAAATTGTTATACGGACTACAGTGTTGCCGGCTCAATCTATCTATTTGTCTTGTTCTGGTGTGTACAGACACACTGAGCCCAGGCACATGTATGTGGATCTTGCAATCAGATTGGGCGTTCCTCATTGTGTGCGCTGCTCCTCTCAGACTTCACTTGGATTATAATTCCTGCCATGGTGGCGAAGCAAAGCATCGCAGGTGCTGCATGTGTACACCCCTGCCCACTGCTTCTGCAGCTAAAGGGTTCACAGTTGGGGGTGGTAAAACTGCAGCTCAACTGAGAGGTTATACCGCCCACAAACCTCATGTTAGAACTAGCCCTAATAGTGCAGCCTGTCACAGTGTCTCTGATCACCACCACACCAGACCAGTGCAGCTAGAAACAGTCCCGATCATTGCCACACCATGTGAGTGCAGCTAGCAACAGTTTTACTGATCACTGCAACAGCAGTCCTAGTCTCACCAAACCATTGTAGGCCAGCAACAGTGTTCCCTATCACTGCCACACCAGTCAGTGTCACCAGACCAGTGTATGACAGCAACAGTTTTCCTGATTGCTGCCACACAAGTTCCAATGTCACCAGACCAGTGTAAGCCATCAACAGTGTTCCTGATGGCCGCCACACAAGTTCCAATGTCACCAGATATCAGTGTAAGCCAAAAACAGTATTCCTGATTGCTGCCACACATTAGTCAGTGTCACCAGACCAGTGTAAAACATCAACAGTGTTTCTGATTGCTGTCACACCAGTCCTAGTTTTTCCAGACCAGAACAAACCAGCAAAAGTGTTCCTGATCCCCACCACACCAGTCCCAGTGTTAACAATCCATTGTAAGTCAGCAACCATGTTCTTGATTTCTAGCTATACCAGTGGCAATGTCATCGGACCAGAGAAGCCAGCAACAATGTTCCTGATCACTAGCCACACCGGAGCAAGTATTACCAGAGCCAGTGCAGCCATCAACAGTAAACCAGATTGCCACCACATTAGTACAGTATCATCAGAGCCAGTGCAGCCAGCAACAGTGTTCCTGATTACCACCACACCAGTGCAGTGTTGCCTCTGCCTGCTGCCTGTACTGACCCAGGCATGTTTATTTACCATCTTTCTGCCTGATGGCTGAACCAATCCTTTGCCTGTTTGCCATTTATCTGCCTGCCTCCTGAACTGACCCATCTGCACATTCCACTGACTACATTTTGGCAAAACACCAATCTCACCCATTCCAAATGGACAACTGCACTACTGGAACCAGGGCCGCTGTTAGAAATCATGGAGCCTCATACAGCCTACCTGACGAGGCTTCCTTGACCCCACCCACAGCTCCACCCTGGCCCTGCCCCTGACCCCACGCTGTCACTGGTGGCAGGAGCTGGAACATGTAACATTTACAGCGCCCCACCAATCTGACCTGGAGCTGAATGGGAGAGATGTCAGTGTTTTGACATCTGTGCCCATTCAGTTTGTGTCTACATACTCCCCAGACTATTTCCATTTGGCTACCTCTGATCTGTCACCTTTAGGTCTGGAAAAATAGAAAAATGTTCTTTTCCTTTTTTTTTTTTTTTTTTTCGACCTGAATGGACATGGAAGTAGGCGGATCTAAATGCACACAAGTCAATTCGTATCTGGACTCCTGTAAACCTACATGGAGCTTTCAATGAGGTCCGCGTGAAAAACTGACAGGCGGACCCAATTGCAAAGCTTGGGTGAAAGGTTTTCAAAGGGGAGTCGTTCGGGGGTGGTAAAAATGCAGCTTGGCTGTGTGTTTTTACTGTCCCTCCCCATCTCGTGTAAAAAGTAGCATCACACTATGTGCTCATGGTCATCATTATGATGATCACAGTACAACAGGTGCTCTCTGGCTCTGTCAATGTAACATGCTGTTGGGTGCTGATTTGTTACGGCTGTGCTGTGTTATAGTCTGTAACACACATTACAGTGATAAATTTAAAAAGTCAGCATCCAACAGCATGTGACACTGACAGAGCCATAGAGCATCTGCTGTTCTGTGATTATCATAATGATGATGACCATGAGCATGCAATGGGGAGTCTGGGGACTGCACATTCTACAATAACCTGTGTGACCTGTCAGTGTGTGTAAGCAGGGGACTGCACTACTTGCCTGTGCACCACTGCTGTCGGGATTACTCTTGCTGTGATCGGTGATCAGTCTCTCCCTCAGGCTGCAGCGCGGCACTTACTGAGGGAGGGGAGCCGCATTACAGTAAAATCCATCCGCTAGGGAAGGCATACAGTGAGCGGCTGGGACTTTAGTTTGTGCAGGTACACTGGTGTAGAGCAGCATGCAGTGTGGGATTGTATGCCTGCGCCCGAAAATAGAAAAAAGTGCCTCTTCTGCTGTCAACTCCTGGGCCCCTCTGTTAACCTGATGGGGCCCAGGAAATTACTATATATAGCTTAGTAATCAAATGGGTGCAGGTTAATAAATAAGGTTATTTATCTAGTTTTTTTTTTAAGCTAGAAGTTAACTACAAAGCTAATCGGGCCAACCCTGTTGGCCGGGCCCGGTTCAACAAGGGCTGGTTGTACTGCCCTATCAGCGGCCCTGACTGGAACCACAGGAACTCTTCGCTCTTCCATTCTTCAGCCTCCTTTATTTCCTGGCCAGTGATGATGGCATTCCTGAGGGCAGCTATGTACCAGTAATCTAGAAGGCTTGGCTTATAAGAACGGGGATTGCTATAGGTAATGCTACACTTAGCAATATTTCCTGACCACTCATATAGAGGCGAGCCTTACAGTAAACTGTTTATGATACAATTGGTTCATTTTTGTGATACTTGATGCAATGTCCAGTACATAATCAGTCCAAACATTGAAATTGTCTCACCTATATGGTATACTCAGGAGTAGCAGAATGTGTTTTAGGGTGAAATTCCAGCTATGCCCATGCAGTGTGTGAAAAATATCTTATGTGGTAATATACCTCAGACATGAAATATGAACAAAGCATAACCCTCTATAGTGTATACTTGTCTTAATACAGATCACTAAGTGTCATTTCTGTCCGCTGCCTTGTTTCTCTGCTATCAGCACAAATCACTTTTTCTGACACTTATGTATACACGATAGGATTTTCCGATGGAAAATGTGTGATAGGACCTTGTTGTCGGAAATTCCAACCGTGTGTAGGCTCCATCACACATTTTCCATAGGAATTTCCAACACACAAAGTTTGAGAGCTTGCTATAAAAAATAATCATCTTTATTTCCTTCCACATAAAAAAAACTAAAAAAAAATTCACAGTGCTTCTTAAAATACATTGGGGTGTTTACTCTCCAAAATGTTGTCACTTTGTATGTGTTTCTAATTTCCTGGTGCTCCATGATATCCAAAAATGTAAATGGTAGTCAGGAAATTAGATGCATAAGTTATGCCCCTAGAAAGCTTGAATGTGCTCCTTAGATTTTAGGCCTCGCTATGTGGCTAGGCTGTGAAAAGTCGCATATGTGTGGTATTGCCATACTCGGGAGGATTAGTAGAATGTGTTTTGGGGTGTAATTCTAAGTATGCCTATGTCGTGTGTTAGATATAGCTTATTCATTTTACAACTTTGTGTAAAAAAAAAGAAAAGAAAATATTTTAACTTTCTTTCCACATTTTTTAAAAACTTGTGGCAAAAAATGACATTTTCAGAAACTACCTCGGGGTGTTTGCTTTCTAAAATATAGCCATTTTGTGGGTGTTTCTCCTATCCTGGCACTTCAGGGACTCAAGAAATACGATAGGTATTTAGGAAATTAGATGCCTAATGTATGCCCCTTAAAAGCCTAAAGTTGCTCTTTATTCTATTAGGAGATTTTTAATTTGTTTGTGGGTATAAGTAAAGAGAACTAATGCACCTCCATACGCATTACCTTGGGAGGGTGATTCCAGATTCCAGCATAAGTACCCCTTATTTTACTATTACCTCTGCCTCCTTTTTGGGGCACATGGAGGTGGGGAAGAGGCCCTTTTCCCTCAATATTGATACAAGGGTGCTTTGCAAGGGGGATTTCCCTTGCAAGTTAACACCCCAATATTGGAAAGCATGTGGCCTGGTACAAGAAAATGGGTGCACACTTGTTGCCCTCCTTTTCCTGGCATCCCAGGCTGTACGCCTTGATAGGTGTCTGGCTGGAATTTTAAGATGAAGACTATACTGTTCTCCCCCACTCCTTTTTTAAATTACTACTGTCCTTGAAAATTGTGCAGCTTTAAGGCACCATCAAAGCATACTGTTTCAATAATGTGTGCATTTACAATGTTACCGCATGCAAAGAAGGTATCTCTGCTCTACAGTACTATTTTAATTGGTTCATGACCCCCATAGCCGTGCCAAGATCCCCATGCCCTTTACTCAGCAATGGCTTGCCTATTATTCTTGAAAGTGGGTAAAAAAAGTCTCCTCCCATGCATTCACCTCGCATAGACTTCAATAGTTTCAGTGCTAAATTTTCATCCAATAATGATAGGGATAAAAACAAGGAATAGAGACAATGGAGAGAATAATATATTTATAACACTTATTTAACTGCTACATAATTAATGGCTGGCTTTATTCCTGAACTACCAGTACACATTAACCTAGGTAGAAAAATCTTTCGTAAAGGAAGCTGTAACCTAGTGGACAGATAACACATAAAAAATCATGAAGAAAAAATGTTACATTCTAAGATTTTATAAACCACCACACCTCTTAATTGAAGTATAGTGCATAGATGCTAAGGAGCTAGTTTCCACAGCAACTGTAACTAGGGAGGCACTTTAAAAGAGAAACCCAGTAAGACACGATTTTAGATATTTGACAATTGGGTTTTTAAAGAGCTGGGACAAAACATCATGCATGAATTTAAAGGATTACTGAAAGCAGATCAGATGACAATCTCCATGTTGCATAGGAAAACAGTGAAACCCCATGTGGATAGTTCTAAAAATGAAATTATTACAATAGCTGGCTTAAGAGTGGGTTGTGCAATGTATGAAAAAGTATATTTAGAAACAGGTAATCAAAGCAATGTTCAGTATAGATATGTCATCCCTGGAACTGCAAGTTAAATCTGTTGTTTTCAGTATAACACATTTTTAAAATAAAGATCTGCTGGAAAATGTTAGTCTGGCTTTGTCCCTATGAACAAAGAACCAAATATTGTACTTGTAGTCCTTTTAATATCGCTACACGAATTCTTAACCGCTGCATTTCAAAACACTATGCCCACTCACACAACAAATGTCTCAACAGTCTCAAGGTCACCTCTAATGATAATATTCCTATCTTTAAAAGATATGACAGATTCCAAGAACTCTGAGGAAGAAAGTCTTTTTGGATTTTCACTTTAAAAACATTCCACCCTGAGTAACTAAATAACAATAGAATTGTCCTACTAAAAAAAAAAAACCCAAGAAATTAGGATAGAGAGAGATAAAAAGGGAAAGAAAGGAGAACAAAGAGAGAGTGGTACATCCTAAAATGTACCATAAGGGGTTTTAATACTGTACGAGTGGAAGGGACTCAGGGAGAGCTAAATGTCCATGGGTTAGGGGTGCAAATTACTTGTCTTGCCTTGGGTGCTGACAACGCACGCTACAAAAATGTTACTGTTAGGGGTCCCCACAACTTGGGAAATTTTATCAAGGGGTCACGGCACTAGAAGGGTTGAGGACCACTGTCCTAAGAAGATTAGTTAGGTTATTGTATAGAACTGGCTCTCTAAGATTAAGGACAACTTGATATATACTTTCATTTGTACGAAGTATATGACAACCTGTCCCACTTCATCTTCAATCCGCATATTAGGGATCCCAGCTGATATACAGTTAGGTCCATATACAGTATCTCACAGAAGTGAGTACACCCCTGACATTTTTGTAAATATTTTATTATATCTTTTCATGTGACAACACTGAAGAAATGACACTTTGCTACAATGTAAAGTAGTGAGTGTACAGCCTGTATAACAGTGTAAATTTGCTGTCCCCTCAAAATAACTCAAACACACAGCCATTAATGTCTAAACCAATGGCAACAAAAGTGAGTACACCCCTAAGTGAAAATGTCCAAATTGGGCCCAATTAGCCATTTTCCCTCCCCAGGTGTCATGTGACTCATTAGTGTTACAAGGTCTCGGGTGTAAATGGGGAGCAGGTGTATTAAATTTTGTGTTATCACTCTCTCTCATACTGCTTACTGGAAGTTCAACATGACACCTCAGGGCAAAGAACTCTCTGAGGATCTGAAAAAAAGAATTGTTGCTCTACATAAAGATGGCCTAGGCTATAAGAAGATTGCCAAGACCCTGAAACTGAGCTGCAGCATGGTGGCCAAGACCATAGAGCGGTTTAACAGGACAGGTTCCACTCAGAACAGGCCACCCAGAGGTTGTCTTTGGGAAAGCATTGCCGCTGAGGTTGAAGGGGTGGGGGGGTCAGCCTGTCAGTGCTCAGACCATACGCCACACACTGCATCAAATTGGTCTGCATGGCTGTCGTCCGAGAGGAAAGCCTCTTCTAAAGACGATGCACAAGAAAGTCTGCAAACAGTTTCTCGAAGACAAGCAGACTAAGAACACAGATTACTGGAACCATGTCCTGTGGTCTGATGAGACCAAGATAATCTTATTTGGTTCAGATGGTGTAAAGCGTGTATGGCAGCCAGGTGAAGAGTACAAAGACAAGTGTGTCTTGCCTACAGTCAAGCATGGTGGTGCAAGTGTCATGGTCTGGGGCTGCATGAGTGCTGCCAACACTGGGGAGCTACAGTTCATTGAGGGAACCATGAATGCCAACATGTACTGTGACTGTGACATACTGAAGGAGAGCATGATCCCCTCCCTTCAGAGACTGGGCCGCCGGGCAGTATTCCAACATGATAACAACCCCAAACGCACCTCCAAGATGACCACTGCCTTGCTAAAGAAGCTGAGGGTAAAGGTGATGGATTGGCCAAGCGTATCTCCAGACCTAAACCCTATTGAGCATCTGTGGGGCATCCTCAAACAGAAGGTGGGGGAGCGCAGGGTCTCTAACATCCACCAGCTCCGTGATGTTGTCATGTAGGAGTGGAAAAGGACTCCACTGGCAACCTGTGAAGCTCTGGAGAACTCCATGCCCAAGAGGGTTAAAACGGTGCTGAAAAATTATGGTGGCCACACAAAATATTGACACTTTGGACCCAATTTGGACATTTATACTTACTCACTTATTTGGACATTTGTACTTACTTTTGTTTCCATCGGTTTAGACATTAATGGCTGTGTGTTGAGTTATTTTGAGGGGGCAGCAAATGTACACTGTTATATAAGCTGTAAATCACTACTTTACATTGTAGCAAAGTGTACATATTTAAAAAATATATAGTTTTCCTGTAAATAGGCAATATTTTAAACTACTTTCTGCATACACAAATTTTATCATTCACAAAATACATAGCTAAGATATGGACATAAACACAGTTAAAAGCCATCTGGTTTATATCTACGTTTATTTGAATTGTTTCAGTTGCTACCTTCTTCTACATAGCCTCCTCCAGTTGTGGCAGCTAATGTACATGCACACGCTGTCTTGTTAGTGTGTATGCACTCACTCACTACCTCTCCCACCTTCTGTTGTGCACCACCTTCTCATTGCACCACCATCATCCTCTTGTCCTGGAAAGGACATCAAGCTCCTTGCTGTTGCCTATGGCGACTTAGTCACATAAGGCCAGATAACTTTCCCTGTTCCTGTAGCTGGTTTTGTGAGTAACCCCTTTTTTGAGAGAATACTGTATGTCAGATCGTAGTAATCACACTTGCAATGGCGGCAGCGGTGGAAGTATTAGCCACATTGTTATGGCAACCAATATGCCAATCACAATCCAACCCAGAAGTCAAGTGTGCTCTGTGATTCAGATAGCCCCACAGTAATACCATCCTTATTTAATGTGCAAAAAACATTTAATATATTTTCCCTATTCAAAAATGGCGCTTATCTGCCTAGCATCACATCATTTCTGGTTTGGAAATAATGCAATGCTAGAAACCGAGGCTGCCTATTAACTCCTGGGATTGATTACACTGGTAATCCCAGGAACCTTGGGAAACAGGAAATGATGCACCTCACCGCAACGAGGATGGATGGAAGTGGAAAAATGTTCACAAACAAAAGGTACTACATTAGCAAAAAATAAATAAAAATAAGTTACTATCAAAACAAACATGGCGAAGGCATCAGCAACAAATTTGGCTGTACGTGTAAATTAGGGTGGAACTCCGCTTTAAGAATACCATTTCAACACCTGTCTGGAATTAGAGAAATCTGTGCCTGAATTCTCTAGGGTTATCAGCATAGGCACACATAAAAAAAGCCCAATCTGTCAAAACCTTCCAGTACACTCAGTGCTATAAAACTATTTTGTATGGTGACCATCCTACCCTTAACAAGTTATTTACTCCTTTAAAGCATTTTTCTCAGTAGCATCCAATTTTTTTCTCAGTATCATCTAATTGAGGAGGAGTTCCTTAAGAAGTTGGCTATTCCCATTGTGGACCCAACCGTTTCTTGTCTTAAAAAGATTCCTGGCACCCCAGAAGAGGACATCCTAGTGTTTAAAAAATCCTGTGGATAAAAAACATCCCATTCTAGGGCCTTATTTTCCCTAGCAGGTCCTACCCTGCAACTGTTTTTTGCCATTATGTCCACCTGCCAGATCCTGTGAGTATGGTCCAATGATATGTATAGGGATGCAGGATTCATTCTTACTGATCGCTCTGTTCCCCAACCCCTGGAACTTTTACCTGTAGCCCTGAGCTACTGTGTTGATGGGCTTATGGATATCATGCACCTGATATCTAGAATGAGTCTCCTATCTGTGCATATGCTCTAGACTCTTTGGCTCAAGTGCTTGTCTGCAGAACACTGTAAGAAATGCCTGCTGTATATGCACTTTAAGAAAAAGTGGCTCTAAACAACTTCATCAAAGATGTCACTAGGGGGAAGAGCATACTTTTGTATAAACTTTTGAATAAGAAGGCCCTCAGAAGGGTAAATCCTCAACTTCTGAGCATAAGAAGAGTTCCATTTAATGCTTTGCAATGAGGGGATGCCCCCACTTCTCAAACTGGGGGGATGATTGTTAGCATTGCTACCACCTGTTCCAAAACCATCGCCGCCACATGAATGACACACGTAGTGTCCAGGAGTTAGAAGGTTGAATTTCAAGCTCCACCTCTGCCCTGCTTCAAGTTGTACAAACTTTCAACATCCCTGCAGAGACTTTCCTGCAGAGACTAGAAGACCTCCATACTGCTCTGGCACAACTCTTCTCTCAGGGATTCATGCCTATTGTTTTGGGAAACTAAGTGTTTCAGCCGTTTCTTCTCTAACCTGTTCATTGTTCTGAAGGCCCTCAATGCCTGTATTTAACCATGGAATCTATTAGGTCACCTCATTGCCTCCCTTCATCTGGGCGGCTTTCTGGCCCCGGTGGACATCAAGGATTTCTACTTGCACATCCCCATCTTTCCAGCATATCGACGTTACATGCATTTTGTGTTGTAATTGCAACACTACCAGTTCACTGCCCTCCTCCTGTCTATGGCACCTCAAGTCTTCACATCTCAAAGCAGTGTTCCTCTATTGTTTAGATGTAATGTGAGCTGCTTACCCCTCACCTATGGCCTCTTACCGAAGACTGATTCCCTATACGTCATTCCTAGGGATTCCTGCAAGGAACAGCCTGCCTTCCATTCCACTGTGTTAGGTGGATTAGGCAGCTTATCATTCAAGCCTATAGGCTAAAAACAAGGTTCCACCTTTTCATGTCAAGGCACACTCTACTAGGTCTGTGAGTTCCTCTTGGGCTTTTCAGCATCAGGTATCTGCTTCTCAGATTTGCAAAGTGTCCACCTCATCTTTTATGCACGCGTTCACTAAGTTACATGAAGTGGATGTTCCGGCACCAATGATGTTAGCTTCAGACATAAGTTACCCCAGTATTAAACTGATGTTTGTTGCTTTTTTAGCTTTGTTTGCTCTCAGTTGGACTGCTTTTGGATGATAGAATTGTCTCAAAATGTCAATAAGTTTTTTTGTACTCATGTAAAATCCCTCTATTTGAGTTCATTAGGGGATACAGAGCCCAACCCTCTGTCTTTATGATCTACTCTTAAAACTGCTTTTCCACAAAACTGAGGCATGAAAGTAGGAGGGGTAATATTGGCTGTACTACATATTATTTGTTGCCAATGTTCAAATCTCCTGAAGGTGACAGTATAACAAATTTATTTCTAAATCTTCTGTTTCCCCTAATAAATTTCAAGAAAAGGATTTTATGGTCAGTACAAAAATCCTGTTATTTTTTGTGTTCTGGCTTTTGTGATAACACTGCATGCTAGGAGTCTTTCAAAATTTTTTTGGCTTCTTATTAACTCACCAGGTTGTTATAGAGAAAATCTAGCATGCTGCTTTGAGAAGTGAAGGTGTATATATATCTAACTGTGTGTTTCTTGACAGAGGTATTGTGAATTTCACTCTTTTTGAGTATTAAACTTTTTAGTATTATTGATAAATAAGAATCAGAGCTTGATTGTAACTGAATGCTTGAAAAAAACTGTTAGGCGGACTTAATAATTTACTTAATCAGTAAACTTTAAGAAAAATTTAAAAATAACACAAATAATAATAATTTAAAAAATAAATGATCATTAAAGAACATTGCATATGAACTCCAGCCATATCTTATTTTGGGTTTTGATATTGTGGAGAAGGTTTTACATCATTTGTCAGGTTTTTTTTTGTGTTGTGTTGTCTGTCACCGCATTGGGAGAAATTCCTCTTTACCTGTACAGTGACAGTGGCGACCAAGAAAGAAAGCAAGTTGAAAGCACTCCAATGCTTGGATTGCAGTAAAGTCTCTTTTTATAGGGTAAAGAAGGAGTGGAATGTCTCTGGTCAGATTAGATCCACTTCCGGTGCCAATTACTGAAGTTACTGTGATCAACTAAACAAAAAGGCGAGGGGAATCACCCTAATGAGTATCCACACAGTTGTCAAAACCTGCATGAGGTTCTAACTCTCCCCACTATGTATTAAACCAGGGGTCCTAACCTTTTAAACAGCGAGGGCCACTTAAGTGACTTGGTAACCGGTCATGAGCCACAATGAGTGCAGCGGGCGGATGACAGCTCCGTGTTCACTCTAAATATGCAGAGCAGATATGGACACAGCCGCTCTACTCTATGGGCCATCTGATCTGCCCAGACAGAAGGGGACAGATCCCCTTGTGATTTATTTAGTGATCAAATTTGAGTAAGTGGAAAGCTCTCTTGCGTGACTTTGTGTCACTGCATTTATTGCTAACAGCAGAGTCACCAATGTGACACATCAGCAAAAGGGTGCTAGCTCCAGAACCCTCATCCCTGTCCTTTGCTTTACTATTTAGTAAATCACTTGCCCAGAACAAATGTCCAGGCCAGGAGTCCTGATTTCATAGGCTTCATGCTTGTAAGCAGGTGCAATTAGCTTGTCTGCCTCTAGTTGGCTTTGCCCCACAACAGTTTGTGGTGATGGAGATAAGTGTAATCAGGTGCTACATCACTTTTAGTTAGAGCCCTCCTGTAGTAATGTCATGGGAGAGTCAGTGTCCATATATAAGCCAGGCCGGGAGGAGGCTAAGTGCAGTTGGGGCATGGGATCTCAATACCCCACATGGTGCGGATGTAGTCACTTAATTCAGGGTCCCTGGACAGGGATGGAGGACAGGGTGAAATGGTTCTGTACCCAGAAGAGCTGGCTGTAGTCATCCTGTCTCTTATGGTAGTGGAGACTATAGCAGTTTGAAAAAGGCCTTTCACACTAGGCTAAGTGTTCACTGAAGTGAGTCCATCCCCTTGAAGGACCTGGGAGAAGTGTACTGGAGCAAGAGGTGCAGCAGCAGTGTTCCAGACTCGGGAACGACAAGCAGGGAGTCGTGAGATAGACATAGATAGGTTAAAGGCTGGTACACAGAGGCCAAATATCAGTTCAATAGAAACTGTCCGACATTTGGCCAGTGTGTACAGCAGCCTCCCCCTCCTCCCATGATAGCTCAGTGGGGGAGATTGCTGCATTAACATCACTTATGTTAGTACAGCGATCCGTCAGTTTTATTTTGTTCAACCTACTGGCCTAAACAAAAAAACAAACAAATAGTGTGTACCCTGCATATGGCAAGCCAAAGCCCTCTGAATGAGTACTGGGGGGGGGGGACAGGATGTGAAAGGGAAGATGGCTGAAGAGTGAAGTGTTGTATGCTGCTTTCACATGTGACTGCTGCGGATCATCCACAATATGTGCTTGACAAAGTACTGTCACCTCTGGTAGCTCGGCCCCAGGTAGCATGTCTATGTGATGTGCAATTGCCATCTTCTGATGTAACACCAGTAAAGTGCAGCAACTATACTTCTTTTGTATGGACTTTCCTTTCTTCAGAATATAAAGGCTAATGGCCGGGGATGTTTTGGGAAGGTCTCTGGCAAGGAGTTGGGCACAAGATGGCAGAGGTCTAGGGCTTCTAGCTAGTGGGGTGTTTTATAGCAAGAAGAAGCAGGGCAGGGACTTGTTCTCTTTGGCACCATCATTCCCTTGTTCTGACTAAATAAACAGAAAAGAAAATAGGAGGAGGAATAGCACTTTATACATTTCTAAACCCACAGATAACCTTGAAAATGGCAAACAGCAATGTACAAAGGGTAACCTGAGACAACCAAATGAAAAGCATCTTTTGATGATAAATGGAAATCTATTTGCAATGGTTGGTGCATTTTGGCTTCTATAACTGCTCTTTGCATTGCATATTAAGTTTGTGTAAATCAGGAAGAATATGACCAATTTCTTCATTAAGGATTTATGGTACCAAAAAGTGTTCAATCAGACCACAAGCTAAGTTAATTCATAAAGGTTAGAGTTGGAATTTACCCAGTTAATGCTGCATTAAGCGCATGCACATGTAAGTTAGTTATTCACTGTTAGGAAAGATTAGGTTAAAGATTAGGTTAAAGTGGATCTGTATAGGTTTGGTGGCGCTGCCCGTCACCTGAAGAGTGATCCTCCACAGTGAGTCACTCTTTCCGGGTGAATGTGCAAGTAGGGAGGGTGTTTTTTTCACTTCCGTCACATGAAAAGTGAACCACTATTTGGGTCACTTATCCCAGGTGGACAGTGGGGTAAAGAGTATTATCCGTGTTCTCTTTGACAGGGGGTATTTGTATATTAATTTGTGCTCCTATTTCAGTGATATTTTTATCCCTGTGATTACTTTGCGCTATAGGATTGAAAGTGCAAGTGCACGTGCAAGATTATAACTTATTTCTTATCAGGTCTTCATGTGCCTTCTAATTAGATTGGAAATCTGCCACATGAAGACCCTGATCACGCGTGACTAATAATTCCTTGTAAACAATATAAATGCAATCTTTAGAAAGTGATGAAAGATAAACTTAAAAATACAGTAAAAATAAGTGCAATGAAAAAGACATAATAAAAGTTCAGCGAAAAATGTCTAAAAAACAACAACAGAATCTGGTACACTTAAATTAATATTTCTATTTTGAAGTCCAAAAATTATTGCATGTAGTGTCAGAATTTCCAGTGACTTTTGTGCTTTAACCAGTGTGGTCCGTGCCTAGTTTTGGCCACGAGTGTGCCATAAAACAAGTGACTTCCTTGCTCCCCTTCATTTCCTCACTCACCAGAACCCTGCACCCCTGCAGGGGTAGAAAGAGTGTAGTGAGTGTCTAGGCAGTTCACGGGATGATCACCTCCTCCTTAGCTCAATAGATGCTGGGGTATTTGGACACCTTAGCCCCTCCAGGGTCACTCCACCTCGAGTAGATATGTTACCCAGGGATCGGATACTTGCTGTGACAGTGCTCTGCTCGGATCCTGCTGGCACACACTCCGCTCTCAGCCGGCTGAGCTGAGCAGGATACCCTATAGGGAGCCGTAGAGGTGTTTCAACGCAACATATATACTCTATTTCTAATAGAAATATTAATTTAAGTGTTTACAAGGAACTATTAGTCACTCATGATCAGGGTCTTCATGTGGCAGATTTCCAATCTAATTGGAAGGCACATGCAGACCTGATAAGAAATATATTATAATCTTGCACGTGCACTTGCACTTTCAATTCTATAGCGCAAAGTAATCACAGGGATACAAATATCACTGAAATAGGAGCACAAATTAACCGCTTGCTGCCCACCAGCCCTCATATGATGGCCAGGCGGCGCGGCTTTTGTTCTGAGAGGGCGTCATATGACGTCCGTCCATTTAAACAGGGCATGCACGCGATCGTGTGCACGCAGCCCTGTACCTTCGGTGGCGGCATGTCACGGAGACACCGCTCGCCACCGAGGGGGTGAACAGCCATTGGGCATGGCTGTTTACCACGTGATCAGCCGTGTAAAAGTCACTGCCAATCACAGATGGTACCGCCCCACTTTGCACAGCGCATGCACGTGAGTGCGAGCACGCTGCACGTGCACGTCGGTGGCGCCGTGTTCCTGGGAACACTGCTCGTCACTGACGCTGGCAAATAGCCATTGGCCGGCGGCTGTTAACCACGTGATTGGCTGTGATCCTTTCACAGCCCATCACTAAATGTAAACATAGAGTGGTAACGAGATGTTACCGGGTTCTCCTCCTCACACACCGATCGCGTGTGAAAAGGAGATTGCGTTAACATCTTGTTACCGCTTACAGTTTACACAACACACACTGATTGTCCCCCTCCCAATAAAGAGGACCTGTCACCACCCATCAAAGTACCTGTCACAGTTCATCTGAGTACCTGTCACACACAGTCCATCTGAGTACCTGTCACAGTTCATCCGACTACCCGAGTACCTGTCACAGTCCATCTGAGTACCGAGTACCTGTTACAGTCCATCTGAGTACCCGAGTACCTGTCACAGTCCATCTGAGTACCCGAGTACCTGTCACAGTTCATCTGAGTACACGAGTACTTGTCACAGTCCATCTGAGTACACGAGTACCTGTCACAGTCCATCTGAGTACCTGAGTACCTTTCACAGTCCATATGAGTATCAAGGTACCTGAATACCTGTCACAGTCCATCTGAGTACCTGTCACAGTCCATCTGAGTACCCAAGTACCTGTCACAGTTCATCTGAGTACCTGAGTACCTGTCACAGTTCATCTGAGTACCCGAGTACCTGTCACAGTTCATCTGAGTACGAGGGTACCTGTTACAGTCCATCTGAGTACCTGAGTACCTGTCACAGTCCATCTGAGTACCCGAGTACCTGTCACAGTCCATCTGAGTACAAAATATTTTACAGCGCACACATACAAGAATGACATTTCCTGCAGGGCTAGTTACAAACACCTGAACGTATTCAAAAAATATGGGGGTTTGGTCACACTATATGGTCATATAGTGCTAAGCCCACTTACTGCGACAAAGTACCCCGAATTAGTGGGTCCTACACTAGTAATAGAATGGAAGATCCTTTGTCTCAACCATGGGAGCTGAACTCCTCTATGTGGGAGAACTGAAAGGGATACATCCTAATCACTGGTGGCCACTAAATAGGAGGTAATGAGGAGGGGGAGGGGTGCCCCAGCCCAAAAACCTGGTCAGGGCCTATTACAACATACAAGAACATATTTGGGGGGCACACCATACAATGCATTTAAATTCAAGATGGTGCTGCTATAAGACCTACAAACAGTACAAAATATTTTACAGCGCACACATACAAGAATGACATTTCCTGCAGGGCTAGTTAAAAACACCTGAACACCTGAACATATTCAAAAAATACGGGGGTTTGGTCACACTATATGGTCATATAGTGCTAAGCCCACAGTTCATCTGAGTACACGAGTACCTGAGTATCTGTCACAGTCCATATGAGTACCTGAGTACCTGTCACAATCCATATGAGTACCTGAGTACCTGTCACAGTCCATATGAGTACCAGGGTACCTGAATACCTGTCACAGTCCATCTGAGTACCTGTCACAGTCCATCTGAGTACCCAAGTACCTGTCACAGTTCATCTGAGTACCTGAGTACCTGTCACAGTTCATATGAGTACTGAGGACCTAAGTACCTGTCACCACCCTGCAGAGTACCCGAATACCAATCACCAGCCAATCAGAGTCCCCGAGTACCTATCTGTAGCCCATCAGAGCACCCAAGTACCTGTCACCAGGCCATCAGAGTACCCAAGTACCTGTCACCAGGCCATCAGAATACCTGTGTACCTGTCACCAGGCCATCAGAGTACTCGAGTACCTGTCATCAGGCCATCAGAGTACTCGAGTACCTGTCTGCAGCTCATTAAGTTACCCGAGTACCTATCTGCAGCCCATGCCTCATGAATATAAGTTGGGGTGTTTGCTTTCCAAAATGGGGTCATTTTGTGGGTAATTACACTGTCCTGGTGCTCAAGGGCCTTCAAAAGTGTGAGAGGTAGGAATGAAATGAGATGTGTAATTTATGCTCATAAAATGCCTGAAGGTACTACTTCAATGTTGGGCCTTTGTATGTGGCCAGGCTGTGTAAAAGTCTCACACATGTGGTATCACCATACTGGTGAAGAGTAGCAGAATGTATTTAGGGGTGTAATTTTTGCTATATACATGCTATGTGTTAGAAATATCTTATAAATTGACAGCTTTGTGTAATTTTCTTTACACAGTTTCCAAAAACTTCTGGAAAAAAAATCAACCATTCAAAAGACTCATTATGCCTCAAAGATTATACGTTGGGCTGTTTTCTTCCCAAAATCGGGTCATTTTGTGGGCAATTCCATTGTCCTGGTGCTTCAGGGCCAAAAGTGTAATTGGTGGTTGAGAAATGAGATGTGTCATTTATGCTCATAGAACGCCTGAAGGTGCTACTTCAATGTTGGGCCTTTGTATGTGGCCAGGCTATGTAGAAGTCTCACACATGTGGTATCGCCATACTCGTGAAGAATAGCAGAATGTATTTTGGGGTGTAATTTGTTGTATGCATATGCTGTGTGTGAGAAATAACCTGATAATATGACAATTTTGTAAACAAAATAAACACATATTAATTTTGCAAAGAATTGTGGGAAAAAATTACAACTTAAAAAAACTCACCATGCTTACTTAATACCTTGGAATGTCTACTTTCTAAAAAGGGGTCATTTGGGGGCTATTTGTACTTTCCTGACTTGTTAGTGTCTCAAGAAATGAGACACACCTGATGTACTGAAGGCCTGGAGGGCCTGGTATGGGGTGGGGGAACCCACGCTTTTTTTAAAAATGATTTTTTATGTATATTGCTGGGATCCGACAATACATTACAGCTGCGAGCAATTTTAAATTACATTTTTTTCCTTTAGAAATGTAATTTTGCTGCGGTACTTTTCTAAACATGGGGAAAATGCGCTACTTTACAGGCAGACTAAAGGGACCCCCCAGGCATGATATTTAAAGGAATATTTCATTTTTATTGTTTCACTTTGCGCATTCTTAAGATCACTACTCCTGAAATACCAGCTGTTTTAAAAACTTTTTTTTTTGCATTGATACATGTCCCCTGGGGCAGTATCCGGGTCCCCAAACACTTTTTATGGCACTAACTTGCATATAAGCCCTTAAAATTAGCACTTTTGATTTTTTCACGTTCGTGTCCCGAACCGGGGGGGGGGGGGGGTGTTTGGCTCATCCCTAATCACTACTGCTTGGACCAGAAGAAGGGGGTAGACCTTTCATAAACTTGTCCTGAAAAATAAAGTTTTAGGGCAAACAAATAAAAAATGATCACTTAACATACTGTATTCCATTGTATTGTTCTACTTTTAGTCAGTCTTAGGCTCCGGTGACATTAGTGTGATTTCAGAAACAGGTCTTCTGCTGCTTTGGTGCAATTCCAGCATGATTTTGGCCCCATAGAATATGCAAAGCACTTCAAAGTAGCATCAAAATATTGTCGAAGTTGCATCCTGTCAGGAGTGTGTAGCGCTCCTGCTCCATCATAGCTGTTGGTTCCAGCATCCTAGTTTTGGCTATGATGCATTTTCCTGGTCTGTCCACCTGCAAGGTGATTTATGTAGCCAGTCTCCTTGTGGAGACCCAACCTGATTTAAGCCAGTCAAGCCTGTAGCCTCATGCTTGTGATAGTGTGCGTGATACGTGCTCAAGCTCTCTGTCTGTCCTGCTCTGCTGTTTGGATTCCCCTGTTTATGACCTTGGATTGGATATCGACTATTCTCTGAACTCTGCCTGCCTTTTGACTATGGATTGGACCCTGACTACTCTGAACCTTGTCTGTCTTGTACCTGAACTGACATTGAACCACTCTGCCTGTCTGCCAATTGCAAGTACCTGTTTGCTTTGCTCAGGTCGTGCCTGCCCCGGCATGGTGGCCAAGCACTATAGCATTGTGTATAAGACCTGGGGGCAACCGAGTACCGGTAGGCCTCCTTGCCTTATGGGAAAGGGGGCAACTATAGGTGAAGAACACAGAAGCCAGCTTTTGTGTTTGACGACCTGCGTTAGGGGTAAACGTGACACATTCAGGCTGCACCACATAATCGCACTGAAAGTCAGATCAAAATCGTATCCCAGCAGTGTGAACCTAGCCTTAAACACCAATGAAATTTGGTTAGGTTACCAATGTATAAGTGATTTAGAATTGGATTCTGTGACTGCAGTATTAGTAGAACAGTGAGCTGTTGTTTCCCAGATTTGGAGACAATCCTCTTTTTTAGTGATCCTCCTAAATCATTTTCTCATTTCAATGAAATTAAAATTTAATAAAAATGAAATACAATTAAATACATTTAAATGATTGTCCATTTAATAATATGACGTATGCATTGGCATATGACTTCCTAAAGACTGGCAAAATATAATCCTACTATTTCTGATAAATTCTTTCAGGCTTGTCAGACTGTGGGCACTCTTTATCATATTTCATGGGAATGCCCCAAAATTAAATACATTTGGATAGGAATCTATTGTATATCATACAATCTGTTGGATAAACACTTAAGTAGGTCACCTAAACCAACCCTTTTAAACTTCACTGTCTGTACTGGCTGTACATCTGATCAATTCCACTTATTGATACTTTTACAGTGCCTTAAAAAAGTATTCATACCCCTTGAAATTGTCCACATTTTGTCATGTTACAACCAAAAATGTAAATGTATGTAAGTGGAAGGAAAATGATAAATGGTTTTCAAAATTTTTTACAAATATAAATCTAAAAAGTGGGGTGTGCATTTGTATTCAGCCCCCTTTACTCTGATAACCCTAACTAAAATCTAGTGGAACCAATTGCCTTCAGAAGTCATCCAATTAGTAAATAGAGTCCACCTGTGTGTAATTTAATCTCAGTATAAATACAACTGTTCTATGAAGCCCTCAAAGGTTTGTTAGAGAACCTTAGTGAACAAACAGTATCATGAACGCCTAGGAACACACCATACACATCAGGGATAAAGTTGTGGAGAAGTTTAAAGCAGGGTTATATTATAAAAACTGTTCAATCCATCATCCAAACATGGAAAGAGTATGCCACAACTGCCAACCTACCAAGACATGGCCGTTTATCTAAACTGACAGGCCGGGCAAGGAGAGCATTAATCAGAGAAGCCAGGAGGCCCATGGGAACTCTGGAGGAGCTGCAGAGATCCACAGCTCAGGTGGGAGAATCTGTCCACAGGACAACTATTAGTTGTGCACTCCACAAATCAGGCCTTTATGGAAGAATGGCAAAAAGAAAGCCATTGTTTAAAGAAAGCGATATGAAATCTCATTTGCAGTTTGCGAGAAGCTATGTGGGGGACACAGCAAACATGTGGAAGAAGGTGCTCTGGTCAGATGACACCAAAATTTTTAATTTTTTGGCCTTAAAGCAAAACGCTATGTGTGGCAGAAAACTAATACTGCACATCTCCCTGAACACAAATCCCCACCGTGAAACATCGTGATGGCAGCATCATGTTGTGGGGATGCTTTTCTTCAGCAGGGACAGGGAAGCTGGTCAGAGCTAATGGGAAGATGGATGGAGACAAATACAGGGCAATCTTAGAAGAAAATCTGTTAGAGTCTGCAAAAGACCTGAGACAGGGGCGGAGGTTAACTTTCCAGCAGTACAAAGACCCTAAACATACAGTCAGAGCTCCAATGAAATGGTTTAGATCAAAACATATTCATGTGTTAGAATGGCCCAGTCAAAGTCCAGACCTAAATCCAATTGAGAATCTGTGGCAAGACTTGAAAATTGCTATTCACAGACACTCTCCATCCAATCTGACAGAGCTTGAGCTATTTTGCAAAAAAGAATGGGCAAAAATTCACTCTCTAGATGTGCAAAGCTGGTAGAGACATTCCCAAAAAAAAAAAATGCAGCTGTAATTACAGCGAACGGTGATTCTACAAAGTATTGACTCATGGGGGATGAATACAAATGCACGCCACACTTTTCAGATATTTATTTGTAAAATATTTTAAAAACCATTCATCATTTTCCTTCCACCTGACAATTATGTGCCACTTTGTGTTGGTCTATCAAATAAAATCCCAATAAAATAAATTTACATCTTTGGTTGTAACATGACAAAATGTGGGAAATTTTAAATGGTATGAATACTTTTACAAGGCACTGTATTTAGGGCTACAAAGCAAACATGTGGTTAGTCTTCTACCCCAATGGTGGCTCAAGTAAAAAGTATAACAAATTGGTAATTGATCCAAGAAAAAATGGTTTTTGAATGATGATATCTAAAAGTTTGAAATACCTGGTCTCCCTGGGTGACATACTATCTTAATAATAATCATAATCTCTTTTACAGATCTCTATTATTATTAGATTATTTCGTAGATAATGTTGCCCCTTTGCTTATGTGATACAGTATGGGACCTCCTCCTCTGCATTTCTTCTTCTTTTTTCTTCTTCTTTATCTTTCTTTTTTCCTCCCCTCTTTGTCTCCAATAATCCCACCCCCCCCCCCTTTTGATAATATAGCTTAAAATGATAGTGTTGTGCTATGTTATCTGTCATTACTTTTTTATATATATATATCCACTGGATAATTTAGTACTTATCACATTATAACACCTTCCCCACCTGGCCTACATTTTTTTAAATATAGCACATGAGAATATATACAGTAAATAATATGTATATATAAATAATCTGTTGTTTCTTGTACTTTTAATATGTGCATTACTATGTAATGTGTTTTTTTTTAATATCCTCATGTTAAGCTGTATAATAATACTTTTTCTGTATTATTATAACTCAATAAAAAATGTATTTGAAAAAGGAATTTGCTTGGGTTATATTATTTTTTAATATCCCTCTGTTAAGGTAGGACTGTGCTTATTCATACATGACAGGTGTGTCTCCTCTGTCTTCATATTATTGAGATCATGTGTATAAAAATGAAAAATCTATCCTGACAGGTTTGACTTTGGCAAATGTCAGAACAAAAAGTAATATTGTTTTGCGTTTTGTATAAGAGCAGCAGAGTCAATAATTTGACAGTCTGGCTAAAATGAATGTTTTATGTGTGTTGCTTGTTCCGGCATGAAAAAGTACAATACAGAATTGTATCCCATATTGTGTTCATCCAGATTTTCTGCTTAATTCATTTGACAGCTTTGACAGCCCAAGCTTATTTAAAAAAGAAAAAATCCTTAACACCACAATGAATCTACATTCTTGATAAAAAATGTATTATTCATATGTTTATTTTAATAAATGTTCTAAAAAATGGCAGTCACTAAGCAAAATAACAGTTTGAAAATGTATAGCTTGTAAAGTCAACTGCATTCCAAAGCATACATCATAGAACTGAAAGTTGAATGTTGCACACATACACTTGAGGACAGTCACATTTTCAGGCAGTGACCGCCCTCAGGATAGCAAATCTTCAGTGTCAGCTAGGAATAGAAGGTGATTAGAGTCTCTTGCTACTGAGTGTTTGAACCACTTGTTGACAATCATCTTAACTGATTTCAGTAAGCAATTGCATTCCAGTTTCTACATCCTATTTTTCATGCATCAACTTGCTTCTCGAACTCTATTTTAGTTTATGTTTCTATCACAGGTGCCTTCCTCTGGGCCCAGTTACTAAACTTTTGTTGACTTCTTCGAACCTGCTTCAAGTGGAAGTAGATCTGGATAGTTTCAGATTGAAACATTTCTTTTTTTGAATCAGATCATTTTTATTGTAAATAAAGATAAAATTTTCATTTTACAACAAACATATCACATAACTGACAGGACACAAATTTATCCATTCTTGTAGCCAGCCGGCTACATAGTGTATGCGTTTATACTTACTAACTGACATATCAGCATGAATGTCACACCACTTCCTTAAACTAAATCTCTCTAAAACTGAGCTATTAATATTCCCCCCCGCCCGTGCCCCCCTCCATGACTTTTCCATCAAAATCAACAATGCAACCATTAGTCCCTCCCCTCACGCCAGGGTATTTGGTGTAATCCTAGACTCTGACTTGTTATTTCAGCCTCAAATCCAATCATTGTCAAAAGTTTGTAGAATTCACCTCCGTAACATCTCTAAAATTCGCCCTTTTTAACAAATGAAACTACCAAGCTCCTCATTCACTCCCTTGTTATCTCTCGCCTTGACTATTGCAACTCCCTTCTCATTGGCCTGCCTCTCCACAGGCTATCCCCTCTTCAGTCTATCATGAATGCTGCTGCCAGACTTATCCACCTTACCAACCGCTCAGTGTCTGCCAACCCTCTCCTCCAATCCCTACACTGGCTCCCAATCACCCAGCGAATTAAATTCAAAATACTAACCATAACATACAAAGCCATTCACAACTCTGCCCCAAGCTACATCACCAATCTTGTCTCCAAATATCACCCAAATCGTCCTCTCTGCTCTTCTCAAGACCTCCTACTCTCAAGCTCTCTCGTCTCCTCCTCTCACGCTCGTCTCCAGGATTTCTCCAGAGCCTCTCCCATCCTCTGGAACTTGCTACCTCCACCTGTCCGGCTATCCCCTACTCTTGCTACCTTCAGGCGATCCCTGAAAACTCATCTCTTCAGGAAAGCCTATAACGTGTCTAACTAATCTTTTACCACTTCCATCAGCTCATTCCCCACAGTTACAACCTTTTGTACCACCCGCCCCACCCTATTAGATTGTAAGCTCTTCTGAGCAGGGTCCTCTTAATCCTCCTGTATCTTATTGTATTATAATTGTATTGTCTCCCTTTTATATTGTAAAGCGTAAACTGTTAGCGCTATATAAATCCTGTATAATAATAATAATAATACTGTATATAAGGCAACATTCCATGTAAAATAAAGAGACATATTCTAAAAAAAAGTATACCTGAGTCTGTTGTCATTGAGTTATGTTATATTGTGTATGTCCTCATATATCCTATCCCCCAACTCCGCTCCCAGCCCTTAACAGGGCCATCAAGCGGGGCAGGAGTGCCACATACCCCTAAACAACGGGGTGTGGTTCACAGCATTTATACAATATTGAGTAATCTTGACAAAAGCTTTAGGTATGTACATTTCTATATTTTAATTGAGTTACATTTACTTAAAAAAATTATCTTTTCATTTGACTGAAATTGCGGGACGCATATGTTTGCCAAACGTGCAACCATTTTGATGCTGTATATTTTAAAGAGTTTGACGTCTTTTGGAACTTTGAAAGCGTGCACAAGGCAGTTCCCATACGTTTGAGACCCATCAGGACAAAAGAGCACCACCAGTGACAAGAATTTTTCCAAGTCACTACAAAGCCATGCAATGCCATTGAAAAGTAAGAGTGAACATTGAACACATTATTGTTCACATGTTTTAAATGTTGCTTAACATCCCATCCAAAATGTTTATTTTATTTGCCGATTAATATATTTATAACAAATGGACATACAGTCAGGTCCATAAATATTGGGGCATCAACACAATTCTAATCTTTTTGGCTCTATATACCACCACAATGGATTTGAAATTAAACAAATAAGATGTGCTTTAACTGCAGACTTTCAGCTTTAATTTGAGGGTATTTACATCCAAATCAGGTGAATGGTGTAGGAATTACAACAGTTTGTATATGTGCCTCCCACTTTTTAAGGGACCAAAAGTAATGGGACAGATTAACAATCATCCATCAACCTTTCACTTTTTAATACTTGGTTGCAAATCTTTTGCAGTCAATTACAGCCTGAAGTCTGGAATGCATAGACATCACCAGACGTTGGGTTTCATCCCTGGTGATGCTCTGCCAGGCCTCTACTGCAACTGTCTTCAGTTCCTGCTTGTTCTTGGGGCATTAGTACACACCTATTGCGACAACTCACTTGTGTGCACGCAAAGTTTGCACTTACTGCATGCGGCAGAACGCAACCAAGATGCAGGGTGAGGGACCACCAGCTGTTAAGCTTAAAGACTATTTTGTGCCACAAAAATTAATGTTTCAGTCGGTTCAGTTTTTGAGATATTGGAATTCAAATTCAGATTATGTAACCTAAAGCCCCGCCCACTTTGCACCCAATGTTTTTACATTTCAAAAACAAATATACTATATTTATGTTGCATTGGCAGGAAAAAAAAGCAAATTGGTATAGTGTATTTTTTCATATAGCACTCTCATTTTGTATCAGAAAGAATGATTATGGGACTCATTTATGCTTTTAGCCTGAGCTACCCTGAAAACCTAAAATAAACCTTTGAAGCTATTCTGAAGATCTTTTTAGATCTAGATGTGGGCAATCTATCTTCAAAATTTCACACTTTCTCATTTAAGGTTTTTATTGAGTACACCAGACGGGGCAAAACAAGACCAACATCGACATTTTGTACAATGAGAACAGACTGATACATAAACCAAAAACAAAGCAGCAACATACAATATGGAAATAGCAAATCGGATGGTGTCAAAATAGCGCCAGTTCACCTAAATTAAACATAAGGTACCACAATATAAAACATTATTCTCGCCCCTAGTCAGGTGCACACAAACAGGTTTTCCAAATAACGAAGAAGACATTACAGTTTGGAAATCAGAAGACAGAGAAGAAAGTGTGAACATGATAAGAACCAAAGCAGGTTTAAAAGAAATCGAGAGAGAAAGAAGGTAAGGGCTTAAGGGGGGAGAGGGGGGGAGGCAGAAACAAAACAAAAAAAAGGGGGGGAGGGGTGTTGGGTGCGAAGGCAATTGGTTAGGGAAACATGCACAGTTACTGTAGCTCTACCGAGGGGGTCACAAAGGTGTTATTATCTTGAGAGTATCGGAAATCGTGCCAGTAAAACCAGGTTGTCTTGAATTTTTCCTCCTTTCAATGTAATGCGGCCGTCAATTGTTCCATCTGGTTAATTTCGTTCATCACAGCTATCCAATGACCAATTGACCGGGGATCTGAGCATTTTTTCCATTTTTGCGGAATACATATTTTAGCGGCATTAAAAAGGCGGATCAAGAGGGATTTCTTATATCAACGTCTCAACATCGGGGTGAGGTGGAGCAGGCACTGCACCGGATCGTCTCCAAGTATAATGCCTGTCAGTCTAAAAACTATGTGTCGAATTGCGTCCCAAAAGGGGCAAACACGCAAGCACATCCAGAATATGTGCAGTAACGAACCGTCAGGTTGCTGACATCACCAGCAGGTGGAGGGAACTGAAGGGTCGATCTCATGAAAGAGCTTGGGCACTCTATACCAACGAGTCAGTATCTTAAACCCAACCTCCTGAAACCTGCTCGCAATTGAGGAGCGGTGTGCAAAGTACAAAGTTCGTTCTCTCTGATCTTTTGAGAAGGCCTGACTAAAATTTCACACTCTAAAGTGCAAATTACTTTCCTAAAAGGCTTAAAAAAAGTTAATACATTCTGTGTTCTATGTTCTTTACAGATACACTGTAGGTTACATGTGTGTTTCATGTGTGTATGTTACACTGTGTGTTTCAGTTACCGTATTTTTCAGACTATAAGACACACTTTTTTCCCCCAGAAATATGGGGGAAAATGTCCCTGCGTCTTATGGTGCGAATATACGATAGGCACCGCCCCCTGCTGCCACTGGCACCGCCCCCCGCCACTGCTGGCACCGCCCCCCGCCACTGCTGGCACCGCCTCCTGCCACCGCTCGCATCGCCTCCCGAAGCCACCACTGGAAGAGAGGCAAGAGAGCGGGGACATAATTCAAAACCCCCATGGGAGAGACAGAAAACAGGCCACTATGGGCCTGATGGAGGAGGGAGAAGTGCCAGCTGTCGCTCAGGGAGCCCGGCACCATAGAGGCAGAGAAACGCAGGGCCGGTGACTCTGACAGGAGTGGCCGGAGGAAGAGGCGAAGGCAGGAGTCGGCTCGCAAGAACGATGGCCGGGGAGGAGGAGGAGGGCGGCCTGAGGACAGGAGGAATAGGCAGGCCGCTGGGATAACATCAGGTAAGGCAATGGTTACTCTGCATTTCTATGGCATGATCACTCTGCATTTCTATGGCATGGTCACTTTGCATTTTCTATGGTAATGGTCACTCTGCATTTTCTATGGTAATGGTCACTCTGCATTTCTATGGCATGGTCACTCTGCATTTTCTATGGTAATAGTCACTCTACATTTTCTATATTAATGGTCACTCTGCTTTTTCTATGGCATGGTCACTCTGCATTTTCTATGGTAATGGTCACTCTGCATTTCATGGGCACTGGGAAATATTTTAGTACACCAATTGGTTCAGAATATTTTTTTTTTCTTGTTTTCAACCTCTAAAACCGAGGTGCGTCTTATGGTCAGGTGCGAAAAATACGGTATATTTTTTAGCTGAGAAAGAGGCATTTTTTCTTTCTTTTTTTTTAATGTTTACATTTACATTTGATGCTGCTTCGATATTATTACATTTGTAACACTTTATAAATAATAAATGTTAATTTGTTTGAAAGCCTGATTCATGAGACTATTTTTTTTAATAAAAATCATATTATTGTATTATTTTTATATAAAAACCTTCAAACATATATCAAATGCATTTGGAAAATAAATTTTACCAACTTAAAAAAATTGAGTACGTTACAAGTTGAAATTACTTAAAACAAACAAAGTAACTAAGTAACTAAGTATTATGACAGCACAGTGGTGTAGTGGTTAGCACTTTTGCCTAGCAGCAAAAGGGTCACTGGTTTGAATCTCGACCATGAAAATACCTGCCTAGAGTTTGCATGTTCTACTCTGTGCCCGCGTAGGTTTCCTCCCATATTCCAAAGACATGCTGGTGGGGTAATTGTCTCCTGTGTAAATTGGCCCTAGTATGTGTATGTATGAATGTGAGTTAGGGATCTTAGATTGTAAGCTTTTTGAGGGCAGGGACTGATGTGAATGTACAATGTCTATGTAAAGCACTGCGTAAATTGATGGTGCTATATAAGTACTTGAAATAAATAAGTTAATGTATGTGTTCCTAACTTAAAGTTTTCTAGAAACTGGAAAAATTGAGTTGGCTTTACTTGAACCTATGGTCTATAAACTGGAAAAATTTAGTTGGCTTTACTTAAACCTATGGTCTATAAACTGGAAAAATGTAATTGGCTTTACTTAAAACTATAGTTCCAGACAAGTTAAGGTATGTATTTCTAACTTAAAACACTATGGTCTATAAACTGAAAACAAATTGAGTTGGCTTTACTTAAAACAACAACGTTGAAAACATGAAAAGTCTAATGAGTCAGACAAAAAATAATTTTAGCTGACAATGCTTAAAAAGCTGATGCAACTGGTTGCCTCAATTTTTTTGAGTAGACCCAGCACAAAATTTTTTACAGTGTACAGAAGTGTTCACTGGTAGATTTAAACATAAGACTTGAAGCAGTGCGACTTTTTAGAAAGAAAATGGCTTATGTATACGACCCCTTCTACTAACAAGAAGTTGGTTGAATAACACTGGATCTTATTTAACCTAGAAGAGGAGGTGAATAGTGCAGTGGGACCTGTTCATTTGTATTCTAACATCTGCAGGGCTAATATTTTCTTTATACTAGGGTTTAATTCTTGAACCCTAAAGCTTAACCTTAACGTAGACCCCTAAATAGAGTCCTAAAATTAAGTATTATTCTGCTGCATACTCTCCCTATTCTATGCTAAGAGCCTCCATTCCATCGGCATACTGGTCCTGCATCATGCGGCACTGGGTTTGTCAATTGGAAGAAACTTCTAAAGCTTTGGGTTGTGAGTCATTTGTATGTCCTTGAGCTTTTGTACTTGCCATTTTTTTGTTTCATAACCCGAACGTGTCTCTATTAAGCTTTTCTTTCAAAGCCTATCAATAATCTTACCACCCATTGCTTATTAGCCTGGATTTGGGTTGCATTGTTCTCAGATATTATGTATGTACTGTATGAATACAGTTATGTATGAATAGAGCATTATTATATATGTATTGTGTAGGTGATGACTCTGCATGAAAACAGTCAAACATAAGAAAATCAATAGACGTACAGTCCTATTATGACACTGATAAAATATACAGTATATAGATCATATCAATTCTAAGTTCTACTTTCACTTTGCCACTATGCAAATCCGACTTTTTCTGGTCCTTATCCAGTGGCATCACACATTAAACAGATTGTCTTTCCCCAGTGAGATCCCACCTCCAACACAGACAAATTGGTCTTTCCTCTGTGCCCCCCCCCCCCCCCCCCCCCAGGACACATGCATTGGTCTTTCCACTAGTGAAATGCCCCCATCAGCAATCACACACATTAGCTTTTGCCCTTCTTCTCTCCTTTAGCACACACTCTCCAGTTTCTCATACAGAGACTCTTTGGTCTACAGTCACATGCTCCCACATACTGATAATCAGTGTCCATTTCCTCTCTAAAGTCATTGCACACTAAGTCATTAACCCATTAGTGATCTGTCTGCAGTGTTTGTGATCTGTTTCTAGAACATTGTGCATAAACCATTCAGTAATGAATAGGAGGACAGAGAGGACAGAAAGGGCAATCTGTCACAAAGACCGTGGTCGCCGAACAGTATGTTGTTTACCGGGCGCTTGGGTTCGGCTCATCATAGATCAGGTGGACAGATTATTGGGTGGGGCTGGGAAGGACCCAGCTGTCATGGTACACGTTGGCACCAATGACAAAGTAAGAGGAAGGTAGAGAGTCCTAAAAAATTATTTAAGGGACTTAGGGAATAGATTGAAGAGAAGGACCTCCAAGGTGGTTTTCTCAGAAATACTACCTGTGCCTAGAGCCACACCAGAGAGGCAGTAGGAGCTTAGGGAACTGGGCTGACTTCTCAGTCAGTTACCGGCTTTTTAATAAGGACCGCCTGCACCATAATGGGGATGGTGCAGCTCTATTGGGAAGGAAGATGGCCACAGTTGGAGGCGCTTTTAAACTAGGTATTGGGGCAGGTGTCAAAGGTAGTGACAGCCAGCAGCGAGCAAAGGACAGAGGGTAATAGTGGAGCCAGTAGTGATAATATAGCCAGTATCCAGAACATGTGCATTCAGCTCTTAGCAGCCAGCTACCAATACATGTGTAATAACCCTTCTATAGGGCTTTTTATCTCAGAGAATAGGTGTAGGTACTCCCCCCTTGTCCAAGACATCCCTTGTCATGGCCCCCTAGCCAGCTCTGAGCACTGTTGCTTGCCTCCACCTCCAACCACCTCAGAGCACTATCCCTTTTAAAGAATACAGAACCAGGAATCATTTTGTGGATCTAAGTAATCTGTATGGAAATTTTGTTAACAATAGCAAGACAGACAGTCAAATAGATCATCTGCAGCCAGCAACAATAGACTCCCCAGCAACAAAAAAATCAATAAATGCTCAGCATATGTGAGTTAACTCCTCAGTCTCCAGTGCATGTTTCTTACATTCCTCACATTATTCAATGCACCACACCAAGTGTCTCATATCTAATGACTCTGGTCCAATGGGATTCTCAGCTCCACCCAGCAACAAAGCCCTGTCCCATCTTCCATGTCCCCAGCACTCTCTGCACTGTACTCTGTAAAATGGACTGTACACTGGACTCCATGACACAGTACAAGTTTATAACCTGTTTAGATATGTTTGTCTCCTTTCCCAACCACCATTGTCCCTAGTTCCATAGACTTCCTTTTCATTTTTTCATTTTTAGTGTCCTCCCAAAAAACCCCAGAGACTGCAGTGCTGCTCACACAATCCCTGCCATCTCCACGGTCCCAGAATAACCCGCTTCATGTTTAGCAGGCCTGTTGCCTTAGATCTTAACCTTTATTCCTCCATCGTAAAGACCTCTGTGTGAAGAGATCGGCTCCCTATGCCTTCCTCTATTACACATACTGCTTGCAGTTCATTTCTTACCTGAACATACTACCTGCTATAATCTCTGCACTCCTCTGCAATGACTCATTCTCTAATGCCAGACAAAAGGAAAACACTCCACCTTGTGAAGAATACCTCCACCCTAAATTGGGCAGGAACTCACCATATTGGCAAATCCCAAAAAAGCTAGATTATCAATAATCCCTCCAAAACATCGATTTTCAGATGTAGATATTTCAGATAAGGGCAACTAACTCAGAAGGAAGACATAAAAATCCCCAATAGTAAAACTCTGCTTGATAAACTTGTTAAAAATAAATAGCATGGGCAGTGAGCACTCACATGTAATAAGTGCATACTGGCAATTTCAACCACATCAGGCATAAAATCAATGTACTAATTACATTCAATGCTTCCAATTCTTCACTATGCTCCCTATTTTTTAGCCATATTGCAGGCAAGTAATAACAAATCCAAAGTTCCTCTGAGCTACTCAATGCCATGGAATCTTTCTAGTCAGACATGAAAGAGAACTGGTTAAGGGCTCTGCGGCTGCTAGTTCTGCATGAACAAATATCAAAGATATGGAAATAGAAAAACAGCTGGAGAATCTCCTCGAGGGAAACAAGGCCTATATTCATAAATAGATCTGACATATTAGTAGAATAGAATCCACAGATTAGAGCTAATTATAAGGCTGTTCGCCAAAGCTGGTATTTCAGATGACAATTACCTACAAATTAATACTTTATGCTATCTTAATCTGTTGTCATCCATCAAAGAAGGACCCATTTATTATACAAATAAAAGGTGTAAAATGGAGATGCTGCAAGTTGTGCAATTATCTTGAAAATTGTGTATAGTGCAAGTAAAAGAGGAAAAACAAACACATATAGCAATATCATCTAAACACGATACAGTCAAAAAGATGGCTTTCACACACATCAGATGGAAGTTCTCATGTATCAGAATCTGTCTAGTATGCTCATCTATACTGGTTCAAAACACTGCTTACATGTTTAACCTAGCCACTGCAGAGTGCTTACCTGCTCCCCACCCCCGAGTGACCTGTGGTCACTTGTAGGGCCCAATGGGATTCCACCATCTTTGCCACTGGGATTTAAAGGGAAGCAATCTGTGTTGAATACCTATTCCCCTGTGAAGTGCATCACGTAATAAGGAAGAGTGCCATCTCAGTAATGAAGAAAATTACTTTCTAATTAGGGTAGTGACATCACACATGATGTCGTGAGCTAAATTATCCGTTTAATTTTTCCCCTTAGACTCTAGAGTCTAAATTTAATTGCAGGAGTTTGCACTTCTACCTCTCCAGCATAATCGTGATTAAAGTGTATGTCCTGACAGACCTTTTTTTCTTAACCACTTGCCGACCAGCTGCCGTCATTATACTGTGGCAGGTCGGCACAATCCCACGAACCGCCGTAGTTATATGTCGGTCCCTTTAAGCGGAATAGCAGGCGTGCGTGCGCCCGCTGCACAGCGAGGTGCAGACACTCGTGACCGGCGGTAGGAATGACCGCCCGCAACGAGCGATCGCGGGCAGGAGAGGCAGAACAGGGACATGTGTGTGTGTAAACATGTGGAGAATGGAGAACCAGGATCTGTGTGTTTAAACACACAGTTTGCGGTTCTGTGAGGAGAGGAGAGAGAGATCGTGAGTTCCTACGAGCTGGGAACCATGATCTGTCATCTCCTATAGTCAGTCCCATCCCCCACAGTTAGAACACACACATAGGGAACACAGTTAACCCCTTGATCGCCCCCTAGTGTTAACCCCTTCCCTGCCAGTGACATTTATACAGTAATCAGTGCATTTTTATAGCACTAATCGCTGTATAATTGTCAATCGACCCAAAAATGTGTCAAAAGCGTCCGATGTGTCCGCCATAATGTCGCAGTCTCGATAAAAATTGCAGATCGCCGCCATTACTAGTAAAAAATAAAATAATAAATATGCCATAAATCTATCCCCTATTTTGTAGACGCTATAACTTTTGCGCAAACCAATCAATATACGCTTTTTGCGATTTTTATTACCAAAAATATGTAGAACAATACATATCGGCCTTAACTGAGGGAAAAAATAGTTTTTTGTTTTTTTTTTAAAAATGGGGCTATTTATTACAGCAAAAAGTACAAAATATTGTGTTTTTTTTTTTCAAAATTGTCGCTCTTTTCTTGTTTATAGCGCAAAAATAAAAACCGCAGAGATGATCGATTACCACCAAAAGAAAGCTCTATTTGTGGGAAAAAAGGACGTCAATTTTGTTTGGGTACAGCGTCGCACAACCGCGCAATTATCAGTTAAAGCGACGCAAAAAATGACCTGGTCATTGAGCAGCCAATTCTTCCGGGGCTAAAGCAGACTTTTAACCCCAAAAAGAAATTGTTTGTACCTGGCTCCAGACTGCTCACTCTTCCACAGTTGGATATTTTATTTTTTTTAATATCATTTTACTTTTTTTGTGCTGCAGGGCAGCACTTCCGTCTTTCTGGCCTAGGTGAGAATTACATTACACCGATCTACACGTGTGCAGATGTGCTGAAGGGCTCCTTCAACACATCTTCACATGTGTGGGTGTGCCACGCACATGTGTGAGCGCAATGTGATAAGAAAGGTACAGAGCTTTAAAGTCAGTCTTCACAGACACCGAAGAATCGGCATGTGTGCAGACTGAACATAATTTTCTGTGTCTTCCTAAGTGCACCTCGTTTGCATGCACATGTGCAGATCTGTTGTAGGCCTCTGCCAGATCTTGAAGGACAGGAAGAAAGATTCAGCGCTTCTGTGCAAGTGCTGGACCATCAAAGTTGATGCCGCCAGTAAAAGGGGGCAGGGCCAGCAGTAAGGGTAATAAAGTTCCTCTTTAATTATAGATAGAGCGGAGGTTAAAATCCCTGTTATGATTTTACTGCTACCCAGGGTTCTATTAAATAGATTTACTCTAAATCCCTGTTCTGTAGACAAGATTTTATCAGGCAGGAAGTGATTAACAGCTCATGGCAGTGGATGAATCCATAGCTGCTACTCAGTCCAAAAGTGACTTTGGAATCCACCCAATGTCATCCGCTGTCAATCACAGGCAAGGAAGACCTGATGGGGAACTAGTCTCAGAGCACCCCTTCAGGCTCCGCCTGCCCAAAAATTCAAAATCATGGCAGCTGCATCTGTTGGGTGGGCAGAGCCTGGTGGGGAACTCTGAGACTAGTTCTCCATCAGGTCCACCCTGACAGCGGATGACAGTGGGTGGATTCCAAAGCTAATATTGATCTGAATAGCAGCTATGGATTTGTCCACTGCCATGAGCTGTCAATCAGTAGTAAAGCAGACCTAATGGGGGAACTAATCTCTTAGTTCCCCTCCACCCACCCCTAGTTCACAACTGTGACAGGTGCAGTGGCTGGTGAGGAAGGGCAGGAGTGCACCGAGAAAGAGTATCCAGTGTGGACACTCCTTCCCCAGTACAGACATGGAAGACTCATGTACAGGTACCTGAATTGGGTGCAAGCACCAACACTTTCGGTGCTGCTCCCTGACGGAATTTTAAAGGGTGTCTACAAAAGTCCATCTGTTGTCACTTCTCAAAAACTAGCATTGTTTCCAAACCCACCACTGGAGCTATTCTCTAAAATTTGAATAAGCTTTTGAATAGACTTGATGGATTATAAACCTCAAACACTAGTGTATTCCATTTAGGAATGCAGAAACAGCACCTCAACGTACATGCCAGAGAAGAGCTGCATAAGCCATTTAAAATGTTCCATTCACATATCTTCCATGAATAAATGATGCCATACAGTGCAGTTACTGGAAGGAGATTGCCTTGACATGTTGCTTTATATGGTTTTAATTGACAGAGATGAATTTAGTACAGCTTTGGTTAACTGGCTCAAAACATTATTATTCTCTCATCAGCATCTGTCATGCAGTGTGTGCTTCAAGGGAGGTTTGACTCTCTATCAGCAGCTTTCACATTATCCAATTTTCTTCTTATTTCCAATATTTACAGCAGACTACATCTGTCAGCAAATAACCATTTAGTTCTTAGTTTTGTGAATGTAGGTGATAAGTATTAATCACCTGGGTCAGTGTCAAGGCTAAATAACATATGGGCCTTCCACCCAAGGTCACTCCCATGTGACACGGGGTCAGAGCTGTGCAGTCAGCCCTATAAAATTGTAACAGTCCAGCATCGTTCCTACCTTACAAGCTCCATTCGGCAATGGAAAGCAATAACTACATAATTATTTCTAGCAATCACAAGAGAGTTTGATAACTGCCCTATTTCCATGGAAGACAAACTCTTACATTTATCTGATTAATCTTATTTTATTTTTGTAAATGCATTTGTATCACTGTTCTCGGATATAACATATTAAGTGAATTTTCTATATCTTTATTAAAATCTATATGTAATATTAAGCGCCATATGTAAATATTCCACAAAGTTGCAGAATAGAGGTATGTGAGGTAGGACCTCACATTACAGGAAATTTGTACAATTACACTCTAATGTGCATAGCCGGCTTTAGGCAATTTTGGAAGCTTTCTACTAGCTGTTATTTTTTTTAAAAATGGACATGAAATATCTGTAAACTCTGCCATTCATAGTTGAGACTGTTTCCACAAGTTGGAACTGTGGTGGAGAATGATGGAAATGTCTCTCATCTGTCTTTAAGATGGTTTAGGTCAGTAGTCCCCATACTGTGGCCTGTACCAACAAAGGAGCCAAATTCCTCCAGCTGACATCAACAATGGGGAACAATTCTTCCCTCTGGCAACAAGGAGGGAGAACAATTCCTTCCTCTGACACCAACAATGGAGAACAATTCTTCCCTCTGGCAACAACGATTCAGAACAATTGCTCCATCTGACACCAACAATGGAGAACAATTCATCCCTCTGACACCAACAATGATGAGGAAAAATTTCTACCACTGACAACAACAACGGGCATTATTTTTGCCAATTAAATCGATGAAGGTGTGTTTTTTTTCCCACTGATTACAGGTGCTGTTTTTTTTTACCCCCACTGATTACTGAGGCTAGGGGCATTTTCTACTCCCACTGGCCACAGTCTGGTCCCCCTAAAGTTTTAGGGTCAGAGAACTGGCCCTTGTTTAGAAAATTTAGGGATCAATGGTTAAGATTGATTTTCAGTGTAATTTTCATGATCTGTTAACTTAAAACTGGGAAGCGATTGAAACTTTATGTGGCATGTGTAAGCTGTTCAGTTCCAGTATTGTTTTTTTTAATGAAATTTGATTAAAAATATATAAAATTGCTAGTACAATGCCACGTCCATGGCCAGCATATGACTGTATGGTTGCCTGAGCATTTGCAAGCAGATGTCTTCAAGGTACAGTAAGGGAAAAAAGTATTTGATCACCTGCTGATTTTGTACGTTTGCCCACTGACAAAGAAATGATCAGTCTATAATTTTAATGGTAGGTTTGGTGGTCTAAAATTGTATATGTTGAGTGCGCTACTCTCCTTGCAATACACCTCCCTGTTCAGTGTTTAACCTACATAAATATCCTAACTACTAACATGCGTACCAATACCTTCAATAACCAAATATTCCATTTGCAAATATCAGCATGTAAACAGCATACAAAAAAAACATATAAAATGTTCCCCCAAAATAAAAATGAAAATAATTAGTCCAAATTCATGTGCAAAGTGCAATGTGCAATTCAGCCTTCCTTTAGATCAGTGTTATTCGTGACTCATCGTGACAATTCCACCACTGTCGTGACAAAAACCACCACCGTCTAGATTGGCCACTCACCAGCTGTCAGTGGACAATGCGCCTTTGGTTCATTAGTAGGGATAACCACTCCACCTGTATCGAGCCTTTGCTGACCCCAATGAGTATTATATGTGCCTTGTTATCCTCATAAAAAACAAACAGCGATCATTGCGCAATATATAAAAGCTGTTTATTGTAACCAAGATTAAAAAATAAACTGTTCACTCACATTTGGAAGTGCCCATGAGCTGGCACCAAGCTGTTCCAGCAGCTAATGATGGGTGTGGGTACGATGTCGTTCAATTCCCGTGCCGGCGAGGTTTGGTGGTCTGTTCCTTTTTGTAGGATTGCCATTCCTCTGTGCTTGCTGGGGAGTACTGGCTGCAGATGGTACAGGAGAGCTGGCGCCATCTTGCTGCTGCCCATGCGTGAAGAAAGCTGTAAGCTTTTGCAGCTTCCAGTTCTCTTCCTCTTGTTAGTCATGATAGACAGCGTCCGCGGGGTACCCTCGCCAAGTTGGGGTGTCCGGATTGCTAGTTTGTGGGCTGCTATGTGCCGCTGTGTCCCTGGTGAGTCTGGAGCTCCACTCTCATGCCGCCATCATGGTCATCAGCAAGCTCCGCCCCCATTTTAATGGTAGGTTTATTTTAACAGTGAGAGACAGAATAACAACAAAAATATCCAGAAAAACACAAGATTTCTGGCTCCCAGGTGTCTTCTATAAAGATAAAGAGCTGAGATTAGAAGCACTCTCTTAACCCTTTCCCTGCCAGGCCCTGTGCTCCATTTTGTACACTCAGGTGGCCAGACCATTTTTGTAATTTTTCCATTGCTTTTTTATTTTTCACTTATAGCTTTCGAAGTTTGTAAAAGACCCCCCAAACCATATATTTCTTGAAAGCACATGATCAGTAGAATAAAAAGAAGGTGCTACTGATTTCCAAGGTTCCATGATATTTGCGCAAATGTTTATCCAAACAATATTTTTGCTAATAATCCACTAAAATCATGATTAGCAGATAAATACATAGCAACTTTTACAAAATTCATACTAAATATAACAGCTTAACCTGTATTGACTTAATAAATAACAAATATTTTTAACTTTTAAATTGCGCCTTTTTGCGAAATGGTAAAGATTGAACAGACGTAAAAGCGTAAACACCCAATTTTCTCTAAAGATCTGAAGATTTTCATTTTCCCTTACAGCTTTCAGAATTTGTGAAAGGCCCCCAAAACCATGTATTTTCTGAAAGTATATGACCTCTAGAATAAAAAGAAGGTGCTACTGATTTTTTAGACCCTGCGGTATTTGCGCAAATGTTTATCAAACCAATATATTTGCAAAAAAAACCCCACTAAAACTGTTATTAGCAGATAAAAACACAGCTAATTTTACAAAATTCCTGCTAAATCCCTACTAAATAGAAAAGCTTAACCCGTATAGAGTTAATAAATAACAAAAAATTTTAATTTTTACATTGCGCCTTTTTGCAAAATGTTGAAAATATAACGTACCCAAAAAATTCTCAAAAAATCTGGAGATTTTCATTTTTCACGTACACCTTTCAGAGTTTGTAAAAGACCCCACAATATATATTTTCTGAAAGCATATGACCTCTGGAATAAAAAGAAGGTGCAACTGATTTTTAGGCCCTAAGGTATTTGCGCAAATGTTTATCAAAACAATATTTTTGCTAAAAATACACTAAAACCATTATTAGCAGATAAAAACACAGCTAATTTTACAAAATTCCTGCTAAATTCCAACTAAATATAAAAGCTTAACCTGTATGGAGTTAATACATAACAAATATTTGTAATTTTTACATTGCACCTTTTTCCAAAATGGTTAAAATTGAACATACACAAAAAATTTAAATATATAAATTTCTCAAAAAATCTGAAGGTTTTCATTTTTCCCTTACAGTATTCAGAACTTATGAAAGACCCCCCCAAACCATATATTTTCTGAAAGCATAAGACCAGTAGAATAAAAAGGCAGTGCTACTGATTTTTAAGGCAGCGTGATATTTGTGCAAATGTTTATCAAAATAATATTTTCGCTAAAAATACAAGTCCGCTGAGAAGGCGGATCTGCTTCACAGAGTCTGCTCCGTGTGACAGGGGTCTTACCAGGAGAGGCCGGTCCATTAGGAGAGCTGGGGCACTGCACCCCATGGCGCCGGACTCATACATTTGTATTAGTTTTTTTTTCAAGCCACATGATTAGAAACTGGGGCTCTAATTGGCTTGAAAAAAGTTGGGCTCGGGGCACAGAGCATTGCACCCCGAACCCACCCACTTGTGACAATAGTGATTTTTTCTGAGTCTGGGGCTCCATGCAAGATCTCACCTTGTGGAGTTTCATTGGTCATGAGAACGGTAAGGAATCAGCCCAGAACTACACGGAAGAATCTTGTTAATGATCTCAAGGCAGCTGGGACCATAGTCACCAAGAAAACAATTGGTAACACACTACGCCGTGAAGGACTGAAATACTGCAGCTCCCACAAGTTCCCCTGCTCAAGAAAGCACATGTACAGGCCCGTCTGAAGTTTGCTAATGAACATCTGAATAATTCAGAGGAGAACTGGGTGAAAGTGTTGTGGTCAGGTAAGACCAAAATCAAGCTCTTTGGCATCAACTCAACTCGCCGTGTTTGGAGGAGGAGGAATGCTGCCTATGACCCCAAGAACACCATCCCCACCATCAAACATGGAGGTGGAAACATTATTCTTTGGGGGTGTTTTTCTGCTAAGGGGACAGGACAATTTCACCACAAGAAAGGGACAATGGATGGGGCCATACATAGTCAAATCTTGGGTGAGAACCTCCTTCCCTCAGCCAGGGCATTGAAAATGGTTATTCTAGCATGACAATGACCCAAAACACACAGCCAAGACAAAAAAGGAGTGGCTCAAGAATGAGCACATTAAGGTCCTGGAGTGGCCTAGCCAGTCTCCAGACCTTAATCCCATAGAAAATATGTGGAGGGAGCTGAAGGTTTGAGTAAACTTCAGCTTCAAATTCTTAATGAATTGGAGAGGATCTGCAAAGAGGGGTGGGACAAAATCCCTCCTGAGATGTGTGCAAACCTGGTGGCCAACTACAAGAAACGTCCTCTGTGATTGCCAACAAGTTTTGCCACCAAGGATTAAGTTATGTTTTGCGAAGGGGTCAAATACTTATTTCACTCATTAAAATGCAAACCAATTTATAACTTTTTTCAAATGTGCTGGATATTCTTGTTGTTATTTTGTCTCTCACTGTTCAAATAAACCTACCATTAAAATTATAGACTGATAATTTCCTTGTCAGTGGGCAAAATCAGCAGGGGATCAAATATTCTTTTCCCTCACTGTATACAATGAATTGACCAAAGACACTTTGGGGTTGATTTATTAAAATTGGAGAGTGCAAAATCTGGTGCAGCTGTGCATGGTAGCCAATCAGCTTCTGACTTCAGCTTTTTCGATTAAGCTTTGACAAAAAAAAAACTGGAAGCTGATTGGCTACCATGCACAGCTGCCCCAGATTTTGCACTCTCCAGTTTAAGTACATCAGCCTCTTTATTTGCTACATGGAAGTTGACCCTTAGTGAACAAAATGCAAATGGCTCAGGTTATAGCAGGTAATTGCCAGTACACTACATAACAAATTAAACCACAATGCAATTCTTGAGTACTGAAACTACATAAGCAAATCTAAAGCACACAGTAGCCACTGTTCACTAAGCCATAACAATTATTTGCCATAGCAACTGTTCTCTTATCAGAGGTTGGGAGCTAAATACAAGTCTCAGAGAACAACCAGCACTATGAATAGTGCCATAACTGCTATTAGGATAATAATTAGCCCAATATAGCACTGAACGGGAGTTTACACTTTTTTTTAACAAGTGTACTGGATATGTGTGATGGACTGCCTGACACCCCGACTAGGTATCTCCGCTAAACTACAGCTTTCTCCATCCTAGAACCAGAATATAGCATAATTATCGGACAGGACCAGAAAATTAGGTTAGGACTGTAGATAACAAATGTATCCCTAGCATCAAATCAGAAATAGTTCCACTATGCACAGCATGACAATGCGTCCCAGACACAGTACCTCCATCCCTAATTGCATGGGAAGGGTAGCTAATATTCTCAGGCAGCCAGGTACCCAGGGAAGTTATATAATCCTCTTGGGGAAAAGGTTCCTTGTAACCCCAAGAGGGAGTCTCCTTAGTCTTGGGTCCATAGTCAGTAGGAAGAAGGCTGGCCTCTAAGTCCCTCGAAGAGCCCAAGTCACGTGGATTCCGTGACCATATGTATTATATATGGAAGAGTCAGCTCTTTTCCCCTACAAACTTCCATTCCCTGCACAAACTAGCTCCTCCCCAATCCAACTCAAATTTCCTGAACAAATCCGTTTTTTCCCCTGATATTCCTGTATAAATCCCCCCCCCCCCCCAGTTTCTTTCATAAATGACATGCCTGTCTTTGCTACTCTTATACATCGCTAGCACATATTTAATTTGGAATCTCCACCATATCTATGGTTGTGTTGTTGTTTTTTTTTTTTTTTTATAAAGGCTGAGCCAAAGATCAGTCATTAGTTCCTGGAATAGGTATAAATAAAAGAGACATAAACAGTTATTGCAGCTTAGCCTTATAAATCGATATTAGATATTTTATTATAAAGTATCATATATTAACCGCTTCAGCCCCGGAAGATTTTACTCCCTTCCTGAAGAGAGCACTTTTTGCGATTCGACACTGTGTCACTTTAACGGACAATTGCGCGGTCATTCGACGTTACACCCAAGCAAAATTGACGTCCTTTTTTTCCCACAAATAGAGCTTTCTTTTGGTGGTATTTGATCACCTCTGCGTTTTTTATTTTTTGCACTATAAACAAAAAAAGAGTGACAATTTTGAAAAAAAACGCAATATTTTTTACTTTTTGCTATAATAAATATCCCCCAAAAATATATAAAAAAACAATTTTCTTTCCTCAGTTTAGGCCAATATGTATTCTTCTACAAATTTTTGGTAAAAAAAATCGCACTAAGTGTATATTGATTCGTTTGCGCAAAAGTTATAGCATCTACAAAATAGGTGATAGTTTTATGGCATTTTTATTACTAATTTTTTTTTTTTACTAGTAATGGTGGCGATCTGCGATTTTTATCGGGACTGCAACATTATGGCGGGCACATCAGACAATTTTGACACATTTTTGGGACCATTGGCATTTATACAGTGATCAGTGCTATAAAAATGCATTAATTACTGAAAAAATGTCACTGGCAGGGAAGGGGTTAACACTAGGGGGCGATCAAGGGCTTGTGTTCCCTAGTGTGTGTTCTAATTGAAGGGGGGAGGGGACTGTGTAGGGGAGATGACAGATCGCTGTTCCTACTCTGTATGAAAAGACGATCTGTCTCTTCTCCCCTCAGAGAACTGCAAACTGTGTGTTTAAACACACAGATCCTGGTTCTCCATGCATCAGCAGCGATCGCGGGAGCCCATCGGCGATCGTGACCGCAGGCACTCACATCGGTTCCAGGGGCAAGCAGCAGGAGGCGCGAGTGTGCCCCTAGTGGCCACAGGGCAAAGCAACGTAACATAACGTCGCTTCGCCCAGCCATGCCATTTTTCCGCAGTACGGCGGCTGGTCGGCAAGTGGTTAATAATAGCAGCTTTTTAGTTAGTCCTTGTTCATTCAGGCTTACTTAAGCATACACCTGTGCAGGCACACTCATTCATATCAATTGGGACACAGCAGCTGTGTCTTCTCCCAATTTGATATCCATGTGGGTGTGTACAGGTCCCCAATGCAGACAATGTGAGTTTAGGGGACTCGCACCCACACAGATGTCAAATTGGGAGCAGCATCTGTGTCCTTGTATGCTTAAGTCTGCCTGTGTGAATGAGGCCTTATGGCAATAACAGGTGTTGTATTACAACATACTGTAAAGAAATATCAGATCTGATGTTTCAGTGCATCTGAATGGATAAAGAGGTTTGTTTTTTTGCAGTCTTTTAAAAAGAGTAGTTATTGCTCTGATAAAAATTTTGTTGGCATCCACTTAAGCTTCGTACACACGGTACGAAAATCAGAAGGGGGTGGTCGTTCGACAGGCTGTTGACAGAATTTCTTACCGTTATGCCCCGTACACACGATCGGACATTGATCAGACATTCTGACAACAAAATCCATGGATTTTTTCCAACGGATGTTGGCTCAAACTTGTCTTGCATACACACGGTCACACAAAGTTGTCGGAAAATCCGATCATTCTGAACGCGGTGACGTAAAACACGTACGTCGGGACTATAAACGGGGCAGTAGCCAATAGCTTTCATCTCTTTATTTATTCTGAGCATGCGTGGCACTTTGTGCGTCGGATTTGTGTACACGCGATCGTAAATTCCGACAACGGATTTAGTTGTCGGAAAATTTTATAGCCTGCTCTCAAACTTTGTGTGTCAGAAAATCCGATGGAAAATGTGTGATGGAGCCTACACACGGTCGGAATTTCCGACAACAAGGTCCTATCACACATTTTCCATAGGAAAATCCGACCGTGTGTACGGGGCATTAGTACGCTCCTTTCAACAATTGTTTTCCAATTTTCGGCCAACAAATGTTGGATGACAGGCTAGTACATTTCTGTCAAACGACAGCTCCACGTCAGATTTTTGGATGGTCAGTACACAGATCTGTCACACAAAAGTCGAAAGTACAAGCACGCATGCTCGGAATCCATGCTCACCAAACACGAAATTAGCAGAAGGGCCCCAAAGGGTGGCACTAAAGAGCTGAAATTCCTCGTAGTACATCACTACATTCGTGTTTGTGGCATGACAATTTGTGTAATGTTAGTATGCAAGATAAGATCCTGGCACATGCCCTTTTGACAAAAATCAGAAGCTCATGTTGTCCAACAATCATATGGTGGTGTGTACGAGGCTTTAGAATTGGGAGGCTTAGTTCTTTTCTCAGTGCTTAGTATACAGTCCTTCTTTAGGTGGCAGATAAAAGAAGCATACCTAATCACAATTATGATCTTCTTTTTTCCCCTTACAGTTAGTGCCACCTGTAAGCTGCCTCGCAATTTTCACTATATATTTACATTTTTAAATATGGGTAGGGTAGTGCTACATACAACAGGACAGTAAGCTCAATTCACTATAGCACATGTATTATTCCCCATTATTCATTTTTTTCAGCCATGTGACTTCTGTTTTTAGATCTCTGTTGAAAAAAAGAACATTTTGGCATATAAAGATTGTTATAGCTTAGCAATTTCAGGGGAATGTCACCACAATGTACTTTATGAGAAAGAAGAACTCCAAGACGTTTAATTATAAAGCTTTGGGAGTTAAGTGTAATGCCTCCCTCTTAGATTGTAAGCTCTAACGAGCAGGGACCTCTGATTCCTACTGTATGAAATTGTATTATAATTGTACTGTCTGCCCTTATGTTGTAAAGTGCTGCGTAAACTGTTGGCACTATATAAACCCTGTATAATAATAACAATAATGTCAAAGTCCCCCTTTCCTCGGTTGCTGATGTTCCCAGTGTTAGGTGTGCTTTTAGTTCCTGCACTCTCCATAGCTGAATTAAAGTACAGGGGGTCCCCGGGTTACAAACAAGTTAGGGACTGTAGGTGTGTTCTTAAGTTCAATCTGTTTGTAAGTCAGAACAGGAAAATTTTTTAAGTGTAGCTCCAGCCAAAAAAACTATTTTTAAGTTTTTTGGATAGCATAGGGAAGGGTTAACACCCCTGTAACATTTGTTTTGCTGTCTGTGTCCCTGTTCAGAAGATTTCACCTCACTTTCTGTCCCAATGACAATTGGATTTTGAAAATTTTGGGTTGTGGAAACAAGCCTTGGTGATAAAGCATCAGTGGAGGTACTTTTTCCCCATAATAGCTCTTACAGTAGTGAATTTCCCTTCCTAGGGGTAGATTTCATCTCACTTCCTGTTGTCTCCCTCCGTTTATAAGTAGGAGTCGTTTGTAAGTTGGATGTTTGTAACTAGGGGACCCCCTGTAGTCAGCTCCACAGCAGATAGATTTCTCAACTGCCACGGAGCACTGAAAAGCTTTATAATTAAAATTAATATATATATATTTTTTTACAAATAAAAGCAATGCTGCTCATTTAACCCTTTCATGCCTAAGCTTATTTCTGGCATTTGTTGCTTACAAGTTAAAATCTGTATTTTTTGCTAGAAAAATACTTAGAACCCCCAAACATTATATATATATATATATATATATATATATATATATATATATATATATATATATATATATATATATATATATATATATTTTAGCAGAGACTCTAGAGAATAAATTGGTGATTGTTGCTATATTTAATGTCACGCGGTATTTGCACAGCGGTCTTTCAAATGCACTTTTTTGGGAAAAAAGACACTTTCATGAATGAAAAAAAAAATAAGCAGTAAAGTCAGCCCAATGTTTTGTATATTGTGAAAGATGATGGTACACAGAGTAAATGGATACCTAACATGTCATGCTTTGAAATTGCGCACACTCGTGGAATGGCAAAAAACTACGGTACCCAAAAATCTCCATAGGCGATGCTTTAAAAAAAAATTAACGGTTACCAGTTTAGAGTTACATAGGAGGCCTTTAGCTGGAATTACACGTGTGATTTGAACACCGTTTATATATGCGGGCACGACTTACACATGCATTTTCTTTGCTGCACGAGCTTGCGGGGACGGGGGCGCTTTAAAAAAAATGTTTTTTTTCCTATTAATTATTTGTTTTTTTCACATTGTCACTTTGAAAAAAAAAAAATATGATCACTTTTATTGCTGTCGCAAGGAATGTAAACATCCCTTGTGACAGTAATAGTTGGTGACAGGTACGCTTTATGGAGGGATCGGGGGTCTAAATCCCCAAATCCCTCCTTTGCACTTCAAAGTATTCAGATCGCCAAAAACGGGAGGGGGGGCGCCCGCTCCTTTAAAGAGCCAACTACCCCCTCTATAGGCATCATCCCGGTATAACCCCTTAAAGCCAAGGCTGCATATGTGCGTACGGTCAGCTCTAAGGGGTTAAATCTATATTTAGGTGACAATATAGGGATATCAATACTCATGGATGGTTCTTAAAGCGGACCTTCAGTTATGTTTTCAACTTTCTATCTAATAAATCTTCTGCCCTTGTTGTTTTAACTTTGGATAGTAAAACATTTTTTTTTCTGCCAGTAAATACCTTATACAGCCAACTTCCTGTTTCAAGTCTGGTCATTGGCCTAGGCTTATGACATAATGCACAGCTCTCTCTCTCACGCTTGTGAGAGCTTGCCAGGAACGGAGGGGGAGATGAGTCATTAGAGGGCCATTGAGAGCTGCAGGGCTGCTGGGCTGCAGAGCTGGAGTTGTGCCTTTGTGTGTCTGTGTAAATCCAGGAAGTGAACAGGCAGCAGCTTCAGCTGCCCACAGTTACAATGGATGCAGCTAGACTTAGTGGAGGGAGATTTCTGCAGCATATTTGGCAAGTACAGAATCACAGTATATATAAAATAATATGCAAAGTGGTTGGAGGGAAGCATCAGAATGGCAAAGATGTTTTTATCACAAATTATGAGAGCAGACTGTAATTCATTTTTAAGAATATCACTAAGATATGTGGTTTATCATAAAAAAAAGGTTTTTAGCTCCCTCTACCTGATGAAAAACTTCTGGATATGTGGTTATCATACCTTTTTAAACTGTGAGAAAAGCACCAACCTAAACCAGGGGATGTCTTCCAAATTCCAATACCTTCAAATCAAACATTTCATTCAAACATGGACATGCGCCTAATCTGACTTGTCTTCCCTTAGGGCCTGTTAAATGGCCTTATTGAATAACCTACAGGGCCAGGGCCTAATCTCTTTTGGCCATTATCTATTACTTGCAACAGCTATAAACACCTTCCCTTTTAACACACAAAAATGGGAATGAGACCTTGACAAACACATAATGGAGGACAATTGGTATCATATCTGGACTGCTAAGGCCAAAAGCTCAGTCCAGGTATTAGCCCTGGAGGCTAATTATAAACTTCTCTGCTGGTTCCCAGTCCCCTGAGAGTATCTCATACAGTTCCTACATACTCATCGTTGTGTTTTCTGGTGGTTGTCAGGCTGAGGGCTCATTCAGGCATATTTAGGACTAGTCGGCGTTTATCAGTTAATCTATACAGTCATAGGCACATTGTTTTGCAAAGGCTCCTCTGATCTCCTTCTAAAAAGGACCTTCCAAAAAACTGACATTTGCACTAACAATTAATTCAACTTGTTGGAAAGATGTCAACAACTTCCTTTGCGGAAATCAAGCACCGGGTTTCCCAAATTTTATCCCTTGAAAAACTTACTGTGAAGCAAAATGATACTATGGCGACATTTTGGAAATGCTGGAACCATGGATTGAGTCTTTCTTCTCCCCTACCTTTCACAAAGACCCTTTGACAATATGAAGATCACTTACCATTTTTGCCTCCCTACTTGCTACCACTCCCCCCACGTTTTTTCCTTCCTCAGCACACGCCCCTTTTTCTCTTCCTTCAACCCTCCTTCTACATTTTCCATCTCTGCTTTTTTTTCACCCCTCTGTTTCTCGTTCCCTTGTCACTTTTACACCACCTGCTGACAGATGCTACCCTAGACCTTCCCTCATCCTATCCCTTTTCTCCGAGAATTCATAACAAGACCGTGAATTGTTGATAACATTATCCAACATTATCCATCCCATGACCGATGTCCCTCTGATTCCTTCTGTATTGAATTGTATTATAACTGTACTGTCTGTCCTCATGTTATAAAGCGCTGCAAAAACTGTTGACACTATATAAATCCTGAATAATAATAATGTAATCTCTATTGTCAAGATTCCACTGTACTGCATATAAACTGCAAACTTCTGTATGGCTTGGCATTTTTACCTGCTTACATTCTTCAAAATGACAAATATAAAAAAAAAAAAAATGCTTTCAGCTCAAAAATGCTGCAGTAGTGATTTTGTGAAAGCATCGGCCTGTAGTTTGAACAAACAATAGTGCTGATAATGCCACCTAGTGGTTAATAACCATAAAGACTAAAAACAATCAAAAGAAATGAGAGGAAATTAAAAAAGATTTTATTTTCATCTTTTCTACTGAAAAAACACTCCTTGATAAAGGCAAAAACATGATTTTGTTGAGCTTTTTTTGTAGTTGAAAAATCCAGCAATCACAAACTTTATTTTGGGGTTGTAAACATACTTGGCTTGATTTACTAAAGAAGTAAAGACTGCATTTATATTAAAGTGATAATAAATCTTCAGTATTTTAAGCACTTTCAGCTGCTGATTTAATCACTTATTGAGTATGCAGCTTCTTTTGTCTTTTACTCTTTGCCTAAGTCCCATTTTAAGCTGGTGCCATGACTGCTGCCACTGGTTTCCCATTTCAGGGTGGCTCTATTTTCTTGCAGCATCCTATGGAGTCACCCTTCTATGTAGGGACTAGAGTTGTATCATTCTACACTGTGTGCATCAAAACAGACCCATAGCCAAGAATGGCAAGGCACTTCCCTTGTGCTTTCTGGGAATGGCTCTGTAACGCGTAATCACTGCAACCAACCACAGTATCACAAAATGCAAGCAAAGGCTGCTGTAGGCAGTCATGTCTGCCTGACTGGTGATCAGGAAGCACTCTTTACACACTGATTAGTGTGTGAGAGCAAAGAAGGCCCCCTGACCACCAGCCAGCACCAGCGCAATCCAGTAATAGTGCCAACATTATTAAAAATGCATTCTTCACTGTGATTCCCCCCCCCCCCCCCACTACAGTATATGTCAGCCCCACGCTGCCCCTGATCTGACCCCGCCATCTCCCCACATCGGTACATTAACTGCATCATCTCCATTCCCCCCACTGTATGTGACCTGTACATTAGCCCCTTCACCCTCTGATCCATCTGGGGCACTTTTCTCTCCTACTGATACTGGGGCATTTTTCTGACCACTGGGGACTTTTTTCTCCACTAACCACTAACCCTAGGGCAGCGATGGAGATCTTGGCACCCCGGATGTTTTGGAACTGCATGTCCCATGATGCTCTGGCACTCTGAAGTGTAGTGGAGCATCATGGGAAATGTAGTTCCAAAACATCTGGGGTGCCAAGGTTTGCCATCACTGCCCTAGGGCATTCTTTCTCACATTGACATTTACACCCAAGCATCCTCCAACCAGGTCCGTTCACACTATGGCATTGCAGCAACATGCACTCTACCGCAACAGGTGCCAGTACACTTTAAGGGCTCATTCACACAAGCAACTATTACCGCTGCCCCTCTCAAAAGCAAACAGCGATATGTTGCCTCCCCACCTAGTATTTTAACTCTTAAAATGGCAACCCACCATGCATGCATTGCATGTGTGTAGCACCCCTCTGACACCCAAAAGGCAGGATAGCATCTCCAGAGGCAAGGGTGGGCTAACATTCCACCCCAGGGCTGAGTCCATGGCTAAAATGGGCGGACCAAGAGAAAGAATATTTGGCACCAGTCACATTTGTCTGTTTAAAGTTTTATTGCAGAACATTTAGCGAGGTGAGGGTTAGGGTTCCCAGCTACCACTGAAGATCACTTACAGACTCTCCAAATTATTATTAAATTGGATTTATATAGTGCCAACAGTTTATGCAATTCAATATCCAGCTTCATAGTGTCAGAACCTTTAAGACGACCCAGCAACACTAAGCACATTCACAAATTTCAGTGCTTCCTCCAAGTGAGTCATCAGGCCCTTCTGAGAGACCAGCCTTCTTCCTGGCTCTCTCCAGCAAGGGCATAGTTGCCAACAGTCCCGATTTTCCCGGGACAATCCCGATTTTGGGACTCTCGTCCCGATTGGGGGCTGTCCCGAATCGGGATTTTCCATAAGGAAAATCGGGAATGTTTGTTTTTTTGTTTTTTTTGGAGCAGCAGGCTCCAGCAAAATGGCGGCCGGCGCCGTCGCTCTATCTTCCTCTAGTGTTGAGTGGAGAGGGGAAGGGGACTCGATCCGTGCAGCCAATGAAGCGGCTTCTTTAGCTGCACGGCCCCTCCCCTCTCCACTGAAGCGAGCAGAAGACACGGCGCCGTTGCCGTGTCTTGCTGAAAGTTCCCCAGCCCCGTACTGCGCAAGCGCTGCGCCTGCGCAGTACAGGGGGTCCTCCATTGCCGAGGGGTACTTTCTCGGCAGAACACTGGCTGCTCCTGCACTGAGCGGGGGCCAGGCTGCATTGAGGGGGGGCTGCACTGAGGGGGGGCTGCACTAACTGAGGGGGGGCTGCACTGAGGGGGGGCTGCACTGAGGGGGGGCTGCACTGAGGGGGGCTGCACTAACTGAGGGGGGGGCTGCACTAACTGAGGGGGGGGCTGCACTGAGGGGGGGCTGCACTGAGGGGGGCTGCACTAACTGAGGGGGGCTGCACTAACTGAGGGGGGCTGCACTGAGGGGGGGGCTGCACTGAGGGGGGCTGCACTGAGGGGGGCTGCACTAACTGGGGGGGCTGCACTAACTGAGGGGGGCTGCACTAACTGATAGGGGGCTGCACTGAGGGGGGGTCTGCATTAATAGAGGGGGGCTGCACTGAGGGGGGGCTGCACTAATAGAGGGGGGCTGCACTGAGGGGGGGCTGCACTAATAGAGGGGGGCTGCACTGAGGGGGGGTCTGCACTAATAGAGGGGGGCTGCACTAATAGAGGGGGGGCTGCACTGAGGGGGGTCTGCATTAATAGAGGGGGGGCTGCAATAATAGAGGGGGGCTGCACTGAGGGGGGTCTGCACTAATAGAGGGGGGGTCTGCACTGATGGAGGGGATCTGCACTGATGGAGGGGGTCTGCACTGAGGGGGTCTATACAGACTCTGGCGGGGGCACCTGATGCAAGGACAGACTCTGGCGGGGGCACCTGATGCAAGGACAGACTCTGCTGGTGGCACCTGATGCAAGGACAGACTCTGCTGGTGGCACCTGATGCAAGGACAGACTCTGCCGGGGGCACCTGATGCAAGGACAGACTCTGCCGGGGGCACCTGATGCAAGGACAGACTCTGCTGGTGGCACCTGATGCAAGGACAGACTCTGCCGGGGGCACCTGATGCAAGGACAGACTCTGCCGGGGGCACCTGATGCAAGGACAGACTCTGCCGGGGGCACCTGATGCAAGGACAGACTCTGCCGGGGGCACCTGATGCAAGGACAGACTCTGCCAGTGGCACCTGATGCAAGGACAGACTCTGCTGGTGGCAGGCGACGTGGCTAGTGACACGCTCAGGGATCCCACTGATTCGGCATTTCGGGTGAGTTGAATGATTTCATTTTATATTACAATGTAATAATAGAAATTATGCGCTTCAATCATCCTGACACCATAACAACCATGGTGCCGGGATGATTGAAGCGTTAACACCAGGCGTTTGGAGTATCTGCTGATTGTTAAACTTTCTAGAATACACATATTTCTATTGTGTAGGATCTGGGGCTGCTGTCCCGTCATTTCCCTCTCCCCCTTTCCTTCTCCCCCTTTCCCTCTCCATCCCTCATTCATCTCAGACTCTAACCACACCCTCTTGAGCCACGCCCATTTAAGCCTCGCCCACTTTCACGTAAGCCACCCCCACTTTCGCGTAAGCCGCGCCCATTTTCACATAAGCCACGCCCATTTTTCGACGCGGCACGCTTCACGCGCCGCACTTATGGATTTTTGCTAAGCCACGCCTACAAATGAATGCCCCACCCCCTAATTATTGTACGGCTCCGCCTACAGCCAAAAAAGTGTCCCACATATTTTTTTTTCAATGTTGGCAACTATGCAAGGGGCCTTCCTTGGGTCTCCTCCTTGGCACAGCCTTCTCCAGACCAGACATGACAGCTTCAATGTCACTTCAGCACATTGGGCTCCAAACCAGTCTATTGGGCCTACACAGCAGAGCTCCATCCAGCAGCACCTCTCTGGGCCTCAGCCCAGGGAAAGCAAGTGAGCACATGGCCTGTCCCAGATATTTATATCGCCCCCTAGCATGCACCAGTGGCATAAACCTCCTACTGGATTGGCTGAAGGAAATATAAGTATTCATAACTTAGTTTTGTTTGTGAAATCTCATACTATGACCAATGATACCAGTGATGTCCACTGGCAACAGTGAGAATTCACAAGCCAATTTAAAGAGACTGTAAAGGCTCATTTTTTTTTTTTTTTTAATTAACAAACATTTCATACTCACATGCTCTGTGTAATGGTTTTACACAGAGCAGCCCCAATCTTCCTCTCCATACTCTGTGTAATGGTTTTGCATTGCACCCCATCACGGGTCCCCCGCCGGCGCTTCTGTCCCCTCTGCTTTGCTGCGTGCCCCAATTAGCAAGCTGCTTGCTCTGGGGGCACTCATGCATGCTCATTCTTGAGCCGCCTCTGTGTGTGTGTGTCTATGGGACACGCTAAAAATCGCTGATCACCGACATTACTAGTAAAAAAAATAATAATAATAAAAATGCCATAAATCTATCCCCTATTTTGTAGACACTATAACTTTTGCGCAAACCAATCAATATACGCTTATTGTGATTTTTTTTTACCAAAAATATATATTGGCCTAAACTAATGTAGAATTTTTTTTTTACATTTTTTGGGGGGATATTTCTTATAGAAAAAAGTAAAAAATATAGTTTTTTTTCAAAATTGTCGCTCTTTTTCTGTTTACAACGCAAAAAATAAAAACCGCAGAGGTGATCAAATACCACCAAAAGAAAGCTCTATTTGGGAGAAAAAAGGACGTCAATTTTGTTTGGGGACAGCATCGCACGAACGTGCAATTTTCAGTTAAAGCGTTGCAGTGCCGTATCGTAAAAAATGGCCTGGTCATTGGGAGGGAAATCTTACGGTCTGTAAGTTGGTTAAAAAGAAGCAGCATCCTTGACTGTAAGGCCTCATGCAAACAGGACGTTTTAAAAAGGCCAGCTCTGCAGCAGCGCTAAAATGCCTGTTTTTTTGTGTTTAGACATTAGCGTTATTGCGTGTTATCCCACGTTTTTGCACGTTAGCGTTTTTTCATTAAAAACACTACCTAAAATGTAAAAACGCCTAAAAACGTCAAACACGGGTTGATGCGTTTAGCCGCTTTTTTGGTGTTTCTCGTTTTTACTGCTCCTGGAAGCACATGGTCGTTTTTTTTCCACTGTCTCTAAACGCCTCTTACAGTTTATGTGTGCATGGACACATAGGCTAACGTGGAGGGGCTTTTTTAAAAAAAACATCAAACGCCCCTAACAGCAGCTGTAAAAACGTCCCCTAATGAGCCCTAAAAGACAGGAGGGTTTAATTCTGTTTTAAGGCTGTCAGCAGATCGACCTCTACAAACGCCTAAAATGGAGAGCAACTGGGCATGTGCAGAGCAGGGGACACAGTGTATTACTGGATTATAAACAGTATAGGCACTTATTTTTAATGTTTTATATAGCTATACCTGCAAAATGGGCCAACCTGAAGTGATCTAGCAGGACTTCATTTTCTGACTAAAGTTCCACTTTAAGCTTAGGGAAAAAACAATGCTTGATCTGCAACTGCCCTGGTACTGCACATGTGATCATCCAAGATCCACTCAATCAAAGACAGTTCCCATGGTGTAAAAGAAAAAAGAGAGCATAGACTTCTGATGAGGACGAAACGCGTAGGGTCTACTTGCTACCCCAGCCACCTTCTTTACTACGCTTTAGTTCAGTTGAACCAAATTTTTACTGCCAAGATTTTTTATTGGATGTTGGAAAACATATTTATTTCAATAAATCCCTTATCCTTGTTGGATTTACACTATGTGGAGGCTCTCTTCTTTCTTTTACACCATGGGAACTGTCTTTGATTGAGCGGATCCTGGATGATGACTAAAGCTGGCTATACTTCCGAGTAGGACAGCAAATCAAGATAGCTGGACACCCAGGCTTAGCTCATCTCCTTTGTTGGCGAGTAAGGCTCCAGGCTCCCCTTCTGCCAAGAACATTCCATCGGTTGGGATTGGACCTACTCTCACCGCTTGGCGGTACATGCACATTTGACTCACCGCTGATAGCCTGAAGAGTACTTCATCTTTCCTTACTTCCTGAAGTTTTTTGATGTGAAGACATCATTCTGCATGTCAGCTCACCCCCAGAGTTCCCTGAGAAGCATAAAAGATTTGGAATACCAACAGTATAATAGTTTCACCTTTATGAACCCTCACGTTGTATATTTACATGGACTCTAGATGCCAAATATTATGTCCACATGGTATCACTTTTCTGTGTTTATGACATATATTATCTTGACACATCAGGCATGTGCTGTTCATACTAGCATCTATCCACCCATATCTGTACGTTTTTGGCACACAGTGATTTTTAGGATTACTCATTCACAGTGAGTTGACCCTGAGTTCTCTTCTCACTTTATTTGCTTTCTCACTGATGATGTGATATTCACTGCCATTTGTAGATATATTCTTGTCATAAGTATTATCCACATTGATTCATACACATTTCACTAGTGAAAATTTGGTTTATATGCCACAGTGATTTCTGCGACTGTAATTCTCCATACAGTCGCATAAATATTTATCGACATACGTTTCATTATATTTTTGTTTTGAGTGTCACCACTATGTCTTAAGCACTTTGTACACATAGATTTACATTTGGATTATTTCTAGTGTACTCATCTTTATTAGTGCTACACATTTTGTTTATATTATTACTTCACAATTAGTCTGATTGTTGAGTTGGCTGCTCAAGATTTAGAGTTGGCGCGGCACTTTTATCACAAATTTATTCTCACAACTTACTTTAGAGTTCCTCTTTACACCAGAGGCCATAGGTGTTCCCCCTTCTATCAGAGTCCTCTCCGTACATCAGAGTTCTCAGTGTTCCCTCTTAAATCAGGGTTCCCAGAGCATCCCTTATGTTAGAGGCCCCAGAGATCTCCCTACATCAGAGTCTGCAGAGTTCCCCCTTACAGCGAAAGGGAACTCTGCGAGTTCAGATGTAAAAGGGGAACTCTGTGGATGTAAAGGGGGACTCTTGTTATTAACTTCATATGATTAGAAATGTTATTTAATAGCAAAATATATGTATAGTTTATACTACAAAACAAAATTGCTGTGCGCTGCTAAAGTGTTTGGGTTTGACTTGAAGAAAAGGTGGCAACCCTAAGTGTGGCCCCGAACCTCGTCTTCTGGGGTCCCTCGGCTGCTGCTCCTCGCATCGGTTAACCCCCTGGGAGAAGCTCTCTCCCTGGGGGTTACCTTGCGGGCGTGCTCCCGTGTCCAGCATTTGCGTCCATAGACACAGAATGCCGGGCTCGGCCCCGCCCCCCGCGTCATTGGATTTGATTGACAGTAGCGGGAGCAAATGGCTGTGCTGCTATCAATCTATCCAATCAAGAGCCGAGAACCCCGGGCAGAGGGGAAGAGCGCGTCTCCACTGAGGGGATTACGGGGCTCAGGTGGATGCATTAAGGAGAAAAAACACGAGGGTTGCAACCCTTTTAAGTCAGCAGTTACAAATATTGTAGCTGCTGAGTTTTAAAATTAGGGCACTTACCTGTCCAGGCATCCCACGATGTCATCATCTGAGTCGATTCTGCAGTCGGATATCAGGTGCTGGCGCCGCCATCCTAAGGGAAACCAGCAGTTGAAGGCTTGCGGCTTCACAGTCGGTTTCCTACTCCGCATGCGTGACCTGTGAAGTGCCCCTGAAGGCTGCGGGATAATGGGGGGGGGGGGGGCAAACTTCTGGCTCAGTTTGCCGAGCCAGAAGTGGGAGCGGGTACCTGGGTCTGACAAAAGGTATAACCACTTGGCCTAGGGAAGGTTTTACCCCCCCTCTTCATTACCAGGGCGTTTTTTGCTATTCAGAACGGCGTTACTTTAACCTCTTCAGATCCGGGCTATTGCCAAATGACGGCAACAGCGCGGATCTACATTACCGGGACGATGTCTATTGAAGTCGTCCCCTTTCCTCGTTCTCAGCGCGCTCTCATGAGCGCGCCTGGGGGAAAATGTGTGTTGGCCGTGTCCCTTGGACACAGCCAATCACAGATCGCTGTAAACTGCCAATCACAGCGGCCGTTTACAGCGCGATCGCCATCTCTCATTGCCGGCTCTCTCTCCTCACACAGAGACAGCGTGTGAGGAGAGAGAGAGATTCTCTGAGTAAATTTTTACAGTATAAAAGAGAAAGTGTGCCCAAAAAGTGCCCAACAGTGCCCACAGTGACATCTATCTAGTGCCATCTGTGCCCACCTGTGCGCATCAGTGCCCACTTGTGCCATCAGTGTATCATCTGTGCCATCAGTGCCCATCTGTGCCATCTGTGCCCGTGTGTGCCCATCTGTGCCCATCTGCAATCAGTGCCCATCTTTGCAATCAGTGTGCATCTGTGCCACCTCATCAGTGCCCATCTGTGCCACCTCATCAGTGCCCATCTGTGCCATCTCATCAGTGCCCATCTGTGCCACCTCATCAGTGCCCATCTGTACCAATCAGTGCCCATCTGTGCCGCCTCAGTGCACATCTGTGCAATCAGTGCACATCTGTGCCGCCTCATCAGTGCCCATCTGTGCCGCCTCATCAGTGCCTATCTGTGCCGCCTCAACAGTGCCCATTTGTGCCACTTCAACAGTGCCCATCTGTGCCACCTCAAAAGTGCACATCTGTGCAATCAATCAGTGCACATCTGTGCCGCCTCATCAGTGCCCATCTGTGCCGCCTCATCAGTGCCCATCTGTGCTGCCTCATCAGTGCCTATCTGTGCCGCCTCATCAGTGCCCATCTGTTCCACCTCACCAGTGCCACATCAGTGCATATCTGTGCCCACCTGTGCCACCTCATTAGTGTACATCTGTGCTGCCTCAGTGCCCATCTGTGCCACCTCATCAGTGCCCATCTTTGCTGCCTCATCAGTGCCCATCTGTGCCACCTCACCAGTGCCACATCAGTGCATATCTGTGCCCACCTGTGCCGCCTCATTAGTGCACATCTGTGAAATCAATCAGTGCACATCTGTGCTGCTTCCTCAGTGCCCATCTGTGCTGCCTCAGTGCCCATCTGTGCCACCTCATCAGTGGCCATCTGTGCCGCCTCATCAGTGCCCATCTGTGCGATCAGTGCCCATCTGTGCCGCCTCATCAGTGCACACCTGTGCCATCAATCAGTGCACATAAGTGCTCATCAGTGCCACCTCATCAGTGCAGGCTTAGCACACACCTGTGCAATCTCAGAACCACCAGCAGCCATGTCCAAAAAAAGCTTTTCCGCCGAGGAGGCATACCAAATTCTTTCCACGGCCGATGAGAGCAACGGGGAGCTCTCTTTTTCGGATTCCCTTTCCAATTCGGATTCTGAGTCTGACGTAAATTACGAGCCAGTCCTCAGTAGTGGAACACTTACAGACTCAGAGGAGGAAGAAACGCGGCCCGCCAAACAAAGGCGTTCTGGTGAAGAGGCAGTGGCATCCACTAGCACCGCAGTGCCATCCACCAGCACTGCAGTACCTTGGCAAGAAAGGCCAAGTACCAGTGGGGTGTCATCTCAGCCCCAAAGGGTTAGGTCCCATGCCAGCCTTCCCTATGCCCTCCAGAACCCCTTGTGGCTCCCTCCTAATTCAGGAGAAGCTAGCGTTCCCCCTTTCACTGCCCAGCCAGGAGTCCAGGTTGACACAGAGAATTTTACCCCAATTAATTTTTTTAATTTAATTTTTACGGAGGACATGTTGGTGTCAATTGTGGCCCAGTGCAACCTGTATGCACAGCAATTTATTTTGCAAAATCCCACATCATATTATGCCCGTCCCTTCGAGTGGAGAAACCTGACAGTGGAGGAGTTCAAGGTTTTTTTGGGCCTCACATTTAATATGGGACTCACCAAAAAAAAATGAATTCCGTTCCTATTGGTCAACCCACCCCATCCACCACATGCCGCTCTTCTCCGCGGTAATGCCCAGAACTAGGTATATGATAATAATGAGGTTCCTACATTTCAGTGACAATACCCAGTGCCCTTCCGAAATGATCCAAATTATGAAAGGCTTTACAAAATTTGGCCAATATTAAATTATTTTTCTGAAGTATTCCCCCAGCTGTTCACCCCGGACCAACACATATGTGTGGATGAGTCCCTGGTTAAATTTAGTGGCAGGCTTAAAATTAAGCAATTTATCCCCAGCAAAAGGGCCCGCTATGGGGTGAAGGTGTACAAATTATGTGACTGAGCCACAGGGTACACATATTCCTTCATAGTGTACAAAGGGAAGGACACCCAGCTGCAACCCCCTAATTGCCCGGACTACATGGGATCCAGCGGGAAAGTTGTTTTTCGACCTCATATACCCCCTACTGGAGAAAGGCTACCACCTGTATGTAGACAACTTCTGCACATCTCTGCCCCTGTTTCACAACCTTCACCGGAAGAAGACGCCAGCATGTGGCACCGTAAAAAAGAATCGGAAGGGCTTTCCTCAAAGTCTTGTTACTAAGAAGTTGAGAAAAGGAGAAACGGCAAGTCTGCATAACAAAGAGATTCTGGCAGTGAAGTGGAGGGACAGAAGGGATGTGTACATATTGTCTTCCATCCACAATAACACCTATGTGGAAATCCCCAGAAGGAATGGCCCCACCCAAAAACCAACATGCATCCATGAATACAATTTGTTTATGGGGGGAGTCGACTTCAACGATCAAATGTTGGAATCATACCTTGCCACAAGACGGACATACCATTGGTACAAAAAAGTAGCAATTTATTTTTTTCAATTGGCCATATTCAATTCCTATATCATTTACCGCAACTCCACCCAAAACCCCCAACCCTTCCTTGGCTACCAGGAGGAAATTTACACTGCCCTTATATTCCCGAACGGCCCACCAGAAAACATCCGATCAGATGTTGTTAGTCGACTCTCCGAACGTCACTTTCCAGATAAACTCCCTCCCAAACCAACAGGCCAAAGACGTCAAAAAAGATGTAAGGTGTGTACCAGAGCAGGAGTCAGAAGAGACACATCTTATTATTGTGCACAATGTCATTCCCAACCAGGCCTCTGCATAGGTGAATTTTCCGCCGTTACCATACTTCACTAAATTATTAGTGAAGTTATGGTAAACGTAATCCTGCCTTCACACCCCTTATGCCACTGCCTGCTCTGTAACTGACCCTGGCTTGTTATTCGACCACGCTTCTGCCTGATGATTTTGTACATACCGCTGCCTGATCTGGAACTGACCCTGGACTGTTATTCGACCATGCTTCTGCCTAAGGATTCTGTACATACCTCTGCCTGATCTGGAACTGACCTTGGACTGTTTGACTATGCCTCTTGCCTGCCTCTTGGACTGATCTTGTACCCTGCAACTGGACTTGTGGGATTCAACACAGGGGTCTCACATATGTGAGGGGCTCCAGAATAATTTTTCTGGATGAAGAAATTAATTTTCTTTGTTTTCTCATTCCTAGATTAGGGTCTGGAGACTGGGAGGCTTCAAAGAGATTTGAGTGGGAGAAGCCTCTACCCCTGTCCCCATTCTGTCCTGAAGGAGGCCCTACTTCTGCCTGCTGCCTGTAGGACTTACTGCCGTCATGCCTCTGTTTGTCGCACTGACCACAGCACATGGACCATGTTCCTGCCTACTACCAAGACCAATATTTTGGCACTGCTGACAATCTCTGCCTGCACTGACCCTGGAATGTATATGGAGAGTATGCCTGCCTGCTGCCTGTACTGACTATGGTCAGTATTCCTGCCTGCTGCCTGAAAAATTGTGTTTGCTGTTGCTGACCAAGTCCCTGCCTGCTGCCTGGACCAGTGCTATCCTCCTGTGGACAACTGTACTACTAAAACCACAGGTAATCTTTTGTTTACCCTTTGCTCAGCATAATGTATTTTGGGGTGTAATTCTTGGTATGTGCATGCTATGTGTCCCTGGAACACCTGACGGTGTTCCTTGCATGTTGGATCTCTGTATGTGGCCAGGCTGTGTAAAGGTCTCACACATGTGGTATTGCCATACTCAAAAGGAGCGGCAGAATGTATTTTGGGGTGTCATTTTTGCTATGTAAATGCTATGTGTTGGAAATATCTTATAAACGGACAACTTTGTGTAAAAAAAAAATGCGTTTTCATTTTTTTCCACATTTTCCAAAAACTTCTGGAAAAAAATGAACCGTTCAAAAGACTCATTATGCCTCATAGATTATACGTTGGGGTGTTAGCTTTCCAAAATGTGATCATTTTGTGGGAGTTTCCATTGCCCTGGTGCTCCAGGGCCTTCAAAATGTAATAGGTGGGTGAGAAATGAGATGTGTAATTTATGCTCCTAGAACACCTGAAGGTGCTACTTCAATGTTAGGCCTCTGTATGTGGTCAGGCTGTGTAAAAGTCTCACACATGTGGTATCGTTTTACTCAGGAGTAGCAGAATGTATTTTGGTGTGTTATTTTTGCTATGTAAATGCTATGTGTTGGAAATATCTTATAAACGGACAACTTTGTGTAAAAAAAAATGCGTTTTCATTTTTTTTCCACATATTCCAAAAACTTCTGGAAAAAAATGAACCATTCAAAAGACTCATTATGCCTCATAGATTATACGTTGGGGTGTGTGCTTTCCAAAATGGGGTCATTTTGTGGGCGTTTCCATTGTCCTCGTGCTTCAGGGCCTTCAAAAGTGTAATAGGTGGGTGAGAAATGAGATGTGTAATTTATGCTTCTAGAACACCTGAAGGTGCTACTTCAATGTTAGGCCTCTGTATGTGGTCAGGCTGTGTAAAAGTCTCACACATGTGGTATCGTTTTACTCAGGAGGAGTAGCAGAATGTATTTTGGGGTGTTATTTTTGCTATGTAAATGCTATGTGTTGGAAATATCTTATAAACGGACAACTTTGTGTAAAAAAAAAATGCGTTTTCATTTTTTTCCCCACATATTCCAAAAACTTCTGGAAAAAAATGAACCATTCAAAAGACTCATTATGCCTCATAGATTATACGTTGGGGTGTTAGCTTTGCAAAATGGGGTCATTTTGTGTACGTTTCCATTGTCCTGGTGCTCTAGGGCCTTCAAAAGTGTAATAGGTAGTCAACAAGTTAGATGGGTAATTTATACTTCTTGAACACCTGATGATGCTCCCTGCATGTTGGGCCTCTGTATGTGGCCAGTTAGTGAAAAAGCCCCACACATGTGGTATTGTAATACTCAGAAGGAGTAGCCGAATGTATTTTGGGTTGTCATTTGTGGTATGCACATTCCATGTGAGAGAAATAAGCCATTACAATGGCAATTTTCTGAAAAAAATATAAAGAAATAAAATAAAATCTTAATTTGCAAAAAATTGTGGGAAAAAATGACAACTTCAAATAACTCACCATGCCTCTTACTAAATACCCTGGAATGTCTACTTTCCAAAAAGGGGTCATTTGGGGGGCATTTGTACTTTCCTGGCTTGTTAGGGTCTCGAGAAATGAGATGGGCCTCAGTACATCAGGTGTGATCATTTTTTTATGATTTGCACCATAGCTTGTAGACTCTATAAATTTCACACAGACCACATAATATCCACTAATTTGGGTTATTTTTACCAAAGATATGTAGCAGTATAAATTGTGGCCAACATTTATGAAGAAAAATTGCTAATTTGGAAAATGTTATCACAGAAACGAAGAAAAAAGCATTTTTTTCAAAATTTTCGTTCTTTTTTCATTTATATTGCAAAAGATAAAAAACCCAGAGGTGATCAAATACCACCAAATGAAAGCTCTATTTGTATGAAAAAAAGTACAAAAAAATCATTTGGGTACAGTGTTGCATGACTGAGTAATTGTCATTCAAAGTGTGAGAGCACTGAAAGCTGAAAATTGGTCTGGGCAGGAGGGGGGTTTAAGTGCCCTGTAAGCAAGTGGTTAAAGCTGAGCTCCACCCAAAAAGGAAAGCTCCACTTGTCTGCCTCCTCCCAAAATGTGGCAAATGTGACAACGGAGACAGACAAGTGGAGCTTTCCTTTGTGGGTGGAGCTCTGCTTTAAAATAACGCCGTGCTGAATAGCAAAAAACGCCCTGGTAATAGAGGGGAGAGGGGAGAGGGGAGAGGGGAGAGGGGAGAGGGGAGAGGGGAGAGGGGAGAGGAGAGAGGAGAGAGGGGGAGAGGAGAGAGGGGGAGAGGGGGAGAGGAGAGAGGGGGAGAGGGGGAGAGGAGAGAGGGAGAGAGGGGAAGAGGGGAAGAGGAGAGAGAGGGGTGAGAGGGGAGAGAGGAGAGAGGGAGAGAGGAGAGGAGAGAGGGGAGAGGAGGTAAAACTTTCTGGAGGCCAAGTGGTTAATGATAATGGATGCAGTGGCAGCATGCCCCTCTCTGTTATACAATAAAATAGTCCAACATCGCTGTGCACTGCTATGACCCTGAGGCCTGCTTCACAACTATGCATTTTTAGTGCTTTTTGCACTACAGTCCATTTAACATGGTTTCCTATGCATGTGCAAACCTGCAAAAAGCACTAAAATTGCATAGGTGTGAATCAGGCCTTGTCTGTGTTTCTGAGGCAGAGCTGCATTGCTCTGGGCGTAGCCTCGCAGTAATGCCAATTATACCGCATTTGTTCTGCATAGCAGCGCTTCTTTCTGCGCGGGCTACGGAAACATGGCGGACAAGGGTCACTGGACGGCGCTCTCTAGTAGGAGTAGTCGCGGGGAGATGACGTAGGAGAAGCGCCGGAGCGGTTGTTTCTGTACGCTGAGTGAGTGAGGTGGATTGCAGAGAACCGGTAGTATGGCGACAGCTCTGGAGAACTACATCAATCGTATCCTGGACTGAGTGTTGGCTTTCTGGCTTGTAGTTTACAGTAGTTGTGACTGGTTTATTGTGCTGTATGTGTGAGCTGCGCACAGTTGTTTTTTTCCTGTGTATCCTGGGAATATTTCCTACTCTGCCTGCTCACAGCAAAGCTGAGTTTTGGTCACACAGGACAGAGCAACAACTTTACTGTCTCCTTTCTCCGCAGCGAGGTTATGGTTGTCACCTTATTCCTTTAAAGCTAGACACACATGAATTATACAGGTTCTGAGGCTTATCTAAGGCACTGAGTGGGTTTATTTAGCACCTTAACCACCCACAGAACCTGTGTAATTAATATATTAGGTTCTAAAGGAATGAGGTTGCACCCGTAGGCGAGGAGCGTACCCTGCCCGCACCCCCCGTAGGCGAGGAGCGTACCCCCGCACAAGACCCCCCCCTGCTTGTAGGCGAGGAGCGTACCCTGCCTCCACCCCCCCACCCCGTAGGCGAGGAGCGTACCCTGCCTGCACCCCCCCCCCCCGTAGGCACGGAGCGTACCCTGCCCGTACCCCCCCCCTCGTAGGCAAGCAGTGTACCTTGCCCGCACCCCCCCTGTAGGCGAGGAGTGTACCCTGCCCGCACAAGACCCCCCCCCCCCCCCCCCCGCCTGTAGGCTAGAAGCGTACCCTGCCCACACCACCCCCCCCCTCGTAGGTGAGGAGCGTCCGCTGCCCACACCCCCCCTGTAGGCGAGGAGCGTCCGCTGCCCGCTGCCCGCACACCCCGTCCCCCCCCCCCCGTAGGCGAGGAGTGCACGCTGCCTGCACACACACACACACACACACACCCAGCATAGAGGACAACAAAAGAAGGAACCCCAAAGAAGGAGCAAAGGTGTGTCTTCCTTGTGTTGTCCACCGGGATGTCTGTGCAGGCAGTGTCCTCACATCTACAAAATCTTATCAATTAGGATACATACATGATGGGAAATGAGGTCCCTGATGAATCCAATATGGTGAGTAATGACGTTCAGTGTCTGCGCTTCCTGATAGGAAGTTCAGGGAAGTGGCACACAGGATGCAGGGGTACAATGAGACAGTGGGGTTGATTTACTAAAACTGTATCATGCACAATCTGGTGCAACTCTGCATAGAAACCAATCAGTTTTTTGGCAAAGCTTAATTAAACAAGCTGAAGTTAGAAGTTGATTGGCTACCATGCATAACTGCACCAGATTTTGCCCTCAACGGTTTTAGTAAATCATCCCCAGTGACTTTCTGAAAGTCTGTGTTTGCAGAGGGTTAAGCACATCCTTACCTTTGACATTACCTGGCCAGCTATACTTGCCATGTGGGGAAGGAAAAAAAATGTGTCAGCTGTGGAAGAAGCATGGATCCCTAGTGGTGGATGTACATTAATACATTTTCATTTAACTGCATTGCCTAAAACCAGTTTACGTCCTTAACAGACATTTTTCAGGAACAGTTGCAGTTATTACAGCGGACGGGAGGATGATTGTGGTAAGATTTTCTGTTTGAACAGAGCTGTTGGAATAATAGCTGTGAATGTGTTAGTGTTGTGCCGCTGTTGAGGTTGCTTATTTTTTTGGGTTCTTGGACACGGTATTGATGAATCAACATCAGATTCCTAGCAGAAAATTCCTGTAAAAAAAAAAGCAAGGGTGGGCTGTACGATAAATAAACTCATTCACATGCGTAAAACTTCTTCTAGCTGTTCTTAGATGTGTTTTTTGGCACATATACTGTCCAGCACTGCAAGTTTTTTTTTTTTTTTTTTCCTTCCTGACCTATACAGTTTATATGCCTGTGTGTACAGGCCCAGTAAAAACAGTGGGCTGAAAAACTCGCCTGAATACATAAAAACTCCATGTTTTTAGGCATCTGTGTGCAAGAGCCCTTAGGGTCTGTTCACACCACTGTATCCTAAAAGCACACATTTTCAGAGAATTTTAAAGCCCTGGTAAAGGTAATTATTTTTTACTAAAATAAAAAAGATGTCCTACTTGCCTGCTTGGTGCACAGAGCAGCCCTGAACCTCTTCTTCTGGGGCCCCCCCTAGCACTTTTGGCTCCTCCTCTTCTCCATGTGCCAATATAGGAAGCCACTTTTAAACGTGGGCTTGCTCCCGAGCTGGGCTTTGTGTGTCGATTGATCCACACAAGGCAGCCTCAGCCCTGCCCCACTCTCTGCTTACTGGATTAGCAGCAGGAGCCAATGGCTTCTGATGCTTTCAGCTAAACCTTTGTAAGAGGGCAGATCTGCAGACGAAAACAGTGCTGGATTGGTTGGGGGGGGGGGGGGGGGGGACAGCTACTTAAAGTGTTACTGAACCCACAACAGTAAAATCAGTCTGTATATGCAGTAAAGCATGCTTGTTATACTCGCTGTGAAATGTAAGGGGTTACTTCTCTGCATTGTGTAGAAAGGCTGTTTGATCCTGTCTTCTCTGATCCCCCCCTTCTTCCACAGTCCCCAATCCATCTGCTGATAGTACAGAGTCCTGGTGGCACTCTGCACATGCTCAGTTTACTGTGTATTGCCAGAGAGTTTTTTCTTTTTTTTGGGGGGTAGGGTGCGTGTAATCAGCACTCTCCAGACAGAGGGTCATGCAGTCTCATAGGACGGTCAGATGAGAATAAATTCCTCCCGAGCGGTGCTCGGTCAGACACTGATAGAAGTCACAAGACTGCTATTTACTGGTGATGAGAAAAGGTTTTTAGCAGTTTATATTTACAAAAATAATTGCATTTCCATGTTCTGTTTACTGTGGGAGATCAGATATAGTGAATCCAGGGTCCTGAGTTCAGTAACAGGGAAATGTGTATTTATATGCAATTACTTCATTGTTTGTTTTATTTCTTTCAAGGGAACACTCAAGGGTTTTGATCAGACAATAAACCTAATTTTGGACGAGAGCCATGAGCGAGTATTCAGCTCTTCACAAGGAGTGGAGCAAGTAGTACTGGGACTATACATTGTACGAGGAGACAACGTGTATGTATTGTGATTTTTAAAATGTTGTATTAATTATGTATTGTATGTGTTTACCTATACAACCTTTGAAACTGGTGTTTGTAATGTGGGGGTACACACAAGACGTTTTGGTCGTGTTTTTTATTTATGTTCAACCCAGCGGGCTGAATGGAAAAAAGATTGACATATTGCTGTACTAACTTAATGATGTTAGTGCAGTGATCTTCCCCACGGTGCTATTGTGTTCTGACAGGGAGACTGCCCCTCCACCAGAACACACTGATCATTACTAGCAGCCATTGGCCGATTGGATGCTGGTTTCCCAACATGACTGTTCAACAGCAGCTGGTCATAAGAATAGCTTCTGTCCAACAGACCGCTGTACATATGGGCCGAAAGAGGGCCGGTTCTTGCTGAACTGGCTGATTTTCAGCCCTTGTGTACCCAGCCTAAGGCTAAAAAAAGCTTTATGTACCACACAAAATCTGTGTTGATTACTTGAAGTGCTCCCCACCATCATCTTCCATGTAGACACTGGCTTGTTATGAACTGCCAGGTATACTCAGTAATATCAGCCTGGATTTGTCCCTGGCCATCACATGGTGCAGTGCAAATTTATTGCTAGTGCTGTACACATGTATCTCTTGCAGGGTGCCCTGTGTCCTGACACTGTGACCACCAGACTTATTTATTTATTTGAATTTTTGGTACTGTAGTGTCATATGCACTGCAATTGCTGGCATTTTCAGATCAGGACTAAGGAAGAAATGTGTACTGGGGGGAAGGAAGGTTGAGGAGAGGTCTGTATCACGGGGAAATTTGGTGAGGGGAGAGAGTTCTGCACTGAGGAGGATTTGGGAGGGGAGGAGGGCCTTGAAATCTTTATTGTGGGGATTTACTCTGGGAGGAGGGGGTCATTTTTGGCTATAGTGTGTACACTGGCCTGTACATTACATATTTCTGACCCTTGCACTCTGTGCCTTACATACTCCTGACCCATAGCAGAGTAGGCTCAGGTTTTATTAACCACTTGCTTACTGGGCACTTAAACCCCCCTCCTATCCAGACCAATTTTCAACGCTGACGCACTTTGAATGACAATTGCGCGGTCATACAACACTGTACTGAAATGAAATTTTTATCATTTTTTCCCCACAAATAGAGCTTTCTTTTGGTGGTATTTGATCACCTCCTGCGGTTTTTATTTTTTGTACACTAATGAGGTGGCACAGGTGGGCACAGATATGCACTGATGTGGCACTGGTGAGGCGGCACTGATGGGCACTGATAGGCAGCAGTGATGGGCACTGATGGGTGGCAATAATGGGCACTGATCAGTTACACTGATAGGCAGCACTGCTAGGTGGCACTGATTGGCACTACTGGTGGGCATTGATAGGTGGCACTTTGGGCACTGTTGGCACTTTGGGCACTGTTAGTTGGCACTGTTAGATGGCAAAGATGAGGCAGATGTGCCTCTTCCACTTCGGGACTTTTGGGCCTCTCATCTGAGCCGGTGATCGGCTTTTTTTTCTACTCGCGCTATTTCTACTCCCGGGAATTCAGGTCCGTGCTGTGGCCATCATTCGGCCATAGCGCAGATGTCAAGTGGTTAAACCATGTCCCTTCAGGGCCCTCTCACTGTTACCGCAATTTGACCTTACCCACAATTCTCCAAGGCATGCATAGCACATGCCACATCATCTCTCTACTCATAATGCCTTAGCTTTTTGATGTTTAGGCCTTTCGTGTCTGCTTTTTATTCCAAAATTCCATGCCAAATGGTGTGTTAAAAGTGGGGTGGGGTTTGTGGATGTGGCTACAAGTGAGGTGTGTGATATATATATATATATATATATATATATATATATATATATATATATATATATATAAATTTTTGGTCATGGTCAGTAGGGTGTCACAAGATTTCACTTTGAAAATTTGGTAACCTTAGTACAGAATGTGGTAGCACCCTGGGCAGTACAATGCGCCTTGTCTTGTTTGTTTATAGCAGCACCATAATTCACAGGAAGATACTAATTGAATATTGATAAGGATTTTCTGCTTTAACTCTTTCCATCACTCACTACAGAGCGGTCATTGGAGAAATAGACGAGGAGACGGACTCTGCATTGGATTTGGGGAACATCAGAGCAGAACCTTTGAACTCTGTTGTAAATTGATCCCTGTGTAAATAATTAGCTGTACATGATTTTATTCATTATATATGTTTTCTTACAAGCGTTTGGATAAACATCATATGTATTATTGTTGTTGTGTTTAGTTTATTGTGTATAATAAAATGTTTGTACATTTTTAGACTTTTTCTTCATGCTACTTATGTCTGTATTTAGGCTATTTGCTTTGAATTATAAAGAAGTAAAAGGGCAAGGAATCCAGGCTGATATTCTTGCACCAACTGGATTGCTGCTGTTAGTGGATTTTGATTTTCTTATTTTCACTTTTCAAGCTGTAATTCAGATATCATCGCAGGTTTCAATATTATATCCATTCTGTATAGCAGTTCCCTCTGCAATAGATGATTCATTACACTGTCAGTGGTGAGCACCATACACTTATCAGGGGTCTCCCTCTTAGTATTTCCTCTTCTGTGTTTGAAAACAGAACATACAGGATCTGGCCAGTTTCTTCCTCCCTGAGCTCTTTTCGTTCAGGGAAAGAAGCCAGACAAATTCTGTGACTACAAGTAGCACATATTTGTTCGGCATGTTTAACCCTTCGAATGCCCTGTTGCCTCGCCAGTGTCAGTATAATGACAGTGTACAGTATTATTACTGTCACTAGTGATGTCATTGTCAGTTAGCTCCAGATTGGCTGCCACACTATAAGTCACTGATCACTGCCATTACTAGTATAGTGTCCATACAAATCAGTATCTTGCTCACGAACAGAACTTTTTCAGTGTCCCCAAAATGCAGTTTTTTTGGTTTTTTTTAACCAAAGACATGTAGCAGAATGCATTTTGGCCTAAGTTTTATGAAGAAATTTGATTTTATTGGATATGTTTTATAACAAAGTAACATTTTATTTAGATCTATCTATCTATCTTTTTTTTTTTTTTTTTTTTTTAATTTCGGTATTTTTTCATTTATGTAATAAAAAAACACCAGAAAACAGAGTGGGCTTTACAAATGTAAACACAGTCTTGACTACTGCAGAAGCTGGGAGTGTGTGTAAATACCCTTGCTGATGCTGATGTAAGCCTTACATTGGTGACAGGGAAAAGGGTTAATGACCAGAGGTGACCAGGTCACTGTAGTCTGCAGCAAGGAAAAATCAGGGTGAAAACTGTTACCTGCAGAGAGGAAAAGTGTCGAGAAGTTACCTGATGCTTAATAATAAAGGTGGGAACAGAGCAAGCAGTGCATGTGCGTACTCCAGATGATGATGCAGCAGTAGTTCCTCAGCGTGTAATCCCTTTCAGCAGAGACTGATGAAACGGGGACATAACCATAAAAGGTATTAAAGTATAGTTGTTTCCAATGTTCAGCTCCATGTGACTTTTTGATAAGAACCCATAGAGACTGGGCATACTGTGGCTCGATACCCAGAAAGGGCTCTGTGGCTAACAGTACCCAAAAGTCTGGGTAGTGCTACTGGCAGAAACCAGTGCCTGAGGGTTACATTCCAGGGTAGCATTGCAATCTTCAGTTAAACGGGCTCTAGGTATGCCTCCAAGGCAGCAAAGAGGATTAGGTGATCCAGATAAGCAGTGTGCAGATGAAGTGATTTGAATAAAAAATATCTTGAGGAAAAAAATTGTAAAATGAAAAAATAGGCAAATCTTTTCTCAAAAGAGGAAAGATGTCCATTTCCCTAGGACAAAAAAAACTGAAGCATGCTGGAAGTGGGAGGGGTTATACCTGGCTGGCCAACTGGCTGCTTGCCAGTATCCAAATCCTCCTGAGGTTGGCAGTATAACTCATTCAAATCAGAATAATTACTGATATTGTGTCCCTTAATGAACAGCAAAACAAGATTTTACAAACTACTAGGGTAATTGATCACAACGTGCCTGTGTGATTTAAAAAGCATTGGGAAAGCTAAACGTGAGAATGGCATGTAGGAGCATGCCTTAGGCAGTCAATTTTGCTACACATCCTAATAAGTCTCCCCAAAATTTAAAGGTATTTCCCCCAGTCATCTTCCAGGACAGCCCTTGAGAGATGGAGCTCCTCCCCCGGACAGGAAACGCATTGCCTTCAGCTGTTTAAAAGGTGGTCCCTCAGGCATCTGGTCAGTTTTTTGTGTTTCCTCAGTCGGAGGAGACATGTTGCCTGGAGGACCTGTCTTTCAATGGGGAGATGGAGTTGGAGAGCATCCATCATCAAGGGCTGTCCAAAACAGCCAAATATCCCCCTCACCTTCTTTTCTCTCCCAAGGCCACGGGTTCCCTCTTCATTGGTATGGAGTTCCCTGTCCCCCCTCTCTCCAGGGCCCGGCGAGGGAGTGGGCAGTGATGGCGGAGCATCGGCGGCGGTGTCAGCAGTGAGAGAGCTCACTCTCCATGCTGTAGAACGCCGTGACCTGGAAAAGGCCAGGCGTCACCTCAGGCGGACATGTCATCACTGCGCGCCAGAGGTTGTGGTTCCGGCCTCCGGCGCAGAGAGCAAAGGGGAAGGCCGAGCCGGTGTATATAAAAGGCGCAACAGCATGGGCTTTAGACGGCAACAGCAACGAAGCACCATGGAGGCATCCCACGCTTCGGGGGAGTCAAACGCCGGCTCATCGCAGGTAGGCTGGCCTGGACAGAGTCCTTTTTCCTGTGTATCACTCATTACAAGGGGAGATAAGAGACCCTGGGGGAACCACCTTAAGGCTCTGTTGGGCACCTTAGCACACTGGGAGGAGGCCAGGACTAGATGAGTTTCTTTTGTTAAACAACTCTTTCCTTGTCCCCCTCTCAGAAAGAATCATCCAGATCAGAGAAAGCCACTATCAAGACAGACAAGAAGAAATGTCCTTGTAGTACAAGGCTCTCGTCTAGCTACACAAAAACCTTGTGTCCCACTTCACAGCCATGTTAAAGAGCGAGGAGGATTCTCCTTTTTACAAAATTCCTCTGCTCCTTCAAGGATGAAATGCAATCTACTTTTCAGTCATTCAGAAAATGTATATCAAGTACACAAGTCTCAGGCACGGCCGTTAGCCAGCCTGATCAGGTGCCCACTTCCCCTACTCCAGTAGCTTCAGGTTCAGGAGAACATTTAGAGAGTAAGGAGAATTCCCTTAAAAACACTGACCCAGATTCCTCTCAATCAGATTCAGGACAGGGGGATTCAGGAGTACCCACAAGGTTCAAACTTTCCCAGAAGGAAGTGGATGAACTAGTGAGGGCAATCTATGAGACCTTAGAGATGAAGGAAGAAAAAAACCACACTCTCAAGGCATGACAAAATGTACCAAGGGTTGATTAAAAATAAACCCAAGGTATTCCCGGTGCACAAAATCATGACAGATTTAGTGCTTAGGGAGTGGGCAGAACCAGTCAAAAGGCCCTTCTTTTCAAGTAGCCTGAAAAGAAGATTTCCCTTTGATGAGGACCCAAACTCAGTCTGGAATGAATCCCCTAATATAGATGCCCCCCTAGTAAAAGTGTCAAAACACTCAGATCTTGTCTTTGAGGACATGGGGCACATGGGGGACCCCATGGACAAAAGAGGCAATGTATTCCTAAAAAGATCATGGGATACCGCAATGGCAGACCTCAGACCAGCACTGTCAACAATTTGTGTAGCCCAAAATTTTGAATTTTGGTTAAAACAGCTGCAAGAGCATCTGACGGCACGTACCCCTAGGGTAGAGCTGTTAAAATCTTTCCCCAACCTCTTTAAAGCAGTAGGCTTCATTGTGGACGCCTTGGCCGAGTCTGTAAAACTCTCAGCCAGAGCAACCTCATTATCTGTAGCAGCCAGGAGAACCCTTTGGCTCAAAACCTGGCCATAGGACACAGCTTCCAAGTTACGCTTATGTAGCATTCCTTTTTCAGGCAAGTTTCTTTGTGGCACTCGCCTAGATGAAGCCTTATGCCCCGTACACACGATAGGAATTTTCCGACGGAAAATGTTCTATGGGAGCTTGTTGTCGGAAATTCCGACCGTGTGTAGGCTCCATCAGACATTTTTCATCGGAATTTCCATCACAAAATTTGAGATCTGGATCTCAAATTTTCCGACAACAAAATCCGTTGTCCTAAATTCCGACCGTGTGTACACAATTCCGACGCACAAAGTTCCACGCATGCTCGGAATCAAGCAGAAGAGCCGCACTGGCTATTGAACTTATTGAACATTTTTCTCGGCTCGTCGTACGTGTCGTACGTCACCGCGTTCTTCGGAATCTCCGACAAGATTTGTGTGACCGTGTGTATGCAAGACAAGTTTGAGCCAACATCCGTCGGAAAAAAAAAAACATGGATTTTGTTGTCGGAAAATCCTATAGTGTGTACAGGGCATTAGAGCGTACAGCCGATAGGAAAAAGTCATTTCCCAGAAAAATTTTTTTTCCCTATAACGGCCAAATGAGAACACAGGATAAAGAAAAGCCAAAAAATCACTGCTCTGCCCAGAAAGGGAGGCAAAAGACAAGCATGCTTTTTAACCCTCCTGACAAAAAAACGGAAAATTGTATACTCACCTTTCCGTAATTTTCCTTTCCTGTCGCATCTTCATGGCAGCATACACTTTGGGTTGTGACTCCGCCCCCACAACCTGATAGGACCACATAGCTATAAATTGTAGAGAGGGCCCCCGCCCCAGTATTCTCTGTGTATATCACCTCAGAAGGGTGGGAGATTGTATGCTGCCATGAAGATGCGACAGGAAAGGAAAATTACGGAAAGGTGAGTATACAATTTTCCGTTTTCCTGTCGCATCATGGCAGCATACACTTTGGGGAATAACTCGCAAAAACTGGGTGTGAATTCAAACTAAGTTTATTAACAAAGAATAGAAGAATTGGCCTGGATAACGGATCTTCCGAAATCCACTGTGGATAAGCAGGCGAAATCCACCTTATAATGGGACATAAAGGTGCTTCTGGAAGACCAGGTAGCCGCTCTGCAAATTGTCTCCGCCAAGACTCTACAATATGCCGCCCAGGAGGTTGCCACTGCCCTGGTGGAGTGTGCCCTTAAGCCCTCAGGTATTTGATGATTACTCAACGAATAGGCCTTCGTGATGGTCTTTACTAGCCATAAAGCAATGGTGCGTGAGGATGCCGCTTGACCTTTCCTGAATCCATGCGGGATGATTAGGAGACTTTCCGTCTTTCTGATGGATCTGGTTGCCAAGAGATATTCCAAGACATTACCTTTGACATCTAATGGATGAGGATCGCCCTGATCTGTACTGAGTGCTGGGAGATTAATCTCCTGGTTGAAATGAAAAGATGAGGATACCTTGGGGATGAATCGATCCGAAGGTCTTAGGACTAGTCTGTCTGGAAAAACAACCAGATATGGATCAGTGACCATTAAAGCTTGCATCTCTGACACCCTTTTAGCCAATGTTATGGCTATTAAGAACGAGACCTTCAGTGTTAGATCCCAGAGGGATATGCTCTCATTTGGGAAGAAGGCTTCCTTAGATAGGGCTTCCAGAACAACTGAGAGGTCCCAGACTGGGAAGGAAGGTTTTCTGGGAGGCCTCAGTTTTAGACAGGCCCGTTGAAACTGAACCACAAGGGGATCTTGTGCCCATTTAACTCCTGTCAAGGCGGACAGGGCCGAGACCTGGACCTTCAGGGTACTTGACCTAAGGCCTTTCTCTAGGCCTAATTGAAGAAACTCCAGGACCTGTGACACCGACGGTGAGGATGAGTCCCAACCTTGCTGTTGAGTGAAAGCGATAAACTTCTCCCAGACCCATCTGTATGTGTTGTTTGTGGTAGGTCTCCTGGCCTGGAGTAAGGTATCCACCACCTTCTGGGAACAGCCTTGCTCTAGGTACCTAGCCCTTTCAGTCTCCAGGCCATCAAATGTAGCTTCTCCGGGTTCGGGTGAGGAAGATGACCCTGGGAGAGCAGGTCCCTCGACAAAGGGAGGAGCAGTGGATCTGCCGTGTTCAGCTACATGAGGGTAGTAAACCATGGCCTCCTCGGCCAGAAAGGAATTACTGCTACCACCAGTGCCGTTGACTTCTTGAGCCTCAGGAGGAATCTCGCTATGAGTGGAGTCGGAGGAAAAATGTACCCCAGGTGAAAATTCCAGGGGTGTATGAGGCAATCCGTCCCCTCCGCCGAAGGAAATGGTATCCTTGATAGGAATCGCTGGCATTTTGTGTTTTCCGGAGTTGCAGCTAGGTCTATCTCTGGTGAACCCAAGGTCCGGGATATGAGGGCATAGGCCTGTGGGTTCAGAGACCACTCGTTGGAGGTGAAATTCCTGCTCAGCGAGTCGGCCAAGACGTTCTGGACTCCCGGAACATAAACCGCCCTTAAATTCGACAGGTTCAGCTGTGCCCATTCTAGAACAGGACGGACCTCCTGCATCATGGACCTGCTTCTGGTGCCCCCCTGCCTGTTGATATAGGCGACCGCCACCTTGTTGTCCATCCTCAGAAGGACATGCTTCTCCCTCAAGAGGGAACTGAAGGCCAGGAGAGCCTGAAACGCTGCTTTCATCTCCAAAACATTCGACACCGAATCCTGTGTCCTGAATGGCCAGCGGCCCTGAGCCGCGTAGTCCTGATAGTGAGCTCCCCACCCCTGCAGACTGACATCTGAGGTCACTGTCTCCTGATGAGGAGTGATTATGTGTTTGCACCTTCTCAAGTTGCAAGGCCGTGTCCACCAAAGCAATGATTGTTTTACCTCCTGAGAGATGTAAATCGGCTGGGACATTCACATACCGTTCCACTGGCGCAGAAAGGAAATTTGGAGAGGCCTCGAGTTCCATTGCGCCTACTGGACCATTGGAATGGTGGACACTAAGGAGCCCAGGATACTGAGGCATGCTCTGGCCGGTAGCCTTGTGGCCGAGATAGCTTTCTTCACCCTCTGAACTAGGGGAGGAATCTTTTCCCTTGGAAGCTCCACTGTGTTCTCCCTCGTGTCCAGCTCGGCCCCCAGAAAGACCATTCTCTGTGTGGGATGGATGTTGCTTTTTTTCCAATTTATCAGCCACCCTAGGGACTGTAATGTGGAGACCAGAACTTCGCGATGCTGGATGAGAGACTCTATGCCGTCCGAGCAGGATGTCGTCCAGGTAATGATGGACCCTCAATCCCTTTTCTCTCAAGTGGGCTATTACAGGTAATAGGACCTTCGTAAATGTCCTGGGTGCGATGGAGATCCCGAACGAGAGACTCGAAATTGGAAGTGCCAACTGCTTATAGTGAAACGGAGGAATCTTTGGAATTCGGCGTGGATAGGGATATGTAGGTATGCGTCCTGGAGGTCGATTGAAAGCATCCAATCTCCCTGGTTTATCGCTTGGAGGATTAATTGTAGGCTTTCCATCCTGAACGTTTCTGTCCGGATTGACTGGTTGAGGTTCTTTAGGTCCAGGACTGGACGAAAGTCCCCTGATTTCTTTTTTACTAGGAAGAGTGGGGAATAGAAACCTTTTCCTCTTTGAGATGGTGAGACCTCCACTATTGCTTGCTTCTGTAGCAGATCTTGGATATACTGGACCAAGGACAGCCTTTTCTCTCGGAAGGAGGAAGCTTGGTTGCACAAAAATGATCCCTTGGGGGGCGACTTTTGAATGCCCATCTGTGCCCGAAATGGATGGTGGATACTGTCCACGGGTCTTTTATCATTCCCGCCCAAACCAGTTTGAACTTTGTGAGCCTGGCACCCACCACTGCTGGTTGGGCGGGCGTACCTTCAAAAAGACTTCTAGTCATTGGAGGTAGGGGTTTTGGTTTTTTGGAATTTGAGGAAGGATGTCTGAGGGTTTTTCCAACTTCTCCTGTATTCCTTCCCGGGCCTATAGGATTTTGCATCCTTGTATCTCTCTGGGAGATTGCGCTTAAAGGGAGGCGGCCTTTGTTGTTTTGGTCTTCTGTCTGAAGGAATGAGACCTGACTTCCCGCCTGTCACTTTTGAAATTGCTGTATCCAGCTTTCCTCCGAAGAGGCTTACCCCATCGTACGGAATCCGGCACCAATTGGATTTTGAGGCAGGGTCGGCCGACCAGGTTTTAAGCCATAGCGCCCTTCTGGCCATTACAGTGGCTAACATGGATCTTGATGCGGACCTAATAGTGTCCACGGAAGCTTCCGCCACAAATTCCCCTGCAAGGCTGAGTTCTTGTAAGGCCTTAATGATCTGATCTTGATCTGTGCCCTCAGTGACGAGCTTTGCGGTATTTGAAGACCAACTGGAAATAGCTTTCCTGACGGCGGCCAGTGCCACTGCTGGTCTGCAGGTGCCCCCTGCAAAAAGGTAAGCCCTTTTAAGGTCTGTATCGACCTTTCTGTCCAGCATATCCCTGAACGTCACTGCGTCCTCAATGGGGAGCGTCACGTGTCTGGCTAGGTGCATCAAAGAAGCGTCTACTACTGGAGGGGAAACCAAGGGAGATACCTTGGACTCTTTCAGTGGGTACAATTTGGTAAGTCTGTTGGATAGACTAATCTTCTTTTCAGGGTTCTTCCATTCCTCCTTAACCTCCCTGGCGGTTTTCCCGAGTGTGGCTCGGGGTTAAAATTCAGTACCATTAGCGGTAACCCCGAGCCACACTCGGGATCGCATTGCAGGATCCTGGGGCGGCGTTACTTACCTTGTCCCCGGGATCCTGCGATGTCACCCGCAGTGTCCGAGGGCTCCGTTCTCCTCCGAAGCCTCTCCGTGCCAGGCTCCGTTCCCTGCGAGCGGCGTGACGCACGGGGGCGGAGCCTGGCGGCAAATTAAAAAAAAAGTAAGAATCATAACACATACAGTACTGTAATCTTTTTTTTTTTCCAATAACATTTTTATTTTATTCTGTTATCAAAATTTACATTGCATAGAATACAACGGGTGAAGCATTAGAAAAATGCGATACATGGTATGAAACAGACAAGTACAGGTACATATAGTGTTCTCCTTAGTGTGTTGCGAGAGGGTTATGGTTTCTAAGCTAGCATAGTTACAACAGCTTCTCAACATCACAAATTAAGGATAAACCTCTGATATCTAGTAACAAAATTAACTTTTGTAATTAAGAACAGGAGAAGGGGAAGAAAAAAGAAAAGGAAAAGAACAGGGAAAGAGAAGGAGTAAAGTCACCTGAGTGAGTCAATGATCCGTTTATAAAGAGTCCTCCCGGAGGTGCCACAGCTCCCAGACCTTATTGTGGGCTTCCAATCTGTCCTGCATCCTGGCCGTCATCCTCTCCATAAGTTCCACATCTTTAATCCTTGCATACAGTGCTTCTGAGGTAGGGGGGGGTTTCTTTTTCCAATTCAATGCTATGAGGCATCGTGCTGCCGTTAGAATGTGGCGTACTAATTTTTTATTGGTTTTTGAAAGCTTTAATGGAGATAGGCCTAATAGGAAAAATTTAGGAGTCATAGGAAGTGATTTTCCTAGGAGATTGGTCAGTAACTGCTGAACTTTTCCCCAGAAGGTGACAATTTGGGGGCACTCCCAGTAGATATGAAGAAGGGTACCCCTGGCTCCCGAGCATCTCCAGCATCGATCTGAGCTGGTGGGATAGATGGCATGGAGTACATCTGGGGTCATGTACCAGAAGAAAATTATTTTGTATGCGTTTTCTTTATATAGTGTGCAAATTGAACTTTTCGCTGCCTGAGACCATATCACCTGCCATTGTTCCGTGGAGAGTTCCTCCTTAAGGGCTTTCTCCCACTTAACCATATAGAGGTGTTTGCCTTGCGCCTCTGTTGAGTAGGAATTTAAGATTTTATAGATATCAGAGATCAGCCCCCTCTGAGTCAAACCTGTCATAACCAAGTTTTCAAAGGGGGTTAAGGAGGAAAATCGCAGGTCAGGCGCTATGGTCAGGGCATAGTGGCGAATCTGTAAATAACTGTAAAAAGCTTGGCGTGGTATATCATATTTAGTTTGGAGTTCGGAGAAGGTTAATAGCCTACATGTTCTAGGATCTACTATGTTGCCGAAGTGGAACAAGTTTCGGGAGGACCATGGGAAGGACATCTGGTGTGTGAGGCTATCCGGCACTTTGGGGTTGCATATAAAGGAAGTTAACAGCGATTTTTCAGAGGAGAGACCATGTGGGGAGCGCAATGCTTTCCACGTTTTACGGAGTTGGGACATAGCTCCTAATAGACGTTCAGGGGGCACCTCCGCATCCGCACACCAGAGCAAGCTATTTGGATGGGTTGGGGCCAGCCAGATCTTCTCAATTTCTGTCCACTTATTGTAGGACCACCGGGTGGACCACAAGATTATAGCTCTGAGTTGAGCGGCTTGGTAATATTTAATTAGATTCGGTAAAGCAAGGCCGCCATCAGACCGAGCTGCCATAAGGACTGATTGGGGAATTCTATGCTTTTTATAATTTCAGACAAATTTAAGTAGATCTATCTGAAGTTTCCTGAGATGTTTGTATGGGACTGAGATGGGTAATGTTTGAAATAGATAGAGTAATTTCGGGAGGATCGTCATTTTAATGGATGCTATTCGCCCCAAGTGGGAGAGGTGATGTTTTTTCCATCTAAGGAGCATGGCTCTGATAGAGTGAAATAGGGGGGGGGAAATTTTCCTGATAAAGAGTAGCGAATGTTGGAGTAATGCGGATTCCTAGATATTTTAAAGATATAGTTTTCCAGTGATATGGGAAGTTGGCCTGTAAGTGTGCGATTTCCGGTTCTGGGATATTTATTGGGAGGGCTTCTGATTTGGATGCATTAATTTTATAGCCTGATAGGGCCCCATATTTATCAAGCTCGGCGTGGAGATTCGGGAGGGATATTCTAGGTTGTGTCATGGTCATAATGATATCATCAGCAAACAATGAGATTTTAAACTCCCTACCGCGAACTGGTATCCCGTGGATATCCGGGTTACCTCGGATGTGGGCTGCTAAAGGTTCCACGCATAGCGCAAACAGTAAGGGAGAAAGGGGGCACCCCTGCCGTGTACCGTTGTGTATTGAGAACGGGGCCGAAACGGCAAAGGGGGTTCTGACCTGTGCAGTGGGGTTGGAGTATAGGTGCTGTACCGCTCGCAGGAAGGGGCCCTTCATTCCTATGTGTTGTAGGGTGGCGAACAGGAAGGGCCAACCCAAACGGTCAAAGGCTTTTTCGGCGTCCAAGCTTAGAAGCAGAGACGCCGAGTCCTCCCTGTTCGCCACATCCACCAGGTCAATCACTTTCCTCGTGTTATCTCCCGCCTGTCTAAGCGGCACGAAACCTACCTGGTCTTTATGTATGAGAGAGGGGAGAACTACATTCAGGCGGATTGAGAGTATTTTCGTGAAAATTTTTAGGTCGGAATTCAAAAGGGCAATGGATCGATAATTGGCACATAGTACGGGGTCTTTGTCTGACTTGGGAATCAGGGTAATAAATGATCTTTGCATATCAGCTGGAACCGGAGTGTCCCTGAGAAAGGTGTTAAAAAGTCTGCTCATATGTGGGAGTAGGAGTGGAAGGAAAGTTTTATAGTATTCGTATGGTAGGCCGTCGGGACCTGGTGATTAACGGGATGGTAGTGATTTGATCGTAAGTTCTATTTCCTCCTCTGTAATGGGTGCGTTTAGGGCCTCTATGTCTGTAGTTTGTAGGCGGGGGACACCACTTTGTTCTAGATAACGATGTAATCTAAGTGAGATCTCTGGGGTGGGGGGATTTTTCGGAATGTCCGGATTGTTATAGAGTTCGGTGTAGAAGTCTGCAAAGGCATGCGCAATATCTTTGGGGTGGGATAGTAGGCAGCCCTGTTTATTCTTAATTTGGTGGGGCGTTGTGTTAAGGGAGTCCTCCCGTAATTTTTTTGCCAGTAAGGAATGTGCCTTGTTCCCCCTATCATAGTACACCTGCTTTAACCGAAGCAAGGCTTTCTCCACTTGCCCCAGTGCAAAGTCCCTCAGGATCGTCCTAAGCTTAATAACCTTCCTGAGAAGGGGTACGGTAGGGGATGTTTGAAGCTGCGTCTCTAGAACCTTCAGTTCCCTCTCAGTTCGGTGTTTCGTGGCTAATGCGTCTTTTTTCATGGCCGACGATAGGGCTATGCATCTACCCCTGATAACCGCCTTATGGGCCTCCCATAGCGTAGCAGGAGAGATGTCAGGGGTGTTGTTTTCCTTAAAGTAAAATTTCAGGGAAGAGGTTATTTCCGTGGTTGACTGAGGGTGTTGAAGGAGAAAAGTGTTTAGTCTCCAGTTACAGGGTCTAGGGTTGGGGGACTCCACATCTAATGCAAGAGTGATCGGGGCGTGGTCAGACCATGAGATCGGGAGCACCTTGGCCTCACGAACTATTCTAAGAGTAGAGTTGTTTACAAAAAAGTAGTCGATCCTGGTGTGGGTTTTATGGGGAGCTGAGTAGAAAGTGTACTGCCGATCCCCCGGGTGGAGGGCCCTCCAGGCATCAAAGAGAGCATGTTTTCTAAGGAGTTGGCGAAAAAGCTTCGAGTCTCTAAGGGATCGAGCTGATGGTGCCCGGGGGTCCACCACAAGGCGGTCGGCGTTTGTGGAGTGGATTAAGTTGAAGTCACCCCCCACCACCAGGATCCCATGTTCCGAGCGAAAAAGACGTGTAAACATTTTAGATAGAAATCTATGTTGTTTGACATTAGGTGCGTACAGTGCGCACAAGGTGATCTCCCGTGACTGCCACCGACCCCTAACGATAATATAGTGACCATGTGGGTCCCCATAGTGACTCTCATAAACAAATGGAGAGCCTTGCTTAATGAGTATGGCCACCCCTGCACGTTTATGTGGTCCTGAGGAAAGGTAGCTGTTTGGGAAGTGTCTGGATGCGAAAGCAAAGGTGCCCCCCCCCGTCAAAGTGTGTCTCTTGGGCAAAAATACTATCCGCGCCAGATTGTTTAAATTCCTTCAGTGCCAGATGCCTCTTTTTATTGGAGTTCAATCCATGGACATTTAATGAAAATATCCTAGCCATGGTCTCTAGTCGGGAGGGGGAGGGGGCTTGTGTTACCTGGGTTGAAGACGACGGCCATGGATCTTGGGACTGGAAGCGGGCAACCTCCGGCAGGGATCTGGACCTAGTCCGTGGTCCATGTAGAAAGTAACTCAGGGGCAAGGGATAGTCAATGAGAGAAGAGGAGACTAGAGGAAAGGAACAAAGGTTAGTGTTAGACAAAACAAGACAAAACCTAAAAGGTGTTTTCAGCTGACCTTGAAAGGTCGATGGACCTAGGTCAGTACGGTTTCCCAAGGATCCGCCCAGCCCCGCTCCAGCAGAGCAGGCCAGACGGATGCAAGGGAGCCCTGGGTTGATCATATAACAGGATATTACCAAAACTATTGTGACGATCATCACTTAATTAGGGGAGGGGTTGGTGAGCCAAAGGAAAAATCACCTATACTCCCAAGCCTCAACGGAGACATGCCCATAGAGTAAAACAAAAGCAAACTTAAAAATAAAAAAGACTGGGGCAAAAAAATTGGGGACTGAGTGAACAAAGTGTCCAGGACAGATCTATCAGCCTAGTAGAATGGCTGAGCATCTATAAATTTGAGGATCCAAGAGAAAAAAATTTTTGTGAGTTCAATTCAGCCATTTCTGGATTTGGAACTCTTGTGGGGGGTGCCTTCCTTCCGGGTGCGATTAGAGGAGGGAACCTTCTGCCACATTGTAGGCGGCGGGGGTGGGGTGGTTACTAAGTCCCAATCTGGGAGTTGAGGGGGGCTGATCCCCAAGACGTCACAGAAATTGGTTAGATCTTCTGGATACCATAGAACAGCGGATCTGCCTTGGTTCTTGGCTGTAAGGGTGAAGGGAAATCCCCATCGATAGGGGATATTTTCTTCTTGAACGATACGTAGAAGAGGTTGCAAGAGTCTGCGTTTCTGTAAGGTTATCCAGGAGAGATCTGGAAACAGTTGCAGGTGTGCATCCTGGAAGGTTATTTTGCGTGTCAGGCGGGATTGACGCATAATGGCCTCCTTTAAGGGATATGAGCTTATTCTGCAAATAATGTCCCTCGGTTTGGAAGTAAGATTCTTGGGGCGGAGGGCCCGGTGGGCTCTATCCATGTCGATACGATTGGTTAGGAGGTCCCCAAGTAGATTGTTAAATATGTGTTGTAATTTGTTGTGGATGTCTTCCGGACCGTCCGTCTCCGGAACCCCCCGCACCCTAATATTATTTCTGCGCCCCCTATTATCCAAGTCCTCAAGGTGGCGCTGCATTTCTCTTAGTTGGTTACGGTGGTCTGCTCCTTGGAGTTGAGTCCTATGGACTGCTAGTTTAGTTTCTTGGATTTCTTCTTCGGCCATTTCCACCCTGTCAGCTAGGTGTTTAAGGCCTGTTTGTAGTATCTGTATTTCTGAGCGACAGGTAGATTTTACATCTGCAATCAGCTGTTTGAAGTCATCTTTGGTGGGCATCGCCTGTAAATAGGAGTACCACTCATTGGGGAGTGGGTGATGGGGGACTGGCAGCGGGTTTTGCTGTGGTGGTCGTTGACGGGATACTTGCTGATGTTGCACTTGTAGTGCAGTTTCACCCCGCGTGGTGGGTATGGGTTGTGGGGATGCAGTCCATACATTTCCCCAGGGCTGGCCCTGAGTGTGTAAGGGGGCCTCGGTCTCTTCCAGAGTGTGACGTTGGGGGGCATAGGCTGGGTCCCTTCGGTCTGAATTGGGGGGGCGTGCGGCCTGTTCTTTGGGCGTACTCAGTGCTTGAGAGAATGAGAGTCTCTGCGTTTTAGGTGGGGGTGAACCAGGTGTGAGGGTTCTGAAGGCCGCCGCAGAGTCATCCGGTCCAGGTGAGGCATTGAATGCCGGGAATCTTGGGTCCGGCAAGGCCGGAAAGTCCGCTGATAAGAAGATGATGGGGATCCCGGGGCATCCCCTGTCAGGCAGGGATCTGAGGCTGTCCGCAGCAGGCGCGGGAAGGCCTCCGAGCATTGAGTGTAGAGGGAAGGAGGGGGGTCAAACATGGCGGCTGGGGGATCACGTGGCGAGGTCCCGGGATGGCCAGGGCTAATCGTGCTCACCGTTCCCAAAGGAGAGGAGATGCCTGTGGCGTGTTGTGGGACTGATGTTGCGCCGACCGCGTCTCGGTGTGGGCTCGGGTCCGGCTGGGAGAGCTGCGTGGTGAGCCTGGAGCGGGCCGCCGCGGCCTCCGGCGCCATATTGGCTGTGCTCTTAGACGGGCTGTCGGTCTGCGGGAAGAAGGACCGGAGGTCCGATGACGAGCCGGGTGGTGGTTGTGACGACCCCCGTGCTTTAGTGGATCGGGGGGCATTAGATCTGCCCATGTACCTGTAGCGTAGCGTCCCCAAATCGATCTGTAGCTGCAGGCTTAGAGAGAGCAGACGGCTCAGGCGTCCATCTAGGTCGGCTTCCGGTCACGCCCCCCCCCAGTACTGTAATCTTACAGATTACAGTACTGTATGAAATGATTTCTCATCCCTTTTGTCCCCGGTGCTTTGGCCCATGGCCTGCATGCAGTTTTATATGATATATACTGTTCTTTCTGCCTGGAAACTGGAGATTGTCCATAGCAACCAAAAAGTGTCCCTTTACGTCAAAAGTGGCTTTAGACCAGCTAGAAAACAGCGATAGTAAATTAGAACACTTGCAGAATTGAGCGATAGTGAATTGTGGGGAAATTTATTTTATTACTATTTTTTTTTTTTTTTTAATTATTTATTTTTATTTATTATATTATAATTTATGTTTTTGTGTTTCAAACTTTATCATACCTGGGATATCTACTAGACTCTGGTTTGGACAGATTTAAGTGTGTTATTGTTAAGATTTACAGACCTACAATATAAAACGCCAAATTTCCATGCAAAATAATGGTACCGCTTTCAGCACCTAAAATCCGAAATAATCATACCGCCAAGGAGGTTAATAAGCTCATCTAGCTCGTCTATGAATGGAAAAGCTTCTGGTACTCTCTTGAGATTCGGGAAATACTTCCTCTGCTTCTGCTGCACCTCCTCAGGTTCCTCCCAGTTTATCGCTTCCTTGACCGATTTCACGAAAGGTCCTATAAGCGAGAAATCAAATCCAGCTGAAGTCTCCAGCTCTTCATCGTCTGACGGGAATTCTTGTTCCCTTGATGTACTGGGATGGGATGGTGAGGCGCTCTGGGCTGTGGCCTCCGCATCTGGAGTTGAGACATGCAGAACAGGGACTCCAGTAGGCTCTATAGTATCCAGCTCTTTCTCCCTGGTGGCCTCCTCCATACATCTGCGGCAGGCCAATTTGTCTGGTAGGGCTGTGGCCCCGCATACCCAGCAAGCATTCCCCGCCGGGCAGGGGGGTGTACAGGAGACTGACGTCTACGTGCAGGGAATCTTCTGTGATAGGAACATCTATGCCTAGAGTAGGATCGACTCCTTCTACGGCTTCCCCTGTGGGCTGAGCGGCTTCGCCTATGGCTGGAGCGGCTTCTCCTGCGTGAGGTCTCTCTTTGCCTTGATTTTGACGATCTTGATGACCTGGTAGGGCTGACCAATTAAGCAGCGTTAGTACGATCCTGCTCTCTTTTTAGATCTTCACTACTTACCATTGGAATCCCCCCCCTTACCTATTAGGCTGATGGTGATCTGCTGGGGCAGCGGCCTCCATGGAAAGGAAAAGGGTGATACACCTGGGAGAGATACAGGCAGGTATAAATATGCAGGCAGCCAAGAAGAAGGTACAAGGAGAAAGCAAAACACTTACCCAGAGGGGGTGAACGCCAGAAGTGTAAAATACAGCTGTCAGTGCAGTCAGGGTATCTACAGGCAACCGGAAGAACATAGAATGACAGTCTGAGCGTTTTAAAAACAGCGCCATGGCCGCCGAGGTCACGTCCCGCTCGCGCATGCGCAGTAGCTTGAGTAAAGTGGCAGTAAGCAATACTGGCCACTAGATGAAGCTTGTTGCTCCTAATACGGAACATGTTTGTCCCCAATTATCATTTGTTTTAAAGGTGAGTACTATGGCCCCTTTCACACAGGCTTTTTGATCAGGTCCACCTGTCAGTTTTCCAGCCAGACCTGATCGGAGCCTCATTTAACCTCTATGGAGCAGCAGATGTCAGTGGTGACATGTCCACTGACATCCGCCGATATCTGGTCCGACCCGGCCCGTGAAATCCAGACGGATGGTGACCCTGTTTTCTGTCTGGAGGATCAGATGGGATGAAAACGGACAGGCTCTCCCCATAGATGAGAGCTGGGGTCTGACGGGTCCATCTCAGCACAGGGAGCGGAGACGGACCTGTCATCTGCCTGCTCAGCAGATCGATCCCCACTGAGCAAAGCAGAGTCTGTCGGGCGGACCGCCTGTGTGAAAGAGCCCTAAGTTTAACCCTTTCATGACTAAGCCTATTTTTGAAATTTGGTGTTTACAAGTTAAAATCTGTATTTTTTGCTAGAAAATTACTTAGAGTTCCCAAACATTATATATATTTTTTTAGCAGAGAATCTAGAGAATAAAATGGCGATTGTTGCAATATTTTTTATCACACGGTATTTGTGCAGCGGTGTTTTAAACGCAAATTTTTGGAAAAGGGACACTTTCATGAATTTTAAAAAATCCAAACAGTAAAGTTACCCCAATTTTTTTGTATAATGTGAAAGATGATGTTACGCCGAGTAAATAGATACCAAACATGTCACCCTTTATAATTGCACGCACTTGTGGAATGGCGACAAACTACGGTACCTATGAATTTCCATAGGCGACGCTTTAAAATTTTTTTACAGTTACCAGGTTTGAGTTACAGAGGAGGTCTAGGGCTAGAATTATTGCTCTCGCTCTGACGATCGCGGCGATACCTCACATGTGTGATTTGAACACCGTTTACATATGCGGGCGCGACTTCCGTATGCGTTTTCTTCGCTGCGCGAGCTCGCGGGGACAGGGGCACTTTAAAAAAAATTTTTTTTTTTTTATTTATTTTTTTACTTTATAAATTGTGTTTTAAAAAAAAATTTTTTTTTTTACTTTTATTGCTGTCACAAGGAATGTAAACATCCCTTGTGACAGTAATAGGTGGTGACAGGTACTCTTTATGGAGGGATCGGGGGTCTAAAAGACCCCCGATCCCTCCTTTACACTTCAAAGTATTCAGATCGCTGAAAACGGCGATTCTGAATACTGTGTACTTTTTTAAATTCGGCGCCATTGGCAGCCGAGTAAACGGGAAGTGACGTCATGACGTCGCTTCCGCGTTTACAACGAGAAGGCTGGAACGAAGCCGCCCACAGCTTCGTTCCAGCCCACCCCCAGACGCCGAAGGCACAGGATCAGACACCGGGCCTCCCGATCGCACGGGAGGCCCGGTAACAGCGGCGGGAGGGGGGGGATGTCCCCTCCCGCTCCTCCGGTATAACAACCGAGCAGCTTTTAGCCGCATCGGTTGTTATACTCGGGTAGCCGATTGCCCGCTGTAAACAACGGTACCGGGATGATGCCTGCAGCTGCGGGCATCATCCCGGTATAACCTCAGAAAGCCGAGTACGCATATCTGCGTACGGTCGGTGGGAAGGGGTTTAATGCCCCTTTACATAATTAAGCTGGTCCAGACCATTTACTGCACTAGCAGGTGCACTTGCTGGGCACGCTGTATTAACTGTGTGTAACCTCAGTTACATAAAATACACAGCGCTGTGTTCTGGCCATGATATGGGGGCTTCCAGTCTCACTCCTGGAATAAGATAGAGCTGAGCTGAGCACCACTCAATTATTCATGAGAAGCTTTGTTTTCCATGAATGAATACAAAGCTTCCTCTGATTGGCTGAGGCGCAGAGGCAGACGGATATCAGGATCTCCCCTTAGCCAATCAGAGGAAGCTTTGTATTCATTCATAGAATTCATAGGGTGCGTCCAAGCACTACAGATTACAGAAACTTTTACACGAAGACCCACATCTCTGGATGTAAAAAAAAAAAACTATATATAAATCATGTCAATGACACAAGATATGTGAGATAAATGAGAAGTTGCGCTGACCCCAAAAATAAAAAATGTGAACAGGTGATGAATAGCTGCTAGCACCCAAACAAACCAAGTCTCATCAAATATATAAAGAATACGTGCAGCTCTAAAATGTGAGTGAATCAAAACCTAAATACACAAAATAGGTGATACAAGTAAGAAATGATGTTGTTCTACACACTAAACACTGGTGAGGTGTATATAAATGTCCAAACAAAATGTGTTAAATATAAAAATGTCCAGTAGCAGTATGTTGAACTCCACAGACTGCAGTCAAAAACTGGAGTCAATGCATGGAAGGAGTCTTCTCAGACAGAGGGGGTGCTTGGACCCATGATGTTGACTGGAGACTGGAAGGCACATCAATCATGGACAACACGACATAAACATCTAGAGTAAGGTACTCTTACCAGATCAAGTGGGACGTATCAGCCATATAGCAGTACGTCTATCAGAGCTTGTGGAAGTAGCCTCCCGTGCACTCTCTCCAAAGATTCTCCCTGCGATCACGATCTCCGATCGGCGAGGTTGTCACTTGGGTCACGGTCACCGATAGCCAAGACAGTCAACGGTGGAGGTGGACAGCTCTCTCACACGCTCTCAGTTTTCAGGCAGGTTCAAAGGGACCAATCATGGATAAAAACATGGAGAAAAAAGAAAAAAGGGGCTCCACATGGCGTAGGTCAAAAATAAAGGGATTTATTGAATAAAAAACCTTACAGAATAAAAAGTGATCACTAGATAAAAATTGGTGGCAATGTGGAAAGCTGAACGCCCAAACGTTCAGCTTTCCACATTGCCACCAATTTTTATCTAGTGATCACTTTTTATTCTGTAAGGTTTTTTATTCAATAAATCCCTTTATTTTTGACCTACGCCATGTGGAGCCCCTTTTTTCTTTTTTCTCCATGTTTTTATCCATGATTGGTCCCTTTGAACCTGCCTGAAACCTGAGAGCGTGTGAGAGAGCTGTCCACCTCCACCGTTGACTGTCTTGGCTATCGGTGACCGTGACCCAAGTGACAACCTCGCCGATCGGAGATCGTGATCGCAGGGAGAATCTTTGGGGAGAGTGCACGGGAGGCTACTTCCACAAGCTCTGATAGACGTACTGCTATATGGCTGATACGTCCCACTTGATCTGGTAAGAGTACCTTACTCTAGATGTTTATGTCGTGTTGTCCATGATTGATGTGCCTTCCAGTCAACATCATGGGTCCAAGCACCCCCTCTGTCTGAGAAGACTCCTTCCATGCATTGACTCCAGTTTTTGACTGCAGTCTGTGGAGTTCAACATACTGCTACTGGACATTTTTATATTTAACACATTTTGTTTGGACATTTATATACACCTCACCAGTGTTTAGTGTGTAGAACAACATCATTTCTTATTTGTATCACCTATTTTGTGTATTTAGGTTTTGATTCACTCACATTTTAGCGCTGCACGTATTCTTTATATAAATGACACAAGATATAACAGATATCACCTGAAGGTTGGAGGCTTCAGACAAGACTCCATGACCAAACCCCAGATCTGCATCATTGGAAACTAGTTTGTAGTATTTTGCAAAGATGCTGGAGCTTGACCATGCGGCACAGCAACTCAAACTTTAGGCCAGATGGCCCCTTCTGGCTGTATTTGAGGTGACCGCTGCTCTTGCCATTCTCTGGACTGCATCTGCCAAGTCATCAGAGAAATAATCTACAGCCATCAATAAAACTAGAAGAGAAGCCAGGACATAGTCCTTCAGAGCATCTGAAATGAAATAGTGTTGAAGTTGTTTCATCCAGACACACATGGCCCTTGCTTCCACTGTACTGGCTATGTTAGGACTAAATGTCATTGTGGTGGACTCCCATGTATTTTTCAGAATGCCTTTAACCTTTCTATCCTCAGAACCTTTTAAATGATCCCATATTGTCAAAGGGCACTTTTTAGTTATCTTGGATAATTGAACCTTAGCAAATGGGTATCTATGTTTATAGGACTTATGGCTTAGACAATTTACACTCTTCATAGATTAGAGATTTTATGTTATGTACAGAAAATATTTTTCCCTTTTTGTCCCCTAGATCAGGGGTCTCCAAACTTTTTACTTCAAGGGCCGCATCATATATTTCACAGATATTCACGGGCCGAAAAAAAAAAAAGTTATTTAGAAATGAATCCTCAGCCATGAAATAAAATAGAATTTCAAAGGCTGCCATCAGAGACCGGAGCCTCGTGCACCAGGGCTAAACACTTAGACTTTCCCCATACAGGACATCTGTGTCCCCATCAGAGACTCCCTGCCCATTTCTGTTCCCTATCAGAGTCCCCCTCCCACATTTGTGTCCCCACCAGAGACTCCCTGAATAACTGTGTCCCCATCATAATCCCCCTGAATATGTGTCCCCATCAGAACCCCCCCCTAAACACTTGTGATCCCCCCTCCCACATTTGTGCCCCCTTAACAATTGTGTCCCCATCATAATCTCCCTTGAATATGTGTCCACAGCAAAGCCCCCCTCATAAACCCCCCTGAATATGTGTACCCATCAGAGCCCCCCACACTTGTGCCCCCATCAGAGACCCCCTGAACAGTTGTGTCCCCATCATAATCCCCCCTCAATATGTGTCCCCATCAGAGCCCCCCTTCACACTTGTGTCCTCCATTACAGCCCCCTCCCTCCACACTTTTGTCCCCCATCAAAGTCCCCCCCCTTCTCTTGCATCCCCACCAGAGCACATTTCTTTCTCCAGCAGTCTCCCTGTACCGTCCTATATTTGCCCTGTAGATCTGTGTACGTTACCGCTGTGGTATTCCTCTGAAGTGCTGGCTGTAGTGCAGATCTACTGCACTTCCCGGCTCCCGCCCGGCTGTTACACGGGCACACTGTATGTGACATGACAGCGTTAAGGGCACTGAATGTAACTGCGGGCAGGAGGTGCAGCTGGTCTGCACTGAATGAATCTGAACTTTCTCAGGTTTCTCGAGTAGCGGGACTTGCACTGCACAGCCCCCACTGCCTGTCAGTATGCAGAGCAAGTCCTGCAACCTGAGCAGAGACCGTCCCTGCAGTGAGTCTGATGACTCTAGCTGCGGGCTGGAAGAAACGTCCTAGCGGACCAAATGTGGCCCGCGGGCCGTACTTTGGAGACCCCTGCCCTAGACTATATGCTGTTTTCAACAGACAGTTGTACTTTTTCCTCATTCATGGCAAAATCTATAATATAAAGCTGGAGTGTGGGCAAAAATATTACTAGGACATTACTAAGAAGGTATGCCTTCATTCAGAAAGAATGCATAGTGTTCTGTGACTGGCCAAGAGGCGATTATGACGTTTATACACCCATTGTTCAATCACAAAATGTCATTTTTTTTTTTAAAGGATTCAGGACATTTTATGAATGGAAAATCTGCAGAGTGAGAGGCCTGTGGTGATTGCTGCGCTTCATCTGCCAGTTTCATTGTTGGAACTTAAACGGTGACATCACCTTCAGATGCAAGCAGAAAGAGGGAAGCGCCATTTAAGTGCAGCAGACCAACATTTTTTAATGCGCTCATAAATTGGCAACTCACATGTTAAAAACATCAACTCGCTTATCAAAAACAGGTAAACACTGCTGTCGTCCCAGTCCCAGGTTCCCATTGTGTACCAGGCAGCCAACGCTGTGTGTCTGTGTGGATACTGTAGCAACCAGAGCCAGGAGGCAGAAGAGCAATTCAACCCAGCTTGAAGCACACCGTCGATGCAGGGATGAAAGTGATGTCAATCCTGGGGCACAGAGTGGTGTAGGAGTGTGTCTATGCCAATAAGCCTGAGGAAGGAGCACATGCTCCGTAACGCATAGCCATGCTCATACACTGCTCTGTGCCCCAGGATTGACATCACTTTCGCACCTGCACCGGTGGTGTGCTCCAAGCTGCATTGCATTACTCTTCCACTTCCTGGCTCTGGTTTGTCCTCACTGGCTGCTACAATATCTACACAGCAACAGCGGTGGCTGCCTGGTACACAGTGGGAACCTGGGACCAGAACTACAATGGTGTTTACCTATTTTTGATAAGAGAGTTGCTGTTTTTAACATGTGAGTTGCCAATTTTTGAGCTGAATAAAAACCGTTGGTCTGCCGCACTTAGATGGCGCTTCCTTCTTTCTGCTAGAATCCTTTTTTAGAGTTCACTTCTAGCTCTTGGATAGCAGCCACAGGTTTAAAGCAGGCCCTGAGGCTCGGTTCACACTCCTGCGACACAGGATCCGACTTTGAGACCCAAAGTTACAGGACATGTGAAATGCCATGCATCTCTACCATGAGAGCTGTTCCAATTGACACGACTGAAGTCGCTGCAACTTCAGAAAATGTTCCTGCACTACTTTGATCCGACTTTGGAGTCAGCTAGTGTAAACTGAGCCACAGTTTCCCTTGGACTCCACACTGGACTGTATACATTTTAATTAGACTTTTAGCTGTTTTGTAAAAGACTAAGCCCTATGATCGTAACCCCCTTATGCACCAAATACTGTATACCCTTTCAAATCCCTGTCAGAGACTCCATGTAAGTAACATTTTTTCAGAAAGAAGCAGCAGCCACCTTTGGGGCACACATAAATCAGGGGTACCTAGCTAATGCCCCAATAAAGTTTTTGCTCCACACCTCAGCTTTAAGTAAATGGTTTGTATCGTCAGCTGAAAGAAAATAAGCAAGATTTTCTTTTCTGACTTCATTATCTGGTGTGGTCTCATCCTCCAGCAAAAAAACCTCTATTAAATATCTGAGTAGTAAGAAATCTGTTAACTTTCTTCATCTTGCAATGGACTGAAATGGTTCAACGTGGCTTCTACTGGGGCTGCACTGTAGAAGAAGCCACAAATGCCTTCATGGAAGACGGACTTTCTGTTTTGCAAAAATCCATAATAGATTATAAAATAGAAGGGGTTCCCCTCACTTACAATCTTAAGTGCAATTTACACACAAAAACTTTTCTTGTAAGAATCTGACAGCTTAATGCTACAAACAGCACATCTTCTAGACTTCCTGCTAGATTTTAATACAGGTCAGGTTTTCTTTTCTCTCTGGTCTTTTGGTTTCTGGAAAATAACTAGCTTAGAAAAGTGTCTACTTTTCTTCTAATCAGCAAAGAAAAAAGACAAACGGAAGGCAGGATTCCCATTTACTGGGCCAAAGGCATCCTCTGCAGCCACTGCATCTCTGCCATCTGGACCTATGAAGCTGCCATTGTGGACTTGTCCTGTGCTGCTTAAAAAGGGGTGAGCCACTTGCAGCATGGTACCCCACCCAGACACCTGCTCCACTATGCCAGTCCAATTCAGGGTCCTCCAAAAGACACAGGTGTGATCTGAAAGTAGCTGGAATGTAAGCCAGGTGCTTTTGCACAGGCTTGTGATGTCATACATCCATGATGTACTTAAACTATGTCCCAGCCATGCTCCGAAACAGGATCTTTGGGTTGCGCTGACAGCTGCACTGGATTTGATAGAAAAATGCCACAGAGCCAGCTCCAGGGGAAACCAAGAGATGCAACAGAGAGCAGTAAAAGGGTGCTTAACCCTATGTCATCTGCTCCTGAACCCAAAAGAGACCGGAAACCACTGAGGTTCTTGAAAAGGAGCAAAAAATTAAGCTGTCATGGTCTGAAAAAGAAAAATACTCAATAATAGTAAGCACTTCTCCAGCTCCCATACCAAAAAGTAGCTTCAGCTCCCAGGGTATTTCTTTTTTTAAGGAACTGTAGTAAACTCCTAAATATTTCACAGGATACCTTTCCCCTACTAATAGGAAACAATTCAGTCATATTTCAGTTATGGATTACAGATTTTGGTAAGCACCTACCTGTCAATTTATTCAGGAATTAAATCATATTAAAATAAGTGCTTACAAAATTCAGACTCTTGCATTGTAATAAGACAAAAAAGCCAGACAATCTGTAAAAAACGTTTATTTGGTATTAACACAAAGTATATTTTTTGTGACATTAGGATAGTATTCTTGCACAGTAATTACAGAAGAGTTCTGTGTAAACTGAAGTATTGTACCCATTTTATTGAAATGAATGAATAGAAAAGTGGACATTAAAAAATAATGGGGAATGTTTAAGCAACTGTGCATCATTTGCTCTGTATTAAATGTAGGTGATAGGACTGCTTAAAACCATAGTTCCCATAAACATTTGAGGCAGTCTAGACTAAGACAATCTGAGGCAGACTGTACCAAAGGTACAAAGTCCATTTTTATCCGTACCAAATATTCAGCGACAAAAGCAAAAAACTGTACCGTCTCCACAGCAGTATATTAGGAATAAAAGTTATCTCTATAAAAATACATAGCAAATCTTTCTTGGCACTAACACTTTGGGTAAATACTGACAAAGGATGAGCTAGGTACGCAATGGATAAACATTGAAATATACAAGAAATACAGTATATACATTAATATGTTGACAGAAAACAAATTGGACCACACTGAACATAAAGCACATTAAAGACCATATACATTTAGTTTGGTTTACATAAAGGGCCACAATCATAATGTTTGCAGAATTACATGTGTCTTTCAAGTGCATTTATACCCCAAATCTTTAAGTTTTCTATAGAACGGGGAAAGGCTGGAACCCCTGTCAGGTTTTACTGCTATCTGGGGCTCCTTAAGACAGTTTTGTCTCCACCTACTGTTCCAGGGACAATGTTTTGCCTGACAGGAAGTGAGGGAAAACCTAAAACTGGGAAACAGACAACAATATAAAGCTGGCTGAGGTTTTAGCATTCCCTTACTTAGAGTAGAAAGGCAAAACTTTTCTTTTCATTTTGGATAGAGTTTCCATCTGTGTCATATTGGGAAGATTTCCCTTCCCTTCCTGTCCCATAGCCAAAACAGGAAGGGAGGGAATCCTGGGGAGTCACCAGAACTAGAGTCCCTATTGGAAGATTTCCCCTCCATTTCTGTTCTGGTGTCAACCCAAAATATGTGATTTTCTTTTACTTTCACTTTCAATAATAATTGTAAACAGCACAAATAAGAGAGTGGATGTCCCTAACCCAGCCTTTTTCACATGGAGGGACCCTTAATATAACTTTTTGGCTCCAGGGAACCCCTGCTAATAAGTATTATATTTACAGCTCACAGTACATTAATTTGATGGTCGGCGGGAGGAATGCGCCTTACATTTGTTGTCATTGGGAATACCCCCCCCTTACAGATAGCTAAAAAGATAATTGATGACAGTGGTTACTAATGAGAGGCAAAAACTGCTCATTGCTCAAGGAACTCAAAGCAACCTCTAGAGCAGTGATGGCGAACCTTGGCACCCCAGGTGTTTTGGAACTACATTTCCCGTGATGCTCATGCACTCTTCAGTGTAGTGGAGCATCATGGGAAATGTAGTTCCAAAACATCTGGGGTGCCAAGGTTCGCCATCACTGCTCTAGAGGAACCCTAGTTGAGAAACCCTGCCCTAACCTGACAGGGATTCTAATCCCTCTCCACTCTACGTTTTGCCTTTAGTTATAAGCATTTTTAGTTTCGTGTTACTGGTAAGTTTCCACTCACTTTGTGTTCAGGGGACAAACCTTTTGCCAGATAGGAAGTGAAGGAATCTCTCCAACAGAAATTCCAATTGCAGTAAAACCTGCCAGGAGTTGTAATCCTTCCCCACTCTATCCAAAACTGAAAGAAAATTTTGGGTACAAATACACTTCCAAACAGGAGGGGTGGAATAAATAACCCACATATAATTTTTACGGATAAGAGATTTACCAGGGACCCCTTGGTGTTGGACATCAACAGTTCTACAAAAGCAAAGTATAAATGTAATTTTTTTTTGTCTCCTTCAACTCAGAAATAAATGCTTTAGGTTCAAGGTCTTCTTTATGTAACATTATAAGATCAATGTTTAAGAAAATACAGTCATTTAGATATAGAATATTTTAAAAGAGTAATAAAATAGATGTATACCCACAGTCAGTACCAGTCAATGAATTCCATGGATGTCTGTAGGTTACTTTTGCAGGTAATACATATTTAATATATATATGCCTTCCACAAAAAAATCATTTTACAATTATTTTGTTACAATACAAAAGTCTAACTTTAAAGGAGCTAAGGTGGCTGAAAGGTGTATATAGACTGGTATTCAGGATACTTTTCACAATGCTTTGGAATGCAAGAGGTTGCCAACGCCAGTTACAGCCATGGACAAATTTGTTGGTACCCTTACAACTCATTGAAAGGTTTCATTCCCCCTGAAGAGTGATGAAGTAAAAGCAATCGCCTCATGTATACATGTATGCCTTTGGTATGTCAGCCTAAAGCAAAGTGTGAAAAGAGAAAATTATTGCTTTTTATATAAACTTAAAATGGCTTAGACCACATTTTTTGGTACCCCTAGAAAAAAATATAAATAAATGGATCATAGTGATATTTCAAACTAATGCCTAGTACACACGATGAGAAAATAGGACGAAAAATACCGCTTTCTGAACGATTGTCAAATAATCTGATCATTGGTACACAGCCAATCACAACAGTTCACACAAAAATATCCAAAAGGGACAAGCACAAAACCTTTTCTCTTATGATAACAGTATGAACGATTTACATGTAATTAGTATGGTATTTGTACGAAAAGAAATCGTGTGAGCAAGATCATGCTTGGAAACGAAAAAATACATTACAATACAATACATCACTTCCGAAGTTGTAGTCTGTCCTACAAGAATTTCCGTAACTATAGTAACTAAGGTTGCACATATACCAATACTGGTATTGGTGTCAATACCGACTATTTTCACTAGTGCTCTTACTCATGAAAATTCTCCGATACCCAAAACATATACCTTTGCAGTACGATCTGAGCTTATACAAAATGAATTGTCTCAAATCGCACTAAAAAGAATCTCATGCGATTTGAACAGGAATGCAATGCGATTCCTGTCCAAATCGCATTCAGTTTCTCACACCGCTCGTGTCAACCCAGGCTTGTCATAGTGATTTCAGCCTGGGTTAACACAGGAGCAGTAGGGAAAACCACATGCGATTTGGACAGGAATCACACCACATTACTGTTCAAATCGCATGGGATTCTTTTTAGTGCGATTTGAGCCCATTCATTTTGTATGGGCTCAAATCACACCGCAAAGGTATCGGTACTCAGTATCGACAAGTACTTGATCAAAAGTATCGAGACTCATACTTGCCGGTATAAAAAACAATATTAGTGCAACTCTAACAGTAACCTATTGGTTTTCGATATGAGACTAGCATGCAAAAATAAAAACAAAAAAAACAATGATCAATCGTCTGATATTCTTATCGTGTGTACAAGGCATATACTGTTTTCTTTAATTAATATCCCACGTCTTGTAATCAGTCAGTCAGCCTATTGAAATGAAGAGAAGTAGTAATTCTGCTGTTCGGTATTGCGCACACCACACTGAACATGGACCAAAGCAAGCAAAGGTGTCGGAGGAGATCAAAATAGTAGAGCAAAATAGTAGAGCAAAATAGTAGACAAGCAGGTCACACAAGGTAAAAGGTTATAAGATGTTCCTGTGACTATGGCTGCAAATACTTTTAGACAATTTAAGGTCCATGGGAGTATTGCCAACCTCACTGGATGTGACTGCAAGAGAAAAAGTGACCTCTGATCTCTCTGCCATCCCCAGCCCTCCTCCTTGGTCCAGAGCAGAGGAATGAGGGAGGTTGTTAACCCTGTGCAGTCTCTGCTTGAGTAGTGTAATCACTGCATGAGCAGAGACAGGGATGTGAGCTGCCTGCTTTGCAAACCCTGCGCTAGTTTCCATTTCAACCTGTTAATTTGGTGCATGACACATCTGACAGTTTCCTGCACCATTAGGAGCTTAGGTGTTTCCTCAGAATGTGACATCATTGAGGCTCGGTTCACACCTAAACTGGCCGCAGATTGCACAGCAATGCTGTCCGTCCCTGTTCTCCGTTTCAGGGATAAATCAGGGCAGAATCTTTGCCTGAATTCGGCCCTGAAACGGAGCCAAAGACGCACAGAGTTTCTGTGCAGTGCGCTCCTCAGCCGCAACGGAGGTATGTGAACCGGCTCCATAGGGAGCCAGTCACATTCTCCTGATATGCGAATCAGATGCGGGGAAACCCACATCTAATTTGCATAGGTGTGAACCCTGTCTTAAAGTGGATGTAAACCCCAAATTTTTTTTTTTTTCTTTTGATATCATACTGTAGAGTATAAGATTTCCTATCATTTGAGCCCAGTCTAGCCACAAAGTTAATCCAGCTCTGAGCAATCCTCTTTTATTGTTCAGTTAGAAAAATCTTGACAAACTGAGAAAAACTTTGTCAAATCCTCCCCCTTGCTGTGACTGACAGGTGATTTACATATCTGGTGCACTAGCCTAAGACATGCAGTATTTTTAATTCCCACCCACTCCTTTCTTCAGCAGCTCTGCGAGGATTGGCTGTTCCACACCTCAGCATGATTTGGCATGCTGAAGTCATGTGGTTACTTTCCTGTCTTTTCACTGGATGTTAGAGATCATAGCAGAAGTTCAGTGTTAGAAATACACAGGGGAAAAATGCATGTTGACAAGGGGAGTGTAGAGGTGGGCGGGGAGTCTACTGACATCACAACTCCACCCACCGAGCTCCAGACAACAGACCCACCCACAAAATATGCAGTTTTTCGGCTCTCATAACAGACAGAGGGGGGACATTTGACAGGCAAGGATACATGCAGGAGGCATGTATATCCTTATAGATAACCCCTATGGCAGTAGTTTAGAAAGGATGACATTGGGTTTACATCCACTTTAAGGTGTTTTTCTCCGCAGTTCCATTTTAAAGGAAAGTACAATGCACTTTCTAGGAGTTATTTCTCTGGTGTAAAGTAATTTCTCATGTGATTTTTATATATTTTGCAAATGGTATTAAATGCTATGAATTGTACATTAGGCACTAGATGCAGGGTGGACTTGCTGCTATGACAACAGCCTAACTGCTTAAAGTGACTTGCAAAACAATCATAATAGGAGTTGACCTTGCGAAGACGAAATTAAATACTGCTGCCCACACTGCCTAACACCTGTTCTTGAGTGTTGGTGTTGAGGTCAGCGACAGAAACCACAGAGCACAGCGGCGGACAAAAGAAAATTGACACTCCAGGTACTATTGGTTTCCAAGGAGACTTCAGGGGAGGCATCGAAAGTGGTGTATGGTGGTGAGGCCAGTGGGAGAAGTAAATATTTAGTTTCTTCTTTGCAGGGGCAGCTTTGATTTTTGCGACAGAGGGGTTGATTTACTAAAACTGGAGAGTGTAAAATCTGGTACACCAGTGCATGGCAGCCAATCAGCTTCTAACTTCAGCTTGTTCAATTTACCACTTCAGCCCCAGAAGAATTGACCTCCTTCCTGACCAGGCCATTTTTTGTGATACGGCACTGCGTCGCTTTAACTGACAATTGCGCGGGCGTGCGACGCTGTACCCAAACAAAATTGATGTCCTTTTTTCCCTACAAATAGAGATTTCTTTTGATGGCATTTGATCACCTCTGTGGTTTTTTTTTTGCACTATAAACAAAGAAAGAGTGACAATTTTGAAAAAAAAAAAAAAACCACAATATTTTTTACTTTTTGCTATAATAAATATCCCCAATTAAAAAAAAAAAAAATGTTTTCCTCAGTTTAGGTCGATATGTATTCTTCTACATGTTTTTGGTAAAAAAAAATTTGCAATAAGCGTATATGGATTGGTTTGTGCAAAAATGATAGCGCCTACAAAATAGGCGATTGATTTATGCCATTTTTATTATTATTTTTTTTTACCAGTAATGGCGGCGATTTTTAATCGGGACTGCGACGTTGCGGCGGACAGATTGGACACTTTTTTGAAACTATTGACATTTATACAGCAATCAGTACTAGAAATAGCCACTGATTACTGTATAAATGTCACTGGCAGGGAAGGAGTTAACACTAGGGGGCAATCAGGGGGTTAAATGTGTTCCCTCATTGTGTGTTCCAACTGTGGGGGGGATGGGACTGACTGAGGGAGGAGACCGATCGGTGTTCCTATATACTAGGAACACACGATCTGTCTCCTCTCCCTTGACAGGACGTGGATTTGTGTGTCTACACAAACAGATCCACGTTCCTGCTCTGTCACGAGCGATTGATCGACATCGCGGCCACCGGGCAAGTGCGCGCCCCCCTATACCTCTTAAAACTGCCGCCGTACATCTAGGGAAATTTGTGCAGGTGAACCATTCTGCCACAGTCAAACGACGGGAGATCGGCTAGTGGTTAAGCTTTGACAAAAAATCTGGAAGCCGATTGATTTCTATGCAGAGCTGCACTAGATGTTGCACTTTCCAGTTTTAGTAAACCAACCCCAGAGTTGCTGAAGATAAGATATTAGCCACACTTTGAGCGTATATTTTTCAATGAGTTGTTCCACTTAGACTTGCATTGTGAGAAGAAGCATTAAAGTCCAATTAGGAATAAAACGTCTTTTTAAATTTTGGATAGACTAGAAAAAGTTAGAATCCCCATCAGGTTTTTCATACATTATGTACCCCCATTATTATTTCCCTGTTCTGTCTGACAGGACAAGAAGTGAGAGAAAAGCTTTATAACGACACAAATGGCGATCAAAAAACTTTAGCCTGTATTTCGGCTTTAAAGTAAACTTTGAGGAGAGAAGCAGGAAGGATGCCATAGCCGACTTCCCAATCTACCAATCTTTGGCTCTCAGGCTGACCAGTTACTTCAATGGCTTTAGTCACTAACCTGGATCATGTATGGACTTCTTTCTGGAAAAGTTTACTTGTTCTAAATCAGTGAGCCTGAAAATTCTGAAACCAGCGTGGGTCAGCATAATGGCCAGGCAACTAATATTTTTAGAAGTAAGTCAATGGCAGCCCCCATATTTCTCTTCGGAAAGGTTTACTTTAAAGCACAAACGTATCATTGTGAGGCAGGAAGCAGAGTCTTATATCAATAACAAATATGGATGCTTCCCTGCATACAATTAAAAACTATGCAGAGAATCAAGAATTTTTTTTCCAAAGATAAACACATACTGGCAATATTATTTACATCAAGTGAATCCTTTACAGGTATACCTAAAAATCATTGAAAAACAATATAGTTCTTTTAGCCTGCAGTAAGTGTGCAAAAAATGCTGCTTGTTGTCAGGTTTATTCACTTCTAAAGTGAATAGGTCCCCTAAAAAACCCACTGGGATGTATTATGTATTTTTCATCAGCTATATGGTGATGCTTCCCAAATGTAGTTGTACCCTAGAAAAACATCAACCACATTATGAAACACTATTCAGAGTAGACACTTAGTCGGTAGTAGTGGTTCAATGGAAGGAGTATAGTAAAACACAATAAATATATAAATAAAAAAACAATATAAAACAATTCATCACAGCTCTGTTAAGTGATGTGATTTGAGTGCAAGTGCATTGTGCATCTTTGCAAACCAGATGACTGGCTAAGACAGCATAAAACATTTTCACATTAAGATTTATCTTTACTGTAAACAATTTCAAGTTTAAAAAGTTCTAGTAGTGTTTAAATTTTGTAATTTTTCTTTAAGACCTCCAGATACTGCTGTCTTGCTTGAGAAACAAGGTCCTGGTCATTGCTTAGGTTTCTCATGGAACCGCCTGTTGATCCCACAGGAGAGACTCTGGCACATCCTGTATCCAGCTCTGCATTTGCTTCAAACACAAAGAGAATAATAAGGTACATCTCCATCATTTGGGAAAAATAATACTTAATTTTGGCAAATTTATAAATCCTAATATTCTAATTTCAGATTGACCTTTTTCTAAGTGTTTTACTTCTAGTTTGATTCAAAGTTCTACTCATCAGAGCAGCAGCTTTAAAAGTATTCACTATACTGACCACATCCTCCCTATAGGATCTCCCAGAATGGAAGCGCACCAGGCGGGGGATCATCTCTCACAATGGGAGCGCACCAGGCAGGAGATTATCTCCCACAATAAAAGCGCAATATGCAGGGGATCATCTCCCACAATGGAAGCACACCAGGTGGAGGATCATCTCCCACAATGGAAGCGCACCAGGTGGAGGATCATGTCCCACAATGGAAGCGCACCAGGTGGAGGATCATGTCCCACAATGGAAGCGCACCAGGTGGAGGATCATCTCCCACAATGGAAGCGCACCAGGTGGAGGATCATCTCCCACAATGGAAGCGCACCTGGCAGGGGATCATCTCCCACAATGGAAGCGCACCAGGCAGGGGATCATCTCACAAAGTGGAAGTGCACCAGGCAGGAGATGATCTCCCACAATAAAAGCGCAATAGGCAGGGGATCATCTCCCACAATGGAAGCACACCAGGTGTAGGATCATCTCCCACAATAAAAGCGCAATAGGCAGGGGATCATCTCCCACAATGGAAGCGCACCAGGCAGGGGATCATCTCACAAAATGGAAGCGCACCAGGCAGAAGATAATCTCCCACAACGGAAGTGCACCAGGCAGGGGATAATCTCCCACAATGGAAGCGCACCAGGCAGGAGATCATCTTCCACACGGTCACGTCACTCATTCACAGTCTTCTGTGAATGGAAAACGACAAGGTCCGGCAGCCTTGCGGCTGTCGGCATGTAGTTTTCCATGAATTACCACGTTGCAGTGGTAGTTCATTGAGTCTTCCTGTCAGAATTTATCGGTTTCCTCGTACAAGGTACGAGCAAGCTGATACGCTAACAGATCAGCAGGAGATCTGCATGGCATCAGCGATCTCCTGTTTGCTTTACAGGCTCCTGCAACAAAAAAATAATAAATGCACATTTTTTACCTACAAAAAAAAAAAAAGTGCATTTATTTATTTATATTTTTAAAAAGTGAAGTTATCCTTTAAGCTATAATACAAGCTACCAATCTCATTAGCATGTCCTAGTAGTGTGTGATGCTCTGCCTTCAAATGTTTATGAAGGATCTAAAAACATTTTTGAAATACAGTAGCAATCCTTTTTCAAAAAATGGGTGGTTGTACCTTGGTCCAATTCTTTAGTGATATTCTTTTCCAGCTCTTGCTGCATCTGGAATACATATTTGCACCGCTAGTGAGTATTAACAACCTAATGCACACTGTATGCACAACTATAGAACTAAGCTTACATTTACCGCACAAAGTTCAGTTCAAATACACCTTTTTGTTAAAGGGGGTTTACATTTGCCAAATAACCCTATGGAGCTGCAGAGCTTTAAATCCACCTACTGCCAAATTTTAAATTTTCATCTCATCATTTAAATCAACAACAGTAAGGCAATACAGTAACATAATTCATAAATAGTCAGTGCGGCGCTAAATTTTTTTTATAAAATAAAAAAAATGTATTAAAAAAAAATTTTTTAATAATAATATATATATATATATATATATCTATATCAAGAGTAAACCATACACACTAGTTCAAGTTCATATATAAGATCTGTAGCCAATCCAAGAAAGTGGAAAAGTTAGTCATAACTGTGGAGAAACAAACTTCTTTCTGTCTGGTGTTCCGCTTCTGTGTTTTTTTTCACTTTCTTGGGTTGGCTACGGATCTTAATATGAACTTGGACACGTGTATAGTTTTCTCTTGCCATATATGAATTTTTATTTATTTTTAATTATATAAATTTTTTTTAGCACTGCACTGACTATTTATGAATTTATACCCATGGATTGATATATTGGGCAGGGGCCATTTGTTTGTTTGGGATTGATATATTGACCTTAAATGCTTAGCTGCTTTTGTATTTTAGTGTTGGTTTTGCGCTGACTGAACCCCCTTTTTACATACTTCCCACCCGGCCACTGCACATAAACGTCCAGGTGGTCCTTTCCTCGTTCTGAGTGGACGTTCAGGAATGTCCCTCAGAATGAGTGCTCGCAGCACGGCCACGAGGCACGCTGCGGCTCTATCCTGTGACCACTCTGATCACAGGAATCAGCTGAGCAGAGATTGGGATATGGGCGCTGTGACTGACCCTCTCGATCACCTGACGCCTCACAATGTAAACAGAGATGCGTGTCTCTGTGACAGGTCTCCCCCGTCAAGCTCAGTGAGAGCTCAGTGTGCGCGCGGGGGGGGGGCTTGGGTTGGGAAGAGGGGGAATCTGCAGATCTTTGACAGCTCTCTGTGTGAGGATGATTTTACACAGAGAGCTGTTACAGATCACCCCACAAAGTACACCAAAATCTGTCTGTCCCCCATAACTGCCAACACCAAATAAACACTGATTTAGGTTATTTTTACCAAAGTAATGTAGCAGTATCATTTTTGGTCAAAATGTATCAAGAGAAATTCCTTATTTGCAAAATTTTATAACAGAAACTAAGAAAAATGCATTTTTTTTTGAAAATATTTGGTATTTTTTTATTTGTAGCGTAAAAAATAAAAACACCAGCAGTGATTAAATACCACCAAAAAAAGCTCTATTTGTGTGAAAAAAATGATAAAAATTTCATTTGGGTACAGTGTTACATGACTGCGCAATTGTCATTCAAAGTGTGACAGCACTGAAAGCTGAAAATTGGTCTAGGAAGGAAGGGGGTGAAAGTGCCCAGTATTGAAGTGGTTAATACAGTAACATACTTGGAAGACTAAGAATGCAGTTCAGCCTATGCAAAGAAACTTTCCATGTTGGTGACTTTCGGGGGTAATTATTTACGATTGCTCTGTTTTTTTTCTGTCAAAGCTAAACCCTGCTCATATATATATTAGATAAGCACTGTGACTTTTTGAAAAATGACATGCCAATAATGCAATCAAGTAGGAAGCAAATATTAACTCTCATTATCTGAAAAGTAATAGGGCTATCTAAGTGATACTAAAGTCTCATTTTTTTTCGTTAAAAATAACAAACATGTTATACTTACCTGCGCTGTGCAGTGGTTTTGCACAGAGCAGCCCAGATCCTCCTCTTCTCGGGTCCCACTCCCTGTTGAGAGCCTCCACAGCAAGCAGCTTGCTCTTGGGGCACCCGACTTGAGCTGTAGCTCCCTGTGTCCATTCAGACATTGATCTGTGGACCGGTCCAGCCCCCCCCTTTTCTCTTCATTGGCTCACTGACTTTGATTGACAGCAGCAGGAGCCCATGGTGCCACGCTGCTGTCTCAGCCAATGAGGAGGGGAGTCCTGGACAGCTGAGTCTCTCGTGCAACATCGCTGGATTTAGATGGGGCTCAGATAAGTATTAGGGAAGCTGCTGAACACAGAAGGTTTTTTTATCGTAATGTTTTCGGATAAAAAAAACCTTCTGCCTTTACAACCACGTTAAGGTTGTCTTTGGACACTAGAGGAAGGACAGGCATTAAAGCACAATCTGATCACTATATGGCACCTCTGTGAGGCAAGCATTCCTGTTTATGGCTATGGAGTTAGGAGGGATGTGGGAATTGGAGTGCGGGGCAGGCAGATGGTGCACGAACATCTAATCTCAGGACAACCCTTTTGGTAGACACACCCTAGAGTAAGGGCTGCTAACAGTTTTCTGCTTCACCCTTGTGAGTGATGGCAGGAAATAATCACCCAATCTGGCTGTAATGGGAATTCCTACAGTACAGCCGGCCCTCCTGTACCGGGCCCTATCAGTTCAAAAGGACTGTACTGCCTTATTGCAGACACCGATCCTCTTGTTCTTGCAGTGCTGTCAGCTTCTCCTCCTCTCCCTCTGGCTGAGCTGTAGGGAGATCAGTTTAAGCATCTGTGCCCCCATTCTCCTGCTGTCCGGGCCCTTCCCTGTGTGCCCTTTTCCCCTGCAGCGTTGGGCACACAGGGGGATGTTTCAAGATGGAGAACGGGGGAAGGGGCTGAAAAAATTACATATTCCTTTTCTGGATGAACACAGTGAGCGATTGGTACCGATTGCTCCTGTGCCCATTCATTGCTGAAGCATAGTAAACTGTATTTTGTATGATTCAGATTGTGAATGAATAGGAAAAGCCTGTGAGCACTTCCTATTTATTCATCTGTGCAGCTGGGGCTGCAGAGAAAGGGGCTGATGAATCTATGTCCTCAGTCCTTTTTCTGTCCTAAATGTAAGACATTAGGGATCTGTTTAGACTCCTGATATTTCACCGAAGCCCCCCAACAGGGCAGTTAAAAATAAATGCATAAATAAAACGTAAAAAAAAAAAATTGAAAAAAAATGTAAATTCTAAAAAAATGACATAAAACAATAAAAAGAACGAAGGACTCGCTTACATGTGCTTTGCGTTCTAGAATTTCCTCCATGGCTGCGAGGCATGTGTACACCCCCAATTCATTGCCTCTGTTGCTCTGCGTTTGAGCTTTGGGGTGCATACCCTAATGCAATAGGCTGCGCACACCTATGATTGTTTCTTTAGGTTTGGTGCAGTCATGTGATAAAATGAATACCCCTATTGGTCGATTCCAATCTGCATGGCCATCAGTTATCATTTTAAATTAGGTTCAAATGAAAATAGAAAATCTGACAGGCGCAATGTAACAAAATCATAAATGCAACTAACCTTTACAAAGTAAGCTCCCATTTCATTAGCACTAAAACCACTCCCGACTGGGTTGAGAAAACTCCCTCCAAGTCCCAGACTTCGGCTCAGAGCTGGATTACTACCAAGACCTCCAAGAGAACTTGTATCCAAAAGAGGGTTTCCATTTAGACTTCCGTTCAGAAAACTGCTTGCAAACAAGGATTTGCTTCTTTGCCGTTCATTAAGTAGCTTGGCATTGACTTCTGCAAGCCTTTCATTTGCTCTGTAAAAATATAAAATTATACTTTTCGATTTTTTTTTTTGCTTTATGCAGAAGTGGTCAAACACAACTCATATAATTCTAGTTTTGGAAGCTAATAAATGGTACTCACCTTCCTACAAGCAAGGATAACAATTACACAGTGACCTTACATATATCTGTTAAACAGACACAATATACATTTCTCATTGAAAGTGTTAAAGGCAGATTATTCAGTCTGCAGATGCAAAAAGTATCTAGATATTATAAAAGGATGGAGTATAAATTGATTCTCAGGTCTGATCTTATTATATTGTCAATTCCTGTTCTATAATAGCAATAAAGAATGTATTTCCTTCACTGATATCTTCAGAGTTGCTCACCTTTCTAGCTTTGAAGCCAATGATTTTCTAGTCTTCTGCTCTTCAGCATACATGTCTTTGATCCTATTAAGCTCTGCAAGAGTGGAGTCTTTCTGGCTCATATTTTCTTCCTGTTTATTCTTAATTTTGTTTAGCTCAGATTCGAGGTCTTGAATTCTATGATCCAACTGATTCTTGACTGTAGTATCATTTTCAGCTCTCAACTGTTCTAACTTGTCCTTTGATGCAGCTTGTGCCTGAAAAAAAATAATCCACAGTTACTATCTGGGTCCATTTACAAATTTTTCTAATAAATGCTTAGTGGGAAGATACTGCTTCTGGGAAAGTATGAAATGTACATTGTAAGACTACTCACACTACATAGTTAAAGTGTTACTAAACCCACAACAGTAAAATCAGTCTGTATATACAGTAAAGCGTGCTTGTTATACTCACTGTGGAACCTAAGGGGTTAATTCTCTGCACTGTGTAAAAAGGCAGTTTGATCCTGTCCTCTTTGTTCCTCACCACCTCTTCCAATGTCCCCAGCCCATCTGCTGATAGCACAGAGTCTAGAGGACACTCTGCACATGCTCAGTTTGGTGTGCATTGCTAGAGGATTTTTTTTTTTCTTGGGAAAATGCATGAAAGCACAGAGCCAATCAACACTGTCCAGACAGAGGGTCAGGGGTCCTGCAGCCTTATAGGATAGCCAGAAGGGAATGAAAAATTCTCCTACAAGCTCTAACCAGACACTGATAGAAGTCACAAGACTGTTCTAACTGCTGATGAGAAAAGGTATTTAGCAGTTTATATTTACTAAAACTATTGCATTTCCATGTGCTGTGTACCGTAGGAGGCCAGATATAGTGAATGCAGGGTCCTGGGTTTAGTAACACTTTAACTTAAATAAGTTGCACTTAAGAGTATATCTCATCGAGCAGGGTTTATAGTTCTGGCAGATCCAACAAGCGATTATCACGTCATGAGAAGCTGGAAGTGACACTGCGGATACCGGGTGGAACACTGATCCTCCCACACTTCCGGGCTGCATTAGGCAGCTGTGCGTTCCATGCATGCCAGCGCTTGTATGGGACTCTTGGGTCCACCTATTGTTGCCACACCGGTAGTGACGCGGCGGTAACCAGAAGTGGCGGGTGAAGCGCATATCCACCCGCACTTCCGGATTATAGTATCTTGACCAGCGTACTTTGAAGACCTCTGGGCTTATCCAGCAAGTGTCCAAGAGACAGAAAACAGATGTGTCCAAGAGACACATCTACAGATCGTTCATTGCAGAGAGACATCAGAGGATAAGAACACCCCCACAGCAACAGGTTAGATGCACTAATAGAATTATATAATGTATGCCTAATTTTGAAGCTATAAGTATATACCTGAATTCCTATATCAGCATTATATGAGTGTGCTGTGAGGACATGCTATTGTACCTTCTATGTATAATCTGCTCAAATAGGATTGGTGAACCTAAGAGGTCTGACAGTGGTGCACACTCTCCTCCCCTAGTCTCCGGGGGAGGTGGAGTCAATGAGGGTGGGTACAGCATGACATACTATCATGTGGGCGTGTGTATATGTGTGTGTAAATATAAGTAGCAAGAAGAGGTCAGGCATTCATTGCTTTGAATCTGAGGAAGAGAGTCCTAACTCAAAATGCATTAGCCGTTCAAAATATAGCCTGGTCTTCTGGCATCACAGGTTCGTACAACAGACCTGTGAAAGACTGTTCGCATTTACATTTCTCTTGATATGTCTATATACTATGTCTGTATGTGAGTAGAACCATTGCTGTTTTTACTTAGAGTAAAACATTTTTTGGTAATTGACTAGGTGGTTGCAACCTCCTTTTTTCTAATATCTTATGGATTAGTACATTTTTTTGTGGGTGGGCAACTACATGGCAAATGAGGTTTAATGTGGAAAAATGTAAAATAATGCATTTGGGTGGCAAAAATATCAATGCAATCTACTCACTGGGGGGGGGGAACCTCTGGGGGAATCTAGGATGGAAAAGGACCTGGGGGTCCTAGTAGATGACAGGCTCAGCAATGGCATGCAATGCCAAGCTGCTGCTAGCAAAGCAAACAGAATATTGGCATGCATTAAAAAAGGGATTAACTCCAGGGATAAAACGATAATTCTCCCACTCTACAAGAATCTGGTCCGGCCGCACCTGGAGTATGCTGTCCAGTTCTGGGCACCAGTCCTCAGGAAGGATGTACTGGAAATGGAGCGAGTACAAAGAAGGGCAACAAAGCTAATAAAGGGTCTGGAGGATATTAGTTATGAGAAAAGGTTGCGAGCAGTGAACTTATTCTCTCTGGAGAAAAGACGCTTGAGAGGGTATATAATTTCAATATACAAATACCGTACTGGTGACCCCACAATAAGGATAAAACTTTTTTGCAGAAGGGAGTTTATTAAAACACGTGGCGACTCATTCAAATTAGAAGAAAAGCGGTTTAACCTTAAACTACGTAGAGGGTTCTTTACTGTAAGAGTGGCAAGGATGTGGAATTCCCTTCCACAGGCGGTGGTCTCATCGGGGAACATCGATGGTTTCAAGAAACTATTAGATAAGCACCTGAACGACCACAACATAAAGGGATATACAATGTAATACTGACATATAATCACACACATAAGTTGGATGTGATGGACTTCTGTCTTTTTTCAACCTCACCTACTATGTAACTATGTAAGACCAATTTGGTTTGTTTTTCTCAATAAATAAATAAAAAAAAAAAAGTTATTTTCCATTTATTTCCCTCTTCCTCTATCATTTTTGTGGTTTTTGCAGAGATGAGCAGCTAAAACTTGACCAGGGTTCTGCTTTACCTATAGCAACAGATGAGGCGGTTCAATGCCCAGAGTCTATACAAGACTGCACATTGTAGGGACTTTCATAAATCTTCTTAACACTCAGGGGTTGATTTACTAAAACTGGAGAGTGCAAAATCAGCTGTGCATGGTATCTAATCAGCTTATAACTTCAGCTTGTCAATTGGAAGTGTCAAGTGGAAATCCAACACTAAACACTAACACTAAACCAACACAAAACACTAAAATCGCTACATCTACAGTCATTCATGATCTAACACTAACCTATCTAGCCCTGTAAAGGAGAAATCGGTATACATACCTTTTTTGAAGCTGCTCTGGTCCGGTCTCCAGCGGCGGAAGCAGAGGACACAGCTGACGATGACTGTGAAATGAACGGAGAGTGATGTCACCCATAGATTTTACTATGGGGCTTTCATTGTTGGCTGCCTCCTCTGCACGCCTACACAGAGAAGCCGCTGCTGACAGGTCAGCGTGGGACCGTACCGGAGCAACTTCAGAAAAGGTATGGATTTCTTCTTTGCAGGGCTAGATAGGTTAGTGTTAGATCGTGGCTGTCTATAGACATAGCGATTTTAGTGTTAGAGTGGACTTCTACATAAGTTATGACAAAAAACCTAGAAGCTGATTGGTTTCTATGCACAGCTGCACTCTCCAGTTTTAGTAAATCAACTCCTTCGTGTATCTCTGTAGTAAACAAACCAACAGCCTAATATTAAGTGACGTATAAAACTTTAAACCAAAAAATACATTGCAGCTTACTAATCATTAGATGTTTTGGCTGTATTAGGGTTTTTTTTTACGCTTTTTCCCCTCTGTTTTCCCTTGGTGATCTGGTCAGTATTAAACAGACACCACGCTGGATAAATGAGCACAGTGGGCAGATTTGAACAGAAACATTGTCAGTCGGCTGGGAGTGTACTAGATTTAAATTACACTAACAAATTTAAGCTGAACTCCAGCTAATACTTTATAATCAGTTAAATCAAGCAGTTTCACATAAATATATAAAAGCTGATCATTGTAAGCACCCCTGCAAGTGTTAAATGGTCTGTCCCATCCCTTTAACCCCTTGCCGACCGGCTCACGCAGATATACGTCGGCAGAAGGGCACGTACAGGCATATTAACGTACCTATATGTTGCCCTTTAAGACGCGGCATTGTGGGCGCACGCCCGCCATGAGCTCCGTGAGTGTGATCACGGGTCCAGCGGACTCAAAGCATTTCCCCATTCTTCCTAGTGACAGGACACTGATCACAGCTCCCTGTGATCGGGACCGGTGATCAGTGTCGTGTCACACGTAGCCCATCCCCCCTACAGTTAGAACACATCCCTAGGACACACTTAACCCCTGCAGCACCCCCTACTGGTTAACCCCTTCACCTCATTTTTAATCACACTGATCGCTGTATAAATGTGAATGGTCCCAAAATAGCACCAAAAGTGTCCGATGTGTCCGCCATAATGTCGCAGTCACGATAAAAATCGCTAATCGCCGCCATTACTAGTAAAAATAAAATTATAATGCCATAAAACTATCCCCCATTTTGTAGATGCTATAACTTTTGCGCAAACCAATTAAAAGTTTTTTGTGATTTTTTTGTTACCAAAAATATACGTAGAAGAATACGTAGTGGCCTAAACGGAGGAAAAAAAAAATGTTTTTTTTTAATATTGTTTTGGGGATATTTATTATAGCAATAAGTAAAAAATATTGCGTTTTTTTCAAAATTGTCGCTCTTTTTTTGTTTATAGCGCAAAAAAAAAAAAAAACACAAAAAAAAACAAAAAAAAAACGCAGAGGTGATCAAATACCACCAAAAGAAAGCTCTATTTGTGGGGAAAAAAGGATGCCAATTTTGTTTGGGAGCCACGTCGCATTACCGTGCAATTGTCAGTTAAAGCGACGCAGTGCCCAATTGCAAAAAACGCTCTGGTCTTTGGCCAGCCAAATGGTCCGAGGCTGAAGTGGTTAAAAAAGAAAACTAATGCACCCATCACATCTAAGAATTACTAATCTGCAATATAATAAATGTTTGCTTTTGGGTTTAATACTGATTTAATGGGAACAAATTATACAACTATAAATTGCTATAATCTGTGAAAGTGGTTCTATCATTTATACCTGTAGAAACATATTGACCTCCTCCAGCTTTTGTCGTAATTCTTGCCTGCTCCTCTCATCAAGTTCTCTTTTATATTGTTCCATGTAACTTTGATCCATCTTGCTTGAACCTATGTGTCTTCTGAGCTCAGCCACTTCTTCTTCCAGCTGCCTCTTGCTTCTCTCTAATCGTTCATGATTCTTGTGCAAAGCCTTCATTGAAGATAACTGTTCATGTAAGTCACGATTTGAAGCCTCAAATTGAATGTATTTGCGGGATTCTCTTTCCAAATGTGAGGAAAGTTCTTCAATCTGAGCAATGCAAAAGAATACAACAAAACAATATAAAACACAAGGAGGCGAACTGCTGAAATTAGAGAGAGCATAAAGAGAACCCCTTTAAAGCCCGGTGTTTGGGATGAAAGAGTGCAGATCACAGGTGACTAAATGCATTACCTTTTCCTTTAGTTTGAGGACGTCACTGTCTGTTTCATGGCTTCCTCTGTAGGCCCCCTCCTTCATACTAATTGGCTGTTTTTCACCATTTTCAAACTCCTTCAATTTTTTCTTTGTAGTCTTTAAAAGTTTTTTCAGTCTAATGGGGCAAAAAGTTTCAAGGTGCATAAAAATAGGCAAATAATAAAAAAGAAGTCAAACATAATGTAATAAAAAACAGTATGAAGGACCCTTAACAGCAAGCAGTCTTCTGAGTGGGCCCACAATGTGACCCAGTGCTTCTGCAAAGCATAGCCAGACCCTCTGACAACAATATTCCTTCCTGGACATATATTTTATATTTTACTCCAGAGATAATAAAACGATAATCCTGACATTTTATAAAAAAAACTCTGGTTCAGCCGCATCTGGAGTATTCCATCCAGTTCTGGTCACCAATCCTCGGAAAGGATGTGCTGGAACTGGAGAGAGTCCAGAGAAGGGCAACAAAAGTAATAAGGGGACTGGAGGACCTCAATTACCAGGAATGACTACAAGTACTAAATTTATTCTCCCTGGAGAAGAGACGCTTGAGAGGAAATATGATAGCAATATACAAATATCTTTCATATTTACAAACTGTGCAGTGCTGTAGTGCTCAATAATACACTAATTTAAAATGGACTATGTGCAATAAATGACAAAGAAAATAAAATATTTAATTTGCAAAAGTCAAAAAACAAACAACATCAAATCAGTGCAATCCAAACAGAAAAGTGTCCAAGCAAATTGAAGAAACAGCCTTCTCCACATGAATAGGATCCACCCGGTGGTGTCTCTTACTCCATCCGCTCCTTACTTCTTACTCTCCCCCTCCAGGAGTAATCTCACCTGGTGTAATGCGACCACTACAGCCAAGTAGGGTCAAAAACAACTTTTTATCCTCTCCAGGGCTACAAAATAGCGCATGCCAAGCCTCCGCTCCACTATCTCCTCTCAAATGGCCCAGTATATATAAAAGGAAAATCGAATAGTGCTTATATCGTTTAATAAAGCAGTTTATTGAATACACAAAAGCACAGGGTACTCAGATTTCACTGTTGCTTCCAGCGCACTAGTCTATAACAAGCATAAAAACTGTTATTAGAGGTCTCTCCCTTGCTCCACACAAGCCTCGAAGACAACTTGCCAGCAGCCAGCTCCATGCTAGTTCCAGGTGTCTTCACCGTCCGTGGCCCCCACATACACACACAATTTTCTGTTTGAATTGCACAGATCTGATGTTGTTTGTTTTTTGACTTTTGCATTTTATATTTTGTTTACTTTGTTCGTGTCATTTATTGCACATAGTAAATATTAAATTAGTGTATTATTGAGCACTACAGCGCTGCAGTTTGAAAATATTACTAGTCTTTGTAACACATCTATGGGATTGTAAATCGTGTCAGCGGCTTTTCTATTTGTTATTTTTTTTTTTCACAATTTTATTAGTAGCACGCAGGTTTATTTGTTATATAAATAAATATACAAATATCTTAACGGTAATCCCAGCGTAAGTACACAGGGCCACACGATGAGATTGGATGAGAAGCGGTTTAACCGTAAGCTTCGTAGGGTTTTTTTCACTGTTGGGCGGTAAGGATGAGGAAATCTTTTCCACAATTGGTGGTGTCGGCAGGAAGTATGGCTAGTTTTAAGACTCTTGGATGTGCATCTTAGTGAACACAATATACAGGGATATGGGAAATTATTTTCTACACACACACCCCAACACAGGTTGAACCGGATGGACTGTTGTCTTTATTTAACCTTACCAACTATGTTTGCAACTATATATACTTATCTGAGCTTTGCATTATAGCTCCACGTTTAGCAGCTGTGAATGGCTCTAGCCATGCTCTAATCCCCCCAAAAAAACACATGGGGTGGACTCCCCCAGGAGCCTGCCTGCTCAGGGAATCTGTCCGCTGATCCTCGCTGACCAGGCGGATGGCTGGTGCATGTCTGCTCCGCTTAGGCAGAGTGGACACAGACGCAGCCCACTCTTCTCTATGGGCAGTCAGATGTAAAAGGACCACCTGGGTGTAAATAGACATATGTCTGTTTACCTCCACCACTCCATAAAGAATAATGAAGGGTCTGATCGGGACCGCCTGAGAAACTGATAGGCAGGCCCAATTAGTCCACTTGTGTGAAAGGGGCCTTAAACAGTGTCACTAGAAATTCTATAGGGCATGTTCATCCAAAATTTAGATTTCAGTTTACGCCACTCACACCACCAGACATGTACTTTTACATAAGAGTAGCATTGGTATATCAATATATATCAGCATCCTGTAATCCTCTGAACAGGAACACTTAGACTGAGAAAAGAAGTAGAAACTCTGAGTAGTCAGGCTCCTCTGCATTTTCTGGTGTGCATCCTTTTGGAAGATGTCCCTTCACTTTCTGCCCCAGAGACACAGCACAGAGTAACAGAATTCTCTGGAAAAAAGGATTAACCCCTCAAAGAAAGCTGTCATTGGAACAAGTTTCCCTGCTGGGAGATTCCTCCTGAGAAGAGAAAACACTGGATTTTAAATCACTTTCTTTACCAGAGAGAAATGGTCCAATGAACCACTAGCAAAGGTGAATCTCCCCAGCAGGAACACAGACAGCAATAAAAACCTCAGGAAGCACAGGAAATTTGTGGAGAGCTAGATCTATCAAAGCAGTAGAGGTTCTCAGTTAGGTCTTAAGCAGTGTAGGGGGAATGATACTGTTAGACTTGGTTCACACTGGGGCAACTTGTCAGGCGACTTAGCCGCCTGACAAGTCACGCTCCATTCTGTACAATGGAACTGTTCTAATAGGAACGACACAAGTCGCTCCGACTTAGAAAAAGGTTCTGTACTACTTTGGGGGTGACTTCAGGCGACTTGCATTGACTTCTATACAGAAGTCGTTTTGCAAGTCGCTGCTGAAGTCGTGTGCAGGTCGCCTGAGGCAGTCGCGCTGCAAGTCATGCAGCCTCAGTGTGAACTGACTCTTAGGCAGGTAGTGATTGAAGCTTACCTCTTTGCTTGAGTAGGGACTGGGTGTGCAAGGAGGAAAGAGCCAAAAGCATAACATATGAAGTTCAGATAAAATTTTATTTAGATTCTTAAATTGTAATCCTTATAAAGAAAATGAAATCTAGATTTTATACGTTCCTTTAGAGCTTTCATAATTGCACACCCAGCAGTAAAAACCTGATCGAGGTTCCAACTCTTCCCTATTGTATCCAAAACCAAAGAAAGTTTTGGCTTTACATATTCTATGTTTGCAGTGGATGTGCAGGATCTGGCTTTGCTGTTTGACACAACTCTTTTCAGAATTCTTTTGGAAGGGGGGATGTATGGTGGTGAGGTAAGAGGAGGAGAGGTGTATATGTAAGTATACTACTGCTGCAAGGGAGTGTACACAATTCCTAGAGTTTATCTGGTGAATTTGAGAAAGGGAGCACTCACTATTTTAGTACAGCAGTGCTTGTGTAGTGAGCCTTTCAACTTAGTGAATGTAATGATCATCAAATTATTAAGTGGGTGCACAAGTCTATATTTGATTATTGTGTTATCCTTAAAACACATTGGTAAAAAGATTTCAGTCTACCCAGATACTTCACGCTGTAAGTCATTGTTCCTCTTTATTTCTTGATCAAAGCGCTCCTCCATAGACTTCTTCTGATCCAACAATTTCCTTACTTTCTTTTTCTCACTTTCAACCTTAAACAATAAACAGGAACAACAAAGCAACATGAATAATAAACCCAAGATGTAAATACCCCTTATTACCTCTTTAGTATATAATGAGAAATACAAATGAAAAAGTTTATATCCAGTTAGTTATTACCAGCTCTATTACTGTGGAAAAGGTAACACAACCAAATTTGGAATGTCCCACAATTAGTTGAAGGATCTTTGAAAAATGTTAAACTAAAAACCTTAAAAGAATGGGATACACCCCTAAAAGCTTGTCCTGAAAATGTAAAAGGTTAGCGGAAATAAAAAAAAAAAATCACGTACTGTATTCAATTGTATAAAAATTGAAAACAAAAATTTTATTTAGCTAAAATAGGATGCAACCTACCTGTTCAACTAATTCTGCCTTTGATCGATCAAGTTCTGCCAAGCGAACGCCTAATCGTGATCGGGACTTCAGCTCTTCTTCCCACAAATTATGAGAGTCTTGTGCGTTTTGCGACAGAACAGTTTGCTTATGCACCTAGATCATTGAATACATATATCAAAAGTCTTATTTAGCATAATTATGTTATTTTCACAGAATACAATTAAATAGATTACATATTTGTAGGGCGGCACAGTGGTGTAGTGGGTATAACTTTCGCCTAGCAGTAAAAAGGGTCGCTGGTTGGAATCCCAACCACGGCACTACCTGCCTGGAGCTTGCATGTTCTCCCTGTGCGGGTTTCCTCTGGGTACTGCGGTTTCCTCCCACACTCCAAAGACATGCTGGTAGGTTAATTGGATCCTGTCTAAATTAGCCCTAATATGTGTATGAATGTGAGTTAGGGACCTTGGACTTGTAAGCTCCTTGAGGGTAGGGACTGATGTGAATGTACAAGCACTGCGTAAATTGACAGCGCTATATAAGTATCTGAAATAATAATAAATAATATTAATATTTTTAGCGTGCATAGTGTACTAAAGAATTGTATTAGTCGCACAACCTAAAAACAAAGGTGGGACAGAAAAACGTACACATAATAGACAAAACTGTAGCCATCATTTTAAAATAATTTAAACATTAAAGCTTTGTTTGCCTCCGATATAGTACACCAACCCCAACTAGTAGAAGACAGACCTTGCCTTTAGGCTCACAGCAGGGGGTCCGGTGCATCCCTGTACACCGAATCAGGTGCGAATCAGGTCAGAATTTCTGCCAGAATTCGCACCTGATTCGGAGCCAAAGATGCACAGGACCCTTTCCAAATGTGGGCCGCAGCTGCCCCAGAGGTGTGTAAAGTGGGTCCATTGAGAGCCAGTCACACTCTTCTGTCATGCGAATTAGATGGGGGGAAACCGCATCCAATTCGTATAAGTGTGAAGCCAGTGTTAATGAGAAACAAATATGTAGGCTTCCTAAACTGACTACTTTCTGAAAATGGCTTCCTCTGACATCAATGTTTTCTGAATCAATGACGCGCTACAAGCATGCAGTAAGTGAGGTCAATCTGCATGTTTTCCAGGGTAGGGATTCTGAAAATAATAAAGCCACTAGCTCTACATAACAGCCAATGAACATTTTAAGAAGGTGAGGCTAGTAACAATATTCCATTTATCTTGCAATAAAGGCTACTTTTAAAACATGATTGTTGTAGGATTTTTACCTAAAATTCCCATAAATACATATTTCTCAATGTTAACTGTTAACTAGGTTGCTACCTGGCTGGTGTGAATGGTATATTGAGGTTAATAAAAAAAAAAGAGCAAGAAAAATACAAAATGTGGGAATGTACTTTTTTTTTAGGGAAAGGTAGAAATCATTGTAAACCTCACCATGAACAGAGTACAAACTGGATCTCCAGCTGAGTGGAGTATACATTTCAACAGTGTCACATGAAGCAAAGTAGTCTTAAAAAAAGAAGGCATCTACAGTATACAGCAAGTCTCACTTCCATCACAAATCCTCAAAAGCTGACTTCCTTGCATTAATCAGGGTAGAGAGATAACTGACCCAGAAAGCCCACGTTTCTTTAGAATGTGGGTTTCAATAGCCAAGCCGTTAAATTTAGAGACCGTAAGGAAGGATGGAATATCGGTCCCTGAGAGAGCAGATCTGGCCGTAGTGGGCGGAACCATGGGCCATCCACTGCCATCTTTACAATTTCTGCCTACCATGACCTTCTGGGCCATGCTGGTGCTACCAGAATTGTTGGCTTTCTTTCCAGCTTGATCCTGCAAAGAAGTCGAGGCAGCAAGTGAATAGGGGGGAATGCATAGATCAGTGAAAACTGATCCCATGGGGTCACGAATGCATCCGTTCCGCATGCGAATGGTTCCCTTGTTCTGGCCACAAAGTTGACCAACTTCGTGTTGAACCTGGATGCTAGAAAATCCACGTCCGGTGTCCCCCATCTTTGACAAACAGCCTGAAATATGTCGGGGTGAAGAGACCATTTGCCTGGGAATAACTGCTGGCGACTTAAGTAGTCTGCCTGCCAATTCATTACTCCCGGAATGAAGATTGCAGAAAGGCATGGAACATTCCTTTCTGCCCAAGTTAGAATATAGTTCACCTTTTTCTGCGCTGAGAGACTTTTGGTGCCCCCTTGGTGATTAATATAGGCCACAGCTGTGGCATTGTCGGATTGAATCCTGACAGGACAATCCCGTAACCTGAAAGTCCAGGCCCTTAGAGCCAGACGTACTGCCCAAATCTCTAGGATATTGATGGGCAAGCTTCTTTCGGTACTTGACCACTGTCCTTGGACAGTTGTCTTTTCTAGTACTGCTCCCCAGCCTGAAAGGCTGGCATCCGTGGTTACCACTTTCCAGATGACTGATCTGAAGGATCTTCCCTTCAGCAGATTCTGGGTTAATAACCACCATGTGAGGCTTTGGGCCACTCTTGGGGACAGCCGCATTGGTAAATCTAAAGCTTGAATTGTTTTCTTCCAAGCAGACAGGATACTGTTTTGCAACAGTCTTGAATGGAACTGGGCATAGGGAACTGCTTCGAATGAAGCTACCATGGTTCCTAGCAACCTCATGCAGAGGCGAATGGAGGGATTACCATTTGACCTGACCCTCCGTACCAGTTCTCCTATGGAGTTGATTTTTGCCTGAGGCAAGAACATCCTTTTCTGGGCTGTATCTATGATCAGACCCAAGTACTCCAGCCTTATTAGCGGTATTAAGGAAGATTCCTCTAGGTTAAGAATCCAACCCAAACTTTTCAGATAGTTGGTTGTAGTGCGTACGCTTTGCTCCAGATGAGTCGCTGATTGACCTATAAGTAATAGATCGTCTAGGTACGCTACGATTGTTATGCCCTGTGCCCTTAACCTGGCTAGAGGTGGGGCCAGCCCCTTGGTGAACACCAGAGCTGCTGTGGCTAGCCCGAAGGGCAAGGCTACAAACTGAAAATGCTGCTGTTCTAACTCGAACCGCAGAAACTTTTGATGAGCAGGAAATAAAGGGACATGCAGATATGCATCCCTGATGTCGATTGATGCCAGAAGTTCTCTTCCTAGAAGGATAGAAACTACCGACCTGATTGTCTCCATGCGAAAGGAGCGGATCTTCAGGAATTGATTTAGCTTTCTTAGATCTAGAATGGGTCTGACGTCTCCCCTTGTTTTGGTACCTTAAAAAGGTTTGAATAAAATCCCAGACCTTGCTCTTTTGTGGGCATCTGTATATTCACCCCTTGAGATATTAATCGGTCTAGTGCCTGAAACAGAGACTGTTTTTTCTCTGGATCTTTGGAAATGCTTGACCTCAAGAAGTGAGACGGTGGAAAGTCCCGGAATTCCAGCTTGTACCCCAGCGTTACCGTGGAAATGACCCATCTGTCCTGAATTTCCTTTTTCCAGACTTCTGAAAATTGCTTGGTGAGACTTTAGGATTCTGGTTTTGCAGATTTCCTACCCCAGGGCTTCTTTTGAGCCTGGATCTGACCCCGAGTCCTTCCTCTAGAGTCTGAGGGCGGAGGCCGTCGCCACTGCCTAGAGGCGGAAGCCCCTGGCGCAGGCGAAAGGGTCCGTTTAAATGCAGGGCGTTTATATTTTCTTTTGACTGGTAAAAAGGTACTCTTCCCAGCAGAAATTGTCTTGATATATATTTATCCAAGTCCTCTCCAAATAGTCGCTCCCAATGAAAGGGGAATCCAGTTAGTAGGTTTTTACATGGTGTTTCAGCTGACCAATTTTTCAACCACAGGATTCTGTGCATATGTACAAGCATAAGCGTGAGGCGGGATGCCTGGTGAAGAGAGACTTTGATGGCATCTATGGCAAAACATAATGCCTTTAGGTAGTTCAGCCAAATCTTGAGCTTGTTGTGTAGGAAGCGCTCTAAGGGCCTGTTTGAATTGGTCCTTTAGGGATTGGCAGACGCCTATCGCGGCGACTGCGGGCTGGGTGATGGCACCTGCTATGGAAAAAGCAGACTTTAGCAGGGATTCCAAATTCTTATCTGTTGGATCTTTAAGCATCTGTGCATTGTCTACAGGTCAAGTTATTATTCACATTGATAATCGCAGCGTCAATTGCTTGGTACTTTCCATTTTTTGGAGAATTTCTCCTCCAGATAATAGAGAATTGAGAACCTCTTAGGAGGGAGAAAATGTTTACCCCATTCCAAAAAAATAAGCTGTTCAAGTAATGCGTGCGCAGGAAACGCATGCAAAGGATGGGAAGGTTTTAAGGAACCTAAAGAAGAGCCCAAGTTTTCATGAGACTGTTAGAGGCAGCATGAAAGAGGAACGAACCATCTCTGTAAGAGTTTGTATCAGCAATTTTTCAGCCTGAGACGCTGAAAAAGGTTCATCTACCGTTGTTTCCTCAGTAGAAGAATCATCAGTAAGCTCGATTGATTAAGAGTAGAACCTCATCATGTGCCCACTGTTCCCCTTGTAAAGCTAAAGCGGGGGAGGGGGACCTAGTACGTTTCCTATCCAATTGAATGGAGGATGCGATTAAAGTCTTTCTTCCAGACCCTGGAGTGAGGAGGAAAGGGTTTCTTCAGTCATGTATGCAGGTGCTGAGATGTGAGAGGTAGCTGCACCAATAATTTGCTCTAATGGCTCACCCTGAGTTGCCATGATTGGTAATTTAGGCGAGGAAGACAGCGTGGAAATACAGCTCGAAATCCCAATGCCTGGGGGTGAAACCTATACACTTTTGGCTTTTGTGGTGTCTTTTTTGGCAGGCATAGTCCTAAGTACAAAAACAGAGGCGCTATACACATTGCACTAAATTGCTGAAAATAGTCAATACTTTTAAAATTGCTATACAGTTCTGCTTAGTGCTGGAAAAGTGTGTCCTTCCTGAATCAGGAAATGCCAGTTTTGCAACCCATACGTGTCCCACAGTTCATGTGTCCCTGTGTGCAGGCAGCTTTTTTCCTCCTCATCAGCAGAGGAGAGACTGACAAAGCTGTATTTATCTGCTATTAGCCTGCTGTTTGGAGGTCCCCCCCCCTCCCCAGACCCAACATAAGGGGGGGGGGGGGGGCTGCGGCACAGCACTGCTGTCCCCCTAAACCTCTGGTCCCATCAGGGGAAGAAAAAAAAAAAAAAAAGACATTTTTTGCAGCTTTTCCTACCTTGCAAAAAGCTGCTTCCACACGCAGGCCAGGCACGGAACTGAGCAAACAGTAAGACAACCGAGTAAGGTATGTGCATAGACTCCATCTAGTGGAGATTTTAAGGCATGACAACATTTTTCCTTCAATGAAAGAAATTTATAGATGTTTTTAATATCCAAGTCTCTCTTTCCTTACCTTGTCCTCGCTGCAAGATTTTGCTGATTTAACAGATATCCAGCTTTCACCCATCACAGCGGGTTATGTTTAACAAACCTTCAAGGACTGGGTCCATTAAAAACGGGGTCCAACTGCCTTGGGCCTTGTGTAGCACCCCACATCAGGAAGCTTGAGCTAATGTAACAAGACCTAAGCCCTGGGTTCCAGCCCTACTAAGAGAGGCATTACAGGCAAAGCCTCGTGCTTCAGATACGAGCTCCCAGGTATCATTCATTTAAGGCCTCAGTGGTACTTCTGGATGGATCTGGTTTCTTTTTATGGAGGAATTTAAATCCAGCATGGATCCCTCCTGGAGCTCCTCAGAGCACTTCTTCACTCGTGACCAACACCTTAGACACTGGCGGGAAAAATTATGTGCTCCTGGAAGGAGGAGGGGTTATATAGGGGAGTAACCTTCCTTAATTAAGGTTTAACAGTGTCAACACCTGACGGTAGGGCATAACCCATTAAGTAATTACTTAAGGCTCTGTGTCCCTGATGTACGATAAAGAAAAGTGGTTTATTCTTCATTTCAGGATAGTGGAAGCAGCCATGCATTGAATTCATTTCTGCTTTTTGGCCAATTGTACATTCAAAATTGTTGGTTTATAGTACAGTTATAGCCTTAACAGCGTGAAGCCAATAAAGTATAATTCTGAGATCGATCTAACTAATCTTAAAACTGCTCCCACTCCCTTCTAACACCTATACTAACTATCCTGTGGGAAAAACAAAATAGATGCATATATGTACCTATTTTCAGTCCCTCCTCTCCCCTAAAGCCACTTCTAGCTGACAGAGGGGGACCGATAACATGACTGTACTGGAACAGCTTAAAAACATAGGTATGCACGTCTTTCTTTATGGACCAAAAATTAGTCTAATAATTGACCTTTTCAAAGGCCTTTCAAATAATTTGATGAAACATGTCAGGCTGAGCAATAACTAGTGGAGCGGTTTGTTCCAGCTGCTGTTCTTGTGCTGTGTGCTCTTTCTACATGAGTGAACAGATTTATTTTTGTTTTTATATAATTTTATTAAACAGATTTACGCTATATAAACTTTATGTAGCATCATTTATCAGGATATGCTATATGAGACTTTATCCAACTGGTGAGAAGAAGAGGAGAAGTGGTGGAACATTATTACCTGGTTATACAGTAAAGGAGGAAGTTTGGAGACCCAAAGGGAATATTGGCTAAACTTTAACTTTCCGTGATGGAAAGGCAATAAAAATGGCAAGTGTGTTTTGAATTTGTTAGACAAGAACACTAATCTGTGAGGAAGTGGAGCATGTAGTTTAGATTAAAAGAGAAGATCGTTATGTAAAATATATTATATATATATATATATATATATATATATATATATATATATATATATATAGTGGGGACGTAAAGTATTCAGACCCCCTTACATTTTTCACTCTTTGTTATATTGCAGCCATTTGCTAAAATCATTTAGGTTCATTTTTTTTCCTCATTAATGTACACACAGCACCCCATATTGACAGAAAAACACAGAATTGTTGACATTTTTGCAGATTTATTAAAAAAGAAAAACTGAAATATCACATGGTCCCAAGTATTCAGACCCTTTGCTCAGTATTTAGTAGAAGCACCCTTTCGATCTAATACAGCCATGAGTCTTTTTGGGAAAGATGCAACAAGTTTTTCACACCTGGATTTGGGGATCCTCTGCCATTCCTCCTTGCAGATCCTCTCCAGTTCTGTCTGGTTGGATTATAAATGTTGGTGGACAGCCATTTTTAGGTCTCTCCAGAGATGCTCAATTGGGTTTAAGTCAGGGCTCTGGCTGGGCCATTCAGGAACAGTCACGGAGTTGTTGTGAAGCCATTCCTTCGTTATTTTAGCTGTGTGCTTAGGGTCATTGTCTTGTTGGAAGGTAAACCTTCGGCCCAGTCTGAGGTCCTGAACGCTCTGGAGAAGGTTTTCGTCCAGGATGTCCCTGTATTTGGCCGCATTCATCTTTCCCTCGATTACAACCAGTCGTCCTGTCCCTGCAGCTGAAAAATACCCCCACAGCATGATGCTGCCACCACCATGTTTCACTGTTGGGACTGTATTGGACAGGTGATGAGCAGTGCCTGGTTTTCTCCACACATACCACTTAGAAAGTTCTATCTTGGTCTCATCAGACCAGAGAATCTTATTTCCCACCATCTTGGAGTCCTTCAGGTGTTTTTTAGTAAATTCCATGCGGGCTTTCATGTGTCTTGCACTAAGGAGAGGCTTCCGTCGGGCCACTCTGCATAAAGCCCCGACTGGTGGAAGGCTGCAGTGATGGTGACTTTCTACAACTTTCTCCCATCTCCTGACTGCATCTCTGGAGCTCAGCCACAGTGATCTTTGGGTTCTTCTTTACCTCTCTCACCAAGGCTCTTCTCCCCCGATAGCTTTGGCCGGACGGCCAGCTCTAGGAAGGGTTCTGGTCGTCCCAAATGTCTTCCATTTAAGGATTATGGAGGCCTCTGTGCTCTTAGGAACCTTAAGTGCAGCAGAATATTTTTTGTAACCTTGGCCAGATCTGTGCCTTGCCACAATTCTGTATCTGAGCTCTTCAGGCAGTTCCTTTAACCTCACGATTCTCATTTGCTCTGGCATGCACTGTGAGCTGTAAGGTCTTAAATAGACAGGTGTGTGGCTTTCCTAATCAAGTCCAATTATTATAATCAAACACAGCTGGACTCAAATGAAGGTGTAGAACCATCTCAAGGATGATCAGAAGAAATGGACAGCACCTGAGTTAAATATATGAGTGTCACAGCACAGGGTCTGAATACCTAGGAACATGTGATATTTCAGTTTTTCTTTTTTAATAAATCTGCAAAAATGTCAACAATTCTGTGTTTTCCTGTCAATATGGGGTGCTGTGTGTAAAAAATGAACTTAACCACTTGCCGACCGCCTAACGTATATATACGTCGGCAGAATGGCACGGGCAGGCAGAATCACGTACCTGTACGTGATCTGCCTCCCGCGGGCGGGGGGTCCGATCGGACCCCCCCCCGGTGCCACCGGCGGTCGGCATCTGACTAGGAGCGTCGGGAGGCGAGGGGGAGACCATCCGATCGTGGCCCCCCCCTCGCGATCGCTCCCAGCCAATAGGAATCCTCCCCTGCCTGTGTGTAGTTTCACACAGGCAGAGGATGTGATGTCATCTCTCCTCGGTCTGGCAGTTTCCGTCCCAGCGCCGAGGAGAGAAGACATGTAAGTGCACACAACACACACACACACAGTAGAACATGCCAGGCATACCTTACACCCCCGATCCCCCCCCGATCGCCCCCCGATCACCCCCCCCCCCCTGTCACAAACTGACATTAGCAGTATTTTTTTTTTTTTTTTTCTGATTACTGCATAGTGTCAGTTTGTGACAGTTACAGTGTTAGGGCAGTGAATATTACCCCCCTTTAGGTCTAGGATACCCCCCTAACCCCCCCTAATAAAGTTTTAACCCCTTGATCACCCCCTGTCACCAGTGTCACTAAGCGATCATTTTTCTGATCGCTGTATTAGTGTCGCTGGTGACGCTAGTTAGGAACGTAAATATTTAGGTTCGCCGTCAGCGTTTTATAGCGTCAGGGACCCCCATATACTATCTAATAAAGGTTTTAACCCCTTGATTGCCCCCTAGTTAACCCTTTCACCACTGATCACCGTATAACTGTTACGAGTGATGCTGGTTAGTTCGTTTATTTTTTATAGTGTCAGGGCACCCGCCGTTTATTACCGAATAAAGGTTTAGCCCCCCGATCGCCCGGCGGTGATATGCGTCGCCCCAGGCAGCGTCAGATTAGCGCCAGTACCGCTAACACCCACACGCGCAGCATACGCCTCCCTTAGTGGTATAGTATCTGTACGGATCAATATCTGATCCAATCAGATCTATACTAGCGTCCCCAGCAGTTTAGGGTTCCCGAAAACGCAGTGTTAGCGGGATCAGCCCAGATACCTGCTAGCACCTGCGTTTTGCCCCTCCGCCCGGCCCACCCAAGTGCAGTATCGATCGATCACTGTCACTTACAAAACACTAAACGCATAACTGCAGCGTTCGCATAGTCAGGCCTGATCCCTGCGATCGCTAACAGTTTTTTTGGTAGCGTTTTGGTGAACTGGCAAGCACCAGCCCCAGGCAGCGTCAGGTTAGTGCCAGTAGCGCTAACACCCACGCACGCAGCATACGCCTCCCTTAGTGCTATAGTATCTGATCGGATCAATATCTGATCCGATCAGATCTATACTAGCATCCCCAGCAGTTTAGGGTTCCCACAAACGCAGTGTTAGCGGGATCAGCCCAGATACCTGCTAGCACCTGCGTTTTGCCCCTCCGCCCGGCCCAGCCCAGCCCACCCAAGTGCAGTATCGATCGATCACTGACACTTACAAAACACTAAACGCATAACTGCAGCGTTCGCAGAGTCAGGCCTGATCCCTGCGATCGCTAACAGTTTTTTTGGTAGCGTTTTGGTGAACTGGCAAGCACCAGCGGCCTAGTACACCCCGGTCGTAGTCAAACCAGCACTGCAGTAACACTTGGTGACGTGGCGAGTCCTATAAGTGCAGTTCAAGCTGGTGAGGTGGCAAGCACAAGTAGTGTCCCGCTGCCACCAAAAAGACAAACACAGGCCGTCGTGCCCATAGTGCCCTTCCTGCTGCATTCGCCAATCCTAATTGGGAACCCACCACTTCTGCAGCGCCCGTACTTCCCCCATTCACATCCCCAACCAAATGCAGTCGGCTGCATGAGAGGCATTTTCTTTATGTCCTCCCGAGTACCCCTACCCAACGAACCCCCCAAAAAAGATGTTGTGTCTGCAGCAAGCACGGATATAGGCGTGACACCCGCTATTATTGTCCCTCCTGTCCTGACAATCCTGGTCTTTGCATTGGTGAATGTTTTGAACGCTACCATACACTAGCTGAGTATTAGCGTAGGGTACAGCATTGCACAGACTAGGCACACTTTCACAGGGTCTCCCAAGATGCCATCGCATTTTGAGAGACCCGAACCTGGAACCGGTTACAGTTATAAAAGTTAGTTACAAAAAAAAGTGTAAAAAAAAAAAAAAAAAAAAACATACAAAAATATAAAATAAAAAAAAAATAGTTGTCGTTTTATTGTTCTTTCTCTCTCTATTCTCTCTCTCTATTGTTCTGTTCTTTTTTACTGTATTCTATTCTGCAATGTTTTATTGTTATTATGTTTTATCATGTTTGCTTTTCAGGTATGCAATTTTTTATACCTTACCGTTTACTGTGCTTTATTGTTAACCATTTTTTTGTCTTCAGGTACGCCATTCACGACTTTGAGTGGTTATACCAGAATGATGCCTGCAGGTTTAGGTATCATCTTGGTATCATTCTTTTCAGCCAGCGGTCGGCTTTCATGTAAAAGCAATCCTAGCGGCTAATTAGCCTCTAGACTGCTTTTACAAGCAGTGGGAGGGAATGCCCCTCCCCCCCCCAACGTCTTCCGTGTTTTTCTCTGGCTCTCCTGTCTCAACAGGGAACCTGAAAATGCAGCCGGTGATTCAGCCAGCTGACCATAGAGCTGATCAGAGACCAGAGTGGCTCCAAACATCTCTATGGCCTAAGAAACCGGAAGCTACGAGCATTTTATGACTTAGATTTCGCCGGATGTAAACAGCGCCATTGGGAAATTGGGAAAGCATTTTATCACACCGATCTTGGTGTGGTCAGATGCTTTGAGGGCAGAGGAGAAATCTAGGGTCTAATAGACCCCAATTTTTGCAAAAAAGAGTACCTGTCACTACCTATTGCTATGATAGGGGATATTTACATTCCCTGAGATAACAATAAAAATGATTAAAAAAAAAAAAAAAATGAAAGGAACAGTTTAAAAATAAGATAAAAAAATAATAATAATAAAGAAAAAAAAAAAAAAAGCACCCCTGTCCCCCCTGCTCTCGCGCTTAGGCGAACGCAAGCGTCGGTCTGGCGTCAAATGTAAACAGCAATTGCACCATGCATGTGAGGTATCGCCGCGAAGGTCAGATCGAGGGCAGTAAGTTTAGCAGTAGACCTCCTCTGTAAATCTAAAGTGGTAACCTGTAAAGGCTTTTAAAGGCTTTTAAAAATGTATTTAGTTTGTCGCCACTGCACGTTTGTGCGCAATTTTAAAGCATGTCATGTTTGGTATCCATGTACTCGGCCTAAGATCATCTTTTTTATTTCATCAAACATTTGGGCAATATAGTGTGTTTTAGTGCATTAAAATGTAAAAAAGTGTGTTTTTTCCCCAAAAAATGCGTTTGAAAAATCGCTGCGCAAATACTGTGTGAAAAAAAAAAATGAAACACCCACCATTTTAATCTGTAGGGCATTTGCTTTAAAAAAAATATATAATGTTTGGGGGTTCAAAGTAATTTTCTTGCAAAAAAAAATTATTTTTTTATGTAAACAATAAGTGTCAGAAAGGGCTTTGTCTTCAAGTGGTTAGAAGAGTGGGTGATGTGTGACATAAGCTTCTAGATGTTGTGCATAAAATGCCAGGACAGTTCAAAACCCCCCCAAATGACCCCATTTTGGAAAGTAGACACCCCAAGCTATTTGCTGAGAGTCATGTTGAGTCCATGGAATAATTTATATTGTGACACAAGTTGCGGGAAAGAGACAATTTTTTATTTTTTTTATTTTTTTTTGCGCAAAGTTGTCACTAAATGATATATTGCTCAAACATGCCATGGGAATATGTGAAATTACACCCCAAAATACATTCTGCTGCTTCTCCTGAGTACGGGGATACCACATGTGTGAGACTTTTTGGGAGCCTAGCCGCGTACGGGACCCTGAAAACCAAGCACCGCCTTCAGGCTTTCTAAGGCCGTAAATTTTTGATTTCACTCTTCACTGCCTATCACAGTTTCGGAGGCCATGGAATGCCCAGGTTGCAAAAAACCCCCCCAAATGACCCCATTTTGGAAAGTAGACACCCCAAGCTATTTGATGAGAGGTATAGTGAGTATTTTGCAGACCTCACTTTTTGTCACAAAGTTTTGAAAATTGAAAAAAGAAAAAAAAAAATTTTTTTTCTCGTCTTTCTTTATTTTCAAAAACAAATGAGAGCTGCAAAATACTCACCATGCCTCTCAGCAAATAGCTTGGGGTGTCTACTTTCCAAAATGGGGTCATTTGGGGGGGGTTTGTGCCACCTGGGCATTCCATGGCCTCCGAAACTGTGATAGGCAGTGAGGAGTAAAATCAAAAATGTACGCCCTTAGAAATCCTGAAGGCAGTGATTGGTTTTCGGGGTCCCGTACGCGGCTAGGCTCCCAAAAAGTCCCACACATGTGGTATCCCCATACTCAGGAGAAGCAGCTAAATGTATTTTGGGGTGCAATTCCACATATGCCCATGGCCTGTGTGAGCAATATATCATTTAGTGACAACTTTGTGCAAAAAAAAAAAAAAAAAAAAAAAATTTGTCACTTTCCCGCAACTTGTGTCAAAATATAAAACATTCCATGGACTCAACATGCCTCAAAGCAAATAGCTTGGGGTGTCTACTTTCCAAAATGGGGTCATTTGGGGGGGTTTTATGTCATCTGGGCATTTTATGGCCTTCAAAACTGTGATAGGTAGTGAGGAGTAAAATCAAAAATGTACGCCCTTAGAAATCCTGAAGGCAGTGATTGGTTTTCGGGGCCCCGTACGCGGCCAGGCTCCCAAAAAGTCCCACACATGTGGTATCCCCATACTCAGGAGAAGCAGCAGAATGTATTTTGGGGTGCAATTCCACATATGCCCATGGCCTGTGTGAGCAATATATCATTTAGTGACAACTTTTTGTAATTTTTTTTTTTTTTTTTTTTTTTTGTCATTATTCAATCACTTGGGACAAAAAAAATGAATATTCAATGGGCTCAACATGCCTCTCAGCAAATTCCTTGGGGTGTCTACTTTCCAAAATGGGGTCATTTGTGGGGGTTTTGTACTGCCCTGCCATTTTAGCACCTCAAGAAACGACATAGGCAGTCATAAATTAAAGGCTGTGTAAATTCCAGAAAATGTACCCTAGTTTGTAGACGCTATAACTTTTGCGCAAACCAATAAATATACACTTATTGACATTTTTTTTACCAAAGACATGTGGCCGAATACATTTTGGCCTAAATGTATGACTAAAATTGAGTTTATTGGATTTTTTTTAGAACAAAAAGTAGAAAATATCATTTTTTTTCAAAATTTTCGGTCTTTTTCCGTGTATAGCGCAAAAAATAAAAACGGCAGAGGTGATCAAATACTATCAAAAGAAAGCTCTATTTGTGGGAAGAAAAGGACGCAAATTTCGTTTGGGTACAGCATTGCATGACCGCGCAATTAGCAGTTAAAGCGACGCAGTGCCGAATTGTAAAAAGTGCTCTGGTCAGGAAGGGGGTAAAACCTTCCGGGGCTGAAGTGGTTAAATGAATAAGCAAATGGCTGGAATATAACAAAGAGTGCAAAATAAGGTAGTCTGAATACTTTCCGTCCCCACTGTGTGTGTGTATATTATAATATATAATCTAATATATATATATATATATATATATCTCTCTATCACTTTCAATAAAAAGATGTTTAAAAAATGAAATACATTTAAAAATTTATAAATTTATATATATATATATATAAAATTTTTAAATGTATTTAATTTTTTAACACTTTTTTTTTTTATTTAACTTTATTGCTGTCACAAGGGGGATAACCAAACACGTAAATAATAAAATACTTTAAAAAAAAAAAAAGTTAAAATATCAGAGATAGAGATATATATATATATATATATATATATATATATATATATATATATATATATATATATATATATATATATATATATATATATATATATATATATATATATATAAGCAACCCTGTCACCCCCCACACACACATAGAAATTTAAATGTGCGCGTAGGGTATGCACCAGAACGTACAAAGCGATTGTGCCACACGTCCTACAAATGCCAGCATAAGAGCAATTATTCTAGTTCTACCGTTCACGGTTAACTCTATACTGATAACCTGTAAGGACTTTTAAAAGGAGGTTAGAAATGGGTTTGAAGCAAAAAATATGTCACCAGCACACCAGGGATGTTCCAAACTGGTCCAAAGCTTTATTCCGCGGTCACATCGGATGTAAAAAGGCAATGTTTTGGAGACACGCAGGGCCCCTTAATCAGGCATCAGCAGTCACAAGCCTGATGAAGGGGTCCTGCGTGGCTCTGAAACATTGCCTTTGTAAGTTTGATGTGATCGTTGAATAAAGCTTTGGAACAGTTTGGAGAATCCCTGGTTTGCTGGTGAAATTTTTTCTGCTTCAAATGGCTTCCAGCCGATGGTCCCTGCAGCACCCCTTGACGCCTAACAGCCAATTCCAGAAACGTGTGCATTGGGAATATCGTGATTGTACTTATAGACAGTTTTGGGTACCATAGGTTTTTCACCACTTTATGGACTATGCAATTTTAAAGCTTGACATGTTTGGTGTATTTATTTGACGCAAGCCCACATTTTGTATTTTATCAAAAATTGGCTGTTCTATTGTGTTTGTGTGCACTAAAATTACTTTTAGTGTATTTGTTCCTCAAAATATATATTTGATAAAAATTATCTGCAAATATCATGCAACATACAACATTGCAACCAATGTATGCTACAGGGCGCCTCTATTTTAGAAAACAGAATTGTTTGGGTGTTTTAGGCCATAGCAACAAATGTAGATTTGAACATGTATGTGAAAAGAAAAAATATTGCCCTTGGTGTAAAAGTAATTAAGAAAACAAATACACAAGAGCACATACTGAAATCCTGTCTTGTTGCTTTCTTCTGAACAGTCCAGTATTGCAATGCAAGAGCACATTTGTGCTACTAAACATTATCTATAGCAGTATATATTGAAGTCCTGAACAGAACTCTACTCACATGCTGGTTTAACTTCTCTTCCAAACCAAATTTTGATGTTTGCAAACCAGTTACTAAATCTTCTAGTCGATTCCGAATCTGTAAAACATGTGTGAGGATATCAGGAGTGTACAATTAGGTATTTACTAAATGTGTGTGTGTGTGTCTATATATATTATATAAATACAGTTTTCGTAAGCAAAGGAAATACTGTACACAATATTAACCCTTGAAGGTGTTCTAGTATGCCTATCATCTTGTAAATATGAATGGTATAACTTAGCATTGTAAAAAAATCAGTACATGAGGAAGTGGAAACTACACCATTTCCTCCCCTACAAAAGCAGTTCCTGGAAATCAGCTAGCTGTTGTTGCAGGTGTGGATTGCTTCTAATGCTATCTAACACCTGAGCTGTGAGTTACTTACAGAAATGGATTCCTGCAGTTCTTTCTGAAGTGTCTCAATCTGTACAGACTGCTGTTTTGCAGTTGCTTCAATCTTGGCATTTTCAATTTCAAGCCTGAGAGAAAAAAAAAAAAAAAAGATGATGATACTGCGTAAAGAGGGATGGATGGGCCATTCTCCGGGTATGATAATGATCACTCCAGAATGTCAGAAGCATTTGTTATTGTCCTCTAGAGATACAGCACTGTCTTCGTATAACAGAAGATATTTACACATCCTCACTTCATACACAAAACCCAAAAAAAAAAAAAAAAGAGAGCTCAGTCTCCTTTAATGGATACATGGGCAGTGTCATGGAAATCATACATTTTTGCCCCTTTTAGCCATCAGTGCATCCAGAACTGTTGGTGTATAGCACAATATAGCCATAATTTTACATAGACAGTATTAGTAACTTGCATACAGCTGTTTCAGGCTTCTTAGCCCTCACCAGTGCAAGATATGGCTCTACTGGCTCTATGGAATGGGGCGTTTGGGTCCACGGAACAGTACAATCATTAGAGTTGAGGTAATCAAAAAGGAATCGAAAAGCCCACATCAAAGTACAATAAGATACAGGATTGCCTTTTTAGAACAGAAGGTGATCCCCTAGGAAAGCCCAACAAGGCCTGATCCTTGCCCGATCATTGCACATTGTGGTATGAAATCAGGTAATTTATGGTTATCCTAAAAAGCAAGACTAACGTCAAAGACAATTTTGGAAAACATCCTAAAAAGGTACTCTGCAAAAAAAAAAAAAAAAAATTGGGAATATTGGCTGACATATCCTTTACGGGGGAACACCTGTTCCAGTGACAAATTGTTACATGTGGATTTCTTCTAATTTTTGTGAAATTTCCCTAACTTCCTGTCATATCGCCATTTCGGTAAGTAAAGAGCAATTGCCCCAACTGTGACACAGGCAGTCAAGCAGAGGTGCTAAAGTTGGTTATACGCTGATCACAATTTAGCAGGTTCAGCAGGGACCAGCCTAATTTCGAACACTGTGTGGCCGTCCTTGCTCGTCATGTGTCTATAGTTTGATCGATTTCTGTTGATGGCACATGTTGGAAACATTTCCTCAATGCGGCTGCCACTGATCAGTGTATTCTGCTGCTGTCAGAATACAACATGCTGGCGGGGTGATGGGATTCCTCCATCCACCTTGTTCCTTGTTTGTGGATAGAGGAATCTGAAAGTTGGGAAAAAAAAACAAAAAAACTAAGCGTATGGTCAGCTTTAGTCTTTGCATACATATTTTAATACATTGCAATTGACTAGAACATCATAAAATAAGTAATGAATGTGAAATCAGAAAGCTTACTTCTGTATGTGTTCCTCCAGTTGTTTGACTGACTTCTCACTGCCAGCTGTTGCAGATGAAAGCTCCTGCACTTTTTGGAATGCTGCAATCACTTCCCTCTCCTTATCATCTAATAAATTTTTCAATTGATGGTTACGTCTCTCTGACTGAAGAAACTGTTCTTCTAAATCCTGTATCTACAGAAATAAATAAAACAAAAACTAAACCATGCCTAAGGACTAAAAGGATCATGAAATCCATACATCCATGTTATCACTGTCCAATCAGAACATAATAGAGCTTTTACATACCTTTGTCCTGAACTTTTCAAGTTCTTTGTGAAGGTGCTGTTTCTCTTCTTCTAAGTCATTCCGATAACGTGTAATAACTTCAAGTGACGCCTCAGACATTGATAGCTTCTTCAAAGCATCAGCAAGCTCCTGTTGTAGCTGTCTTATAGAACTCTGAAAGTGAGAAAAAAAAAAATCTCCAGCTTACACTAACAAACGTGTTCAATAACAAACCTATTTTTTCAGCATGTTCTCAACAAGAATGAAAGATTTCACATACACTAATTACATAACATTTTCAGGACAGGTGTGTCAATTCAGTATATTGTCACATACCTGGGAAAACAGTAAAGTCCAATATGATACAATCAACTAATGTCACAGAGGAAGAAGCTTGGTGCTGCTAGTTAAAGAATCTTCAAAGACATGTGTGTGCCCAATATACTGTAAATGGCCCACTTTAAACTATTGATTGCATTTCTTTCTTGTTTTATTTTCTTTTTCTTTCTGCATACAGTGACTTGAAAAATGATTTATACCCCTTGGAATTTTCCACATTTTGTCATGTTGCAACCAAAAATGTAAATGTATTTTATTTGGATTTCATGTGATAGACCAACACAAAGTGGCTCATAATTGTGAAGTGGAAGGAAAATGATAAATGTTTTTCAATTTTTTTTTACAAATAAATATTTGAAAAGTGTGGCGTGCATTTGTATTCAGCCCCCTTTACTCTGATACTCCTAACTAAAATCTAATGGAACCAATTAACTTCATAAGTCACATCATTAGTAAATAGAGTAAGAGAGCCCTCGGAGGTTTGTTTGAGAACCTTAGTGAACAAACCGCATCAAAGCCAAGAAAGGCCAAGAAACACACCAGACAGGTCAGGGATAAAGTTGTGGAGAAGTTTAAAGCAAGGTTAGGTTATAAAAAAAATATCACAAGCTTTGAACATCTCACGGAGCACTGTTCAATCCATAATCTGAAAATGGAAAGAGTATGGCACAACTGCAAACCTACCAAGACATGCCCGTCCACCTAAACTGACAGGCCGAGCAAGGAGAGCATTAATCAGAGAAGCTGCCAAGAGACCCATGGTAAGTCTGGAGGAGCTGCAGAGATGCACAGCTCAGGTGGGAGAATCTGTCCACAGGACAACTATTAGTTGTGCACTCTACAAATCTGGCCTTTATGTAAGAGTGGCAATAAGAAAGCCATTGTTGTAAGAAAGCCATAAGAAGTATTGTTTGCAGTTTGCGAGAAGCCATGTGGGGGGCACAGCAAACATGTGGAAGAAGGTGCTCTGGTCAGACGAGACCAAAATTGAACTTTATGGCCTAAAAGCAAAATGCTATGTGTGGTGGAAAACTAACACTTCACATCACCTTGAACACACCATCCCCACTGTGAAACATGGTGGTGGCAGATCATGTTGTGGGGATGCTTTTCTTCAGCAGGGACAGGGAAGCCGGTCAGAGTTGATGAAAAGATGGATGGAGCCAAATACAGGGCAATCTTAGAAGAAAACCTGTTAGAATCTGCAAAATACTTAAAGCGGGGTTCCACCCAAATTTTGAACAATATCTGTATGTATTCTCTTCCTTGCCTAGATGCTGACATGTCGTTTAAAAAAATTTAAATCGCAGTAATTACCTTTTATTTTTCTATTCTTCTTTGCACTTCCTGGTTCTCCTCCCATGGGAGTAGGCGTGTTTCTAGCCTCTCCCAGACTCTGCACAGTCTCCTGGGAGCTAGTCTCAGGCTTCCCAGGATTCCACTGAGCATGTGCGGGAACGAGCGGTGAATGCTGGGAGCACAGCATTCACCGCATCCAGGAAATAAATGCTTGTGGGCTTCAAATGCCCACAATGAAAATGGAAACCGCCTGCAGTGAATAATATAAGTTATTCTTTCCGACAAAATCTGACACAGGCGGACATATTACACACAATATGTGAGTATGTAATGCTGAGAAGAAAAGTTTGTGAATGAACTAAAAAAAAAACGATAGATAGGTGGACCCCCGCTTTAAGACTGGGGCAGAGGTTCACCTTCCAGCAGGACAACGACCATAAACATACAGCCAGAGATACAATGGAATGGTTTAGATCAAAGCATATTCATGTGTTAGAATGGCCCAGTCAAAGTCCAGACCTAAATCCAATCGAGAATCTGTGGCAAGACTAGAAAATTGCTGTTCACAGACATTCTCCGTCCAATCTGACAGAGCTTGAGCTATTTTGCAAAGAAGAATGGGCAAAAACGTCACTCTCAAGCTGGTAGAGATATCCCAAAAAAGTATTGCAGCTGTAATTGCATCAAAAGGTGGTTCTACAAAGTACTGACTCAGGGGGGCTGAATACAAATGCATGCCACACTTTTCAGATATTTATTTGTAAAAATATTTAGAAACCATTTATCGTTTTCCTTCCACTTCACAATGATGTGCCACTTTTTGTTGGTCTATCACATAAAACCCCCCAAAAAAACCATTTAGTTTTTGGTTGTAACATGACAAAATGTGGAAAATTTCAAGGGGTATGAATACTTTAAGGCACTGTAGTACTGATCAGCCTTTTTCAACCGGGGTGCCCAGACACCCTGGGGTTTCATTCAGGGATGCCTAAAAGCTGCCCAAAAATTGTATATGAGCCAGCGAGTGGATGAAGGCTGCCTTTTAGTTACACAAAGCCACAGGTTTTAATTGTGCAATATTACAACCTTCCAGCAGCTGGAGTCCTAACAACCAATGACGTCACTGGTTGAGAAGGGGAACCTCAAGCTCCTGCACAGCATCCTTGTTTATACCTCCATCAGAACTGGAGTCACATTAGTGGAGTGAAGGAGAGAAAGGCTGGAATACTAATCATTACCAGTGTGGTTGTTCGGAGCAGTGGTAATTATCTTTATATATTCAGCACAGCTATCCATGCTGATGGCTTCTTTTGCATGAATAGAGTCAAAGCATACATAATATTATTGAATGAATGCCTACCTCCCGCTCAACTTTTTCGGTCTCCAGCTTATAAATTTGTTCTCTAAGCTCATTAGACTTATTGATCAAGTCCTTGTTTCTCTCTTCAACTATCTGAACTTGTCTTTCAGTGTCAGTTCGCAGCTTGCTGAATATATCTGTAAATCTGTCTTGTACATCGCAGACAGCTTTTTCCTTGATAATGCCTTTATTCTGTGCTTCCTCTAGCTGTTGACGGAGCTGCATGTTCTCACTAGTAATCTGGGCAAGTCTCTCCTGCATTGTCTCTTGTTTTATACTGCTTTTGTTGGTCTGGTCTTTTTCCACTTGAACTGATCGTTCAAGGTCTTTTATTCTGTTCTGTGCTTCTTTCAGGTCCCTCTGAGAACTCTCAAAGAGGAGAGTTTTCTCTTGTAGAGATAAGCCAGTTCTATGAAGGTCATTTTCAAAAGTGTTTGATTTAGCCTCAGCTCTGCTAAGCTGCTGGGACAAGTTGTTGTGGCTTTCACGCAGGCTTGAGAGATCGTGATTGAGTTTATCTTTGGATCGTAACCAGTCATCGCGCTCTCTTTGCAAGGTGCGTTCTGCATCGGTTTTTGAAATCTGGCTTCGTTCTAGATCCTGTAGGGCAGAGTTCAGCCGGGAACGGACTGACTCTAGTTCAGTTTCCAGTCTCTCTTTTGCCTGCTTTTCATGCTCTAACTTTGAACATAGTAGGTTTGTCTCGGTCTTTAGTGCATTAAGCTGTCCGTTGCATTGGATTACAGTTTGGGTTAAGGTTTCCTCATTTACTTTAAGATCTTTCCTTAGATCCTCATTCTTTTCCTTCAAGCCTTCATTTTCATCCAAATATCTACTCTCTTCTTCTTGATGACGGGATCGTACTTGCTCCAGCTCTTGTTTAAGCACATCGATTTCCTCTTCTAGTATTATGTTTTTCTGGGTTAAGTCCTTCACCTTTAAATTGGTCTCAGAGGGTTCTCCTCGTACCTGCTAATAAATGAACAATTAGGTTAGCCAACCAGATTTTATGTCCTGCAAGCCAGAAAATAGATGCAATTGATTTTGTTTGCAATTTATCATCAGTGACTGCTCTTAAAGCAATGCAGATGGCAGGTAGATAATGTAGGAGATCTGAACACGTAGGATCTGAACACGTAATTCCCATCCAACATGGAATACCCTTGTAATGTGATCACTGTAATTTATTTTACTGTTACCACAGTATAACAGGTACACCATAATAACATTTACAAAGTTTGAAAAGAATTAAGGATAAATGCACTTTCACTAGAAAACTTGCACCTTCCCGACCTATGCAGAAAAAAAGGAATGTAGCCGTACTTCGGAATTTTACTGTACCTCAACTTGGAGTACAGTACAGGACACGAGTGGATTCTCAGACCATAGGTTGTATGCCTTGAACTTCAGGTGCTTGGACATTGGCAAAAGTTTTGCTGGGAACTGCCTCCCAGTGTACCCATAAAGCACCTCCCATTCCTTGAGGCTCTAGTATTTTAGCAAGCAGCAAGATTACCAAAGACATAGGGGAGGGACCTGTGTCCTGAACTGTACTCAAAGATATTGAATTTACAGATATATCACACTTCGTAGTCTTAATTGTACAGTACAGGATGTAAGGACCGTACATATGATCAGAAAATCGTACAAAAAATACCACTTTGGAAGTGATCGTACGATAATCTGATCATTAGTACATAGTTTTCATCCGGAATTATCCGTGAATAAAACACAAAAATGTTTCTTGTACAATACAAGATCATAAGATTTTCATTAGTAACCTCTTCCTTTTTGATATGAGGCAAGCATGAAAAAAAAAAAAAGATGATAATTTGCCTGATAATCTCATTGTGTATACCAGGCTTTAAAGATGATCTTCAGGCTGTATGAAAAAAATTAACAGTCAGCAGGTACAAATATTGTAGCTGCTGACTTTTAATAAAAGGACACTCACCTGTCCAAGGATCCAGTGCCACCCTCACTTGGGCCAGTTCTTCACTGGTCTTCAGGTACCTGGCGCCTGCATGTTTACTGTGGGAAGACGAAGGAGGGAATGGACCACAGCCCTGGATGCTATGGCTAACTCAGTCATTGCATCATATACCAAGGTGATTGCCAAACTAAGATCCAGTGCCCAAAGCGAATATTACAGGCTGGCCCTGCTGCGGTTCCCAAAATGTACACAAGGGTAACCAACGTGGAAACAGCTAATGAGCCATAAGTCAATTATCAGTCAGGTCTCGATAGAAGTGTCAGAGAAGAAAGAAAAAGAAAGCGAGTGCAAAAAAAGAAACAAATTCTTCTCCAACAGGAGGAGAGGAGGTCCATCGCCTAAGGACACTAGTAATATGGGTACACTGAGAGGCGGTTCCCAAAAAAGCTTTTGCCTGCGTCCAATCACCTGAAGGTAGTGGCATATAACCCATGGTCTATCAATTCATTCTTGTGTCCTGTACTGTACAATTAAGATATAAATGATAAAAACAGTTACTTGTCTTGGTGTATGTATAAAAGGTTCAGTCTCGGTTTGGCCTTTCTGAGGATGGCAGAGCCTTTACTACATTTAGAGCATCAACTGAGGGGAGATGCATATCTTTAGCAGACTGGCTTACAGGAAATAATTGCCAGAATGGCACAGGACTCCTTTCTCGCTTTGACTCCATCGCTATTAAAACGTAGGTGTTAGTAAATATTGTGCTAGCCCCCGACAGGAGGCTCAAACTGTAGACAATTAGGGAACATAGTAATAATTTTCCTTGCAATTAGTGAGTACCAGTCTAAGCTGCATACCTCAACACTTTTAGCAAGCCTTTTTTTGTTCTCTTCCTCTTCATGCCTTCTCCTTAAGTTATTAAGAGCTTCTTCTTGAAGTAATCTGGCACTATGCTCTTGTGTGTATAGTCGCTGAGATTCATTGCGTTCGTCTTCAACCTGACAAAATAAGCAGGTACAATTTTTTTTTTGTAATAGTCATTTGTTTTTAGACAACACCTAACTTTACTGCCTAACAAATGTGATTTCACAAGACAGATGAAGTTACCAACTTTGTAAAACTCTAAACAGAGTGATATTCCACTGGCTCTGCTTGCCCAGACACAAATATATTTACAAAGCTATTAGGCACCATAGATACTTAAAGAGCCTATATAGCAAAACAACAATAATATAAAAACTATACATTATATTAGCAGTAGAAAAATAAATATAAACTTTAGATTGACATTTATCAAAAAAGGAGCAGCTTTGCATTTCAACCAATCAGCTTCTATTTTCAGCTTGTTCGGTTAAGCTTTCAAACTGAAGCTAGAAGTGGATTGGTTGCCATGCATACCTGCTTCAGATTCTTTCTGCTCCAATTGTGATAAATTCAAAGTGTCCCACGGATTTGTACCTGTTTCATGCTGTTCCTCAGACTTCTCATTTCAAGCTCTAGATTTCTTAATGTTAGTTCCAGCTGTTGCTTTTCTTCTATTTCATGGCGGCACTGTTCCTCCTTCCTTCTGAACTGTTCTTTGCTCATGTCATGTAGCATTTCTGCACTCTTTCTCTTTTCTTCTTCTTGTTTGAGAGAAGACCTACCACAATATGTATAAGATACTTTAATGGAAAGTTTTGTGCAAGAATTACTGTAATAGGAATCTTATAGAACCCATCATTTTTTTTTCTCTCCCATCTATCTAAAAAGAAGAGCTAGACTTTGGTCCTTCACTGTACATTTTACGCACACCATACAGCAAGGTCTGTGTATCTAGGTGTGGGGATACAGCTATTAAAATACATCCTCCATGGGGTAAGTTGCAAACGCTATTGAAAGCAACTAGAGATATTGATTGAAAATAAGGACATACAAAAAAGGTTAATAAAAATAAATTAATCGATGATGATGCTTATAAGAACTAAAGAATATACAATACTGTCTCCAGACAGTAAAGTTGAAATCTGTGACCTTTTAGAACACTAGCTTTATGGTCTCTCCAAGTAAGGACACATAATCACAATTTACATGCTATTTTTTTTTAGCCTATTTCTCTATTACACAGATAACAGGTTAATCTTGGCTACAATTTTTATTTTTTATTTTAAAAAACAGTACTTTTCTGAAAAAAAAAAGCAAACTTTGAGAATGACCCCCCCCCCTTTCCTCATCCATACTTTCAGGTACCTTAGATGTATCCTAGCAACCCTTCAATCTGCCATAGTCTGGTAGTCAGTGGTTGGGAAGGGTTAATGTCTACAATACTCCACATTCTACAGTATGTACAGATGCTCATGAGCCAGGCATGGCTATGACGTAAAATGACTGAATCTGTACCGATACTGTTGACGGCACAACATAGCCTTCACTTGCAATAAATGTTCAGAAAATGATACTGAGTAATGTTCTCACCTTAAGCTGCTTATATCGCTGTCCCATTCCACTTTGTTGTATTCCAACAAAGACTTGAGCTCTCTGTTTTTTTCTGTCATTTGCTGCATTTCTTTTCGTTCCTCGCGCAGTTTTTTAACTTCTTGAGCCAGTAATACATGTCGTTGGTTTTCTTTTTCTATTACTCGTTCATATTCATGAATAATATTTTGCATTTTCAACACATTCACAGAATCTGAGCCATAAAATAGAAAACAAAAACATAAAAAAACAAAAAAAAAAAAAAACAAAAGTGGTTATTCATTCACTCAGGACTATCTGAAAAAAAATGACAACTGATCTGCCAACCATTATTATATACTTAACCTCTTCACGACCGCGCTATTGCCAAATGATGGCTACAGCATGGTTGCACATTGCCGGGAGGACGTCATATGATGCCCTCTGTGGCGGGCATCCACAGGCATCTGTGATCGCTGTGTCAATCACAGCTGATCACAATGTAAACAGGATTTGCCAGTTATCAGCATTCTTCTCACACTGACAGCGCATGAGGAGAGGAGAGTCGATAACTGGTAAATCCACACAAGGGACATCTACACTGATCATCAGTGCCCACCAGTGTTGCCTATCAGTGTCATTTATCAGTGCCCATCATTGCTACCGATCATTGCCCATCGTTGCAGCCTCATCAGTGCAGAAATTCCGACCGTGTGTGGGCTCCATCGGACATTTTCCATCGGATTTTCCGACACACAAAGTTGGAGAGCAGGAGATAAAATTTTCCGACAACAAAATCCGTTGTCGGAAATTCCGATCGTGTGTACACAAATCCGACGGACAAAGTGCCACGCATGCTCAGAATAAATAAAGAGATGAAAGCTATTGGCCACTGCCCCGTTTATAGTCCCGACGTACATGTTTTACGTCACCGTGTTTAAAACGATCGGATTTTCCGACAACTTTGTGTGACCGTGTGTATGCAAGACAAGTTTGAGCCAACATCCGTCGGAAAAAATCCTAGGATTTTGTTGTCGGAATGTCCGAACAAAGTCCGACTGTGTGTACGGGGCATTAGACAAATAAGAAAAGAAGATATAATCAAAGGGGTGAACAGCGCTGATCAGCAGACATAAATAGGACCCTCAGAGGCAAAGTAAAAACTTTTTATTATTGTTAAAAAAATAATAAAATGTTCACCAAGGCATACAGCAGTCAATTATTGGTCACGCAGAGACTTGGATTAAAAAACTGACAGTACCTGGGAGGCTGGAGCAGCATGGATGATACAGGGGCTTAGGGAAACCCAGCACAAAGCTGCTGGACACAGAACATAGGAGCACCTCTGGTGGGGGGCCCGTCCCGGACTGTAAGGTAACCTGAAGGGGCGTGTCCCCGAAACATGTAGTGTCTCTAGTCGGCGATGTGTGACTCTCTTTGCTCCCTTGGCATTGGCAGTTCCTAATTGGCCCAGCAGCAGGGTTTGTCCATACTCTTCAGATTCCCTTGGCTGACTTCCGCCAGGCAGTGACATCACTTCCAGGCTTTGTACACAGTGCGAGCAGCAGCTGTATACTGGTCCCAACAGTTCCTGTGCCTGCAATTTGGTTCCCCTTTCATCAGACCCCTGGTCTTACGGTCCGGGACGGCCCCCCCCCACCAGTGCTGCTCCTGTGTTCTTTGTCAAATGGCTTTGTGCTGGGTTTCCCCAAGCCCCTGTGTCATCTATGCGGCTAAAGCCTCCAGGTACTGTCAGTTTTTTAATCCAAGTCTCTGCATGACCATCAACTGACTGCTGTATGCCTTGTTGAATATTTTATAATTTTTTTAACAATAATAAAAAGTTTTTTCTTTGCCTCTGAGGGTCCTATTTATGTCTGCTGATCAGCGCTGTTCAAACCTTTGATTATATCATCAGTGCAGCCTCATCAGTGCTTTTTAAAAAAAAATTTTGGTCTCTTTTCGTTTGTTTAGCAAACAATAAAAACCCCAGTGATGATTAAATACCACCAAAACAAAGCTCTATCTGTCTCAAAAACAATGTTAGAATAGGATTTTTTAAAACAGCTTACCTGTAAAATCCTTTTCTTTCGAAGGACATCACGGGATACAGAGCCACAGTAATTACTGATGGGTTATATAGGTTATCACTGGTGATTGGATACTGGCACACCCTATCAGGAAGTTCAACCCCCTATATAATCCCTCCCCTTGCAGGGATACCTCAGTTTTGTAGCCAAGCAATATAGTGTATTAGAAGAGGGGCGGGACCTCTGTGTCCCGTGATGTCCTTCGAAAGAAAAGGATTTTACAGGTAAGCCGTTTTAAAAAATCCTATTTCTTTCTCGAACATCACGGGACACAGAGCCACAGTAATTACTGATGGGTTATATAGGTATCACTGGTGATTGGACACTGGCACACCCTATCAGGAAGTTCAACCCCCTATATAATCCCTCCCCTTGCAGGGATACCTCAGTTTTTACGCCAGTGTCTTAGGTGATGGACGTGTAAAGAGGTCCTGTGCTGAGCTCCAAAGGGAATATCCTAAGATCCTATACTGGGGCAAGCCAGGCGAACCGGATCCATTCAAAGTGTCTTTTCATGGCCGAATTGAATGGTACCCGGGCCTCGTGTCCGAAGAAACGAGGTTTTACCCGTAATGCTTCTCTTTTTAGAGAGCTGGACCCCGCAGATCAGAAAATGGCTTTAAACTTCCTAATTTCTGGCGAGGTGCTTTACGGTCCCAGAACTGTTGGATCCCCCTACTGATGGGGGCCCCAGTCTCTGACGGTTTTTTCAAACGGAGCCCACCGTGAGAGGTGAAGATTGGGTCTGTGTAAACAGCACCCTGCGGCTGGATAAGGTAAGAGGAGATTCCACAGAATTTTTGAGTTCTAGTGGCTTTTCTCCTTTAAGGTAAATGCATGCTATGCCTATTGTGACCACCGGGGGCTGCCAAGAGCTGACAGTCGCATGTAAGGTGGGACACAGGCATTCTCCTAGGCAGCATTTACTGAAGTAACACCAGACTGAGCATTGGGTAGCAAGGCTTTTTGCCAGACTACATCGCTCAGCGGGCAGTGTTCATTTGTATACCTCACACCTTGTTGCTTTGCACTATGGGTAGAAGAAGTTCAAGCACCCCAGGAACCAGAGACACTAGGGGATCTCGTTCAGGTTCTGAGGGCCCCCTGTCGGCAGCATCCTCCCCCCCTAAAGATGGGCCAGGGACGGCTAGCCAGGGAGAGCCATCGGGGTCAGGGGCTACACCTGCTTCTGGCACTTCAGCCCCTGTATATATTACACAAGAGGTTTTTTCCTCAACCATTAATGGTCTAGAGGAAAGATTAATGGCCGTGATTACGTCTTCACTCAGTGGAAGAAAACGCACTAGGCCTTCCTCTGTTCCCCAAGACCCTCAGACAGAGGAGCTCTGGGATAAAGGAGATGAATCCCTTTCAGAGGATCGGGATGGGATGGATGATTCCTCTTCGGAGGATTCAGGTGGAGAGGGACCCTCTGCGACTTCCCAAGAGGAGAAAGTCTTAGTGCAGATCCTCACTGGATTGGTCCGCTCCACATTTAAGTTGCCCATACCTGAAACTGCTAAAGAATCCTCTTCTGCTTTGGGGTCACTTCCAAGCAGCACATGCTTTTCCTGTTCATACTTTACTTGAAAAGCTTATTTATTCTGAGTGGGATCACCCAGACAAACGTTTTTTTCCGCCGAGAAAGTTTTCAACACTTTATCCGATGGAAGAAAAGTTTATTAAAATGTGGGGAATACCGGCTATTGATGCCGCCATTTCCTCCGTAAATAATAGCCTGACTTGTCCTGTAGACAATGCTCAGATGCTCAGGGATCCTGTAGATAAAAGGATGGAATCCCTATTGAAGGATGTTTTCTCCTTAGCAGGATCAGTGGCCCAACCTGCAGTAGCAGCGATTGGAATCTGTCAATACTTAAGAGACCATGTTAAGCAGGTCATCAAAGTATTACCTGAACAACAGGCCCAGGGGTTTGCTAACCTTCCAGCGGCCTTATGCTTTGTGGTTGACGCCATTAGAGATTCTATCGTGCAAACCTCCCGTCTTTCACTGGGGTTGGTGCATATACGTAGAATCCTATGGTTGAAAAATTGGTCAGCCGAAGCACCATGTAAGAAGCTACTGGCTGGGTTTCCATTTCGTGGTGCAAGGTTGTTTGGAGAGGACTTGGATAACTATATCAAGAGAATCTCTTGTGGGAAAAGCACTCTCTTACCTGTCAAGAAGAAGAGTAAGCGTCCCTCTTTCAAACAGACTCTTTCCCCAGCGCCGGGGGCTTCAGCCTCCAGGCAGTCTCGACGGCCGCTTCCATCGGGGTCCAGAGACAAGAGTCAACCCCAGGGACAAAAGAAGTCCTGGGGAAAGAAGCCTACTAGGCAAAACATTAAGACCTCTGCATGAGGGGGCGCCCCCGCTCACTCGAGTGGGGGGAAGACTGCGACAGTTCTCAGAGCTCTGGCAGGAGGACTTCCAGGACAGATGGGTAATCTCCACGGTAACCTTAGGGTATAAGCTGGAGTTTCAGGAATTCCCCTCTCCTCGGTTCCTCAGATCAAATGTTCCCAGAGACCCAGAGAAGAAGCAGTCGCTCCTTCTAGCGTTAGAGCGACTTTTGTCGCAGGAGGTCATTATGATAGTTCCCGCAAAGGACCAGGGATTGGGCTTCTATTCCAACCTTTTTACGGTCCAAAAGCCAAATGGGGATGTCAGGCCCATTCTGGACTTAAGGGATCTGAACCGATTCCTAAGGATTCAATCCTTCCGCATGGAATCAATTCAAACAGTAGTTGCCACCCTGCAGGGAGGAGAATTTCTGGCATCAATAGACATCAGAGATGCATATCTGCATGTGCCCATTTTTCCTGCTCATCAGAAGTTTCTGCGCTTCGAGGTAGGAGGGCGCCATTTCCAGTTTGTGGCTCTGCCTTTCGGGATAGCCACTGCACCTCGAGTGTTCACAAAGATCTTGGCTCCTCCTCTGGCCAGATTAAGGGCTCAGGGTATAGCTGTCATAGCATACCTAGACGACCTGCTCTTGATAGACCGGTCGGTAGCCTCTTTGAAGGGAAACTTGAGGACCACGGTCAGGTATCTAGAACACCTGGGTTGGATCCTCAACTTAGAAAAGTCTTTCCTAAAACCAGTAAGAAGACTGGAGTATTTAGGTCTGATTATAGATACAAGCCAGGAGAAAATATTTCTACCCCAGGCAAAGATCACTGCTTTGAGAGAGCTGATTCTGACAGTAAGGACCAAGAAGGGTCCCTCAGTCCACCTTTGTATGAGGCTACTAGGGAAGATGGTGTCTTCATTCGAAGCAGTTCCCTATGCTCAGTTTCATTCAAGAATGCTGCAACACAGTATTCTGTCGACCTGGAACAAGAAGGTTCAGGCATTAGGCTTTCCGATGCACCTGTCGCATGCGGTGCGTCAGAGCCTCAATTGGTGGCTCATACCAGAAAACATGCAGAAGGGGAAATCCTTTCTACCGGTCACCTGGACGGTGGTAACAACAGATGCCAGTCTGTCAGGTTGGGGAGCAGTTCTGGAACAGGCTGCGGTCCAAGGGGTATGGTCCAAGACAGAGAGGACCTTACCCATCAACATTCTGGAGATCCGGGCGATACATCTAGCTCTAAAAGCCTGGACTATCAGGCTACAGGGTTGTCCGGTCAGGATCCAGTCCGACAATGCCACAGCAGTGGCTTATGTCAATCATCAGGGAGGCACCCGGAGCCGGGCTGCTTAAAAAGAGGTGAACCAGATCTTAGTCTGGGCAGAGATGCATGTGCCATGCATGTCAGCAGTTTTCATCCCGGGAATAGAAAATTGGCAGGCGGACTATCTAAGTCGCCAGCAGTTACTTCCAGGGAATGGTCTCTGCATCCCGACGTCTTTTGGGCCATATGCCAAAGATGGGGGGTTCCAGATGTAGATCTCTTTGCATCCCGATTCAACAAAAAGATAGACAGATTTGTGGCAAGGACAAAAGATCCTCTTGCATGCGGGACGGATGCGTTGGTGATTCCGTGGCATCGGTTCTCACTGATTTACGCATTCCCGCCTATTCTGCTACTACCACGACTCCTTCGCAGGATCAGGCAGGAAAGGAAGTCGGTACTTCTGGTGGCCCCCGCTTGGCCCAGAAGGACTTGGTATGCAGAAATAGTAAGGATGACGGTGGGTTCCCCGTGGACCCTACCGGTACGCCCAGACCTGTTATCTCAAGGTCCAGTGTTCCATCCTGCCTTACAAATGCTAAATTTGACGGTTTGGCTATTGAGACCCACGTTCTGAAGAGTCGTGGGCTCTCAGGTCCTGTCATATCTACCTTGATTAATGCAAGGAAGCCAGCTTCCAGGATGATTTATCATAGAGTCTGGAAGGCTTATATAACCTGGTGTGAATCCAGAGGTTGGCATCCCAGGAAATATGTCATAGGTAGAATCCTTGATTTTCTACAGATGGGATTAGAGATGAAGCTGGCCTTGAGTACCATCAAGGGCCAGGTTTCTGCTTTATCAGTATTATTTCAGCGGCCACTTGCTTCGCATTCTTTCGTCCGAAACTTTATGCAGGGGGTGAAGTGTCTTAATCCTCCGGTTAAAGCGCCCCTAAACCCCTGGGACTTGAACTTGGTCCTGGCTGTGTTACAGAAACAGCCTTTTGAACCAATAAGTCAGATTCCTTTGGTCTTGTTGACAAGGAAGTTTATTTTTCTGGTGGCCATCTCTTCTGCTAGAAGAGTATCAGAATTAGCAGCTCTTTCCTGTAAGGAGCCTTATTTGATTATACACAAGGATAGAGTGGTACTACGCCCTCATCCTAGTTTTTTACCGAAGGTGGTTTCTGATTTTCATTTAAACCAAGACATTGTTCTACCTTCCTTTTTTCCAGATCCCTGTTCTCCGGAAGAGAGATCTCTACATTCGTTGGATGTAGTAAGAGCAGTTAAGGCCTATCTAGGGGCAACTACTCAGATCCGCAAGACGGATGTTTTGTTTGTGCTGCCAGAGGGTCCCAATAGAGGACAGGCAGCGTCAAAAGCTACCATTTCTAAATGGATTCGACAGTTGATCATTCAAGCTTACGGTTTGAAACAGAAGATTCCTCCGTTTCAGATCAGGGCACATTCCACAAGGGCTATTGGTGCTTCTTGGGCAGTGCATCACCGGGCCTCTATGGCTCAAATCTCAGATAAATCATTCTGGAAGCTGGCTTCCTTGCATTAATCAAGGTAGATATGACAGGACCTGAGAGCCCACGACTCTTCAGAACGTGGGTCTCAATAGCCAAACCGTCAAATTTAGCGTCTGTAAGGCAGGATGGAACACTGGACCTTGAGATAACAGGTCTGGGTGTACCGGTAGTGTCCACGGGGAACCCACCGTCATCCTTACTATTTCTGCATACCAAGTCCTTCTGGGCCAAGCGGGGGCCTCCAGAAGTACTGACTTCCTTTCCTGCCTGATCCTGCGAAGGAGTCGTGGTAGTAGCAGAATAGGCGGGAATGCGTAAATCAGTGAGAACTGATGCCACGGAATCACCAACGCATCCGCCCCAAAGATTTCTTGCCACAAATCTGTCTATCTTTTTGTTGAATCGGGATGCAAAGAGATCTACATCTGGAACCCCCCATCTTTGGCATATGGCCCAAAAGACGTCGGGATGCAGAGACCATTCCCCTGGAAGTAACTGCTGGTGACTTAGATAGTCCGCCTGCCAGTTCTCTATTCCCGGGATGAAATGCATGGCACATGCATCTCTGCCCAGACTAAGATCTGGTTCACCTCCTTTTGAGCAGCTCGGCTCCGGGTGCCTCCCTGATGATTGACATAAGCCACTGCTGTGGCATTGTTGGACTGGATCCTGACCGGACAACCCTGTAGCCTGATAGTCCAGTCTTTTAGGGCTAGATATATCGCCCGGATCTCCAGAATGTTGATGGGTAAGGTCCTCTCGGTCTTGGACCATATCCCCTGAACCGCAGACTGTTCCAGAACTGCTCCCCAACCTGACAGACTGGCATCTGTTGTTACCACCATCCAGGTAACCGGTAGAAAGGATTTCCCCTTCTGCAGGTTTTCGGGTATGAGCCACCAATTGAGGCTCTGACACACCGCATGCGACAGGTGCATCGGAAAGTCTAATGCCTGAACCTTCTTGTTCCAGGTCGACAGAATACTGTGTTGCAGCATTCCTAAATGAAACTGAGCATAGGGAATTGCTTCGAATGAAGACACCATCTTCCCTAGTAGCCTCATACAAAGGCGGACAGAGGGACCCTTCTTGGTCCTGACTGCCAGAATCAGCTCTCTTAAAGCAGTGATCTTTGCCTGGGGTAGAAATATTTTCTCCTGGCTTGTATCTATAATCAGACCTAAATACTCCAGTCTTCTTACTGGTTTTAGGAAAGACTTTTCTAGGTTGAGGATCCAACCCAGGTGTTCTAGATACCTGACTGTGGTCCTCAAGTTTCCATTCAAAGAGGCTACCGACCGGTCTATCAAGAGCAAGTCGTCTAGGTATGCTATGACAGCTATACCCTGAGCCCTTAATCTGGCCAGAGGAGGAGCCAAGATCTTTGTGAACACTCGAGGTGTAGTGGTTATCCCGAAAGGCAGAGCCACAAACTGGAAATGGCGCCCTCCTACCTCGAAGCGCAGAAACTTCTGATGAGCAGGAAAAATGGGCACATGCAGATATGCATCTCTGATGTCTATCGATGCCAGAAATTCTCCTCCCTGCAGGGTGGGAACTACTGTCCGAATTGATTCCATGCGGAAGGATTGAATCCTTAGGAATCGATTCAGATCCCTTAAATCCAGAATGGGTCTGACATCCCCATTTGGCTTTTGGACCGTAAAAAGGTTGGAATAGAAGCCCAATCCCTGGTCCTTTGCGGGAACTATCATAATGACCTCCTGCGACAAAAGTCGCTCTAACGCTAGAAGGAGCGACTGCTTCTTCTCTGGGTCTCTGGGGACACTTGATCTGAGGAACCGAGGAGAGGGAAATTCCTGAAACTCCAGCTTGTACCCTAAGGTTACCATGGAGATTACCCATCTGTCCTGGAAACCCTCCTGCCAGAGCCCTGAGAACTGTCGCAGTCTTCCCCCCACTCGAGTGAGCGGGGGCGCCCCCTCATGCAGAGGTCTTAGTGTTTTGCCTAGTAGGCTTCTTCCCCCAGGACTTCTTTTGTCCCTGGGGTTGACTCTTGTCTCTGGACCCAGATGGAGGCGGCCGTCGAGACTGCCTGGAAGCTGAAGCCCCAGGCGCTAGGGAAAGAGTCTGTTTGAAAGAGGGACGCTTACTCTTCTTTTTGACAGGTAAGAGAGAGCTTTTCCCACAAGAGATTCTCTTGATATAGTTATCCAAGTCTTCTCCAAACAACCTTGCACCACGAAATGGAAACCCAGCCAGCAGCTTCTTACATGGTGCTTCGGCTGACCAATTTTTCAACCATAGGATTCTACGTATATTATTATTATACAGTATTTATATAGCGCCAACAGTTTACGTAGCGCTTTACAACTTGAGGGTAAACAGTACAAATACAATACAATTTGATACAGTAGGAATCAGAGGGCCCTGCTCCTTACGTATATGCACCAACCCCAGTGAAAGACGGGAGGTTTGCAGGATAGAATCTCTAATAGCGTCAACCACAAAGCATAAGGCCGCTGGAAGGTTAACAAACCCCTGGGCCTGCTGTTCAGGTAATACTTTGATGACCTGCTTAACATGGTCTCTTAGGTATTGACAGACTCCAATCGCTGCTACTGCAGGTTGAGCCACTTAACCTGCTAAGGAAAAAACATCCTTCAATAGGGATTCCATCTTTTTATCTACAGGATCCCTGAGCATCTGAGCATTGTCTACAGGACAAGTCAGACTATTATTTACGGAGGAAATGGCGGCATTCCCCACATCTTAATAAACTTTTCTTCCATTGGATAAAGTGTTGAAAACTTTCTTGGCGGAAAAAACCTTTGTCTGGGTGATCCCACTCAGAATAAATGAGCTTTTCAAGTAAATTATGAACAGGAAAAGCCTGTGCTGCTTGGAAAGGTTTCAGTGACCCCAAAGCAGAAGAGGATTCTTTAGCAGTTTCAAGTAGGGGCAACTTAAATGTGGAGCGGACCAATCCAGTAAGGATCTGCACTAAGACTTTCTCCTCTTGGGAAGTCGCAGAGGGCCCCTCTCCACTTGATTCCTCCGAAGAGGAATCATCCGTCCCATCCCGATTCTCTGAAAGGGATTCGTCTCCTTTATCCCAGAGCTCCTCTTCCTGAGGGTCTTGGGGAACAGAGGAAGGCCTAGTGCGTTTTCTTCTACTGAGTGAAGACGTAATCACGGCCATTAATCTTTCCTCTAGACCATTAATGGTTGAGGAAAAAACCTCTTGTGTAATATATACAGGGGCTGAAGTGCCAGAAGCAGGTGTAGCCCCTGACCCCAATGGCTCTCCCTGGCTAGCCGTCCCTGGCCCATCAGGGGGGGAGGATGCTGCTGACAGGGGGCCCTCAGAACCTGAACGAGATCCCCTAGTGTCTCTGGTTCTTGGGGTGCTTGAACCTCTTCTACCCATAGTGCAAAGCAACAAGGTGTGAGGTATACAAATGAACACTGACTGCTGAGCGATGTAGTCTGGCTAAAAGCCTTGCTACCCAATGCTCAGTCTGGTGTTACTTCAGTAAATGCTGCCTAGGAGAATGCCTGTGTCCCACCTTACATGCGACCGTCAGCTCTGTGTCTCTCCAAAGGCTGTGTGCACCTGTACAGAGTGCCTTAATAGCCTGCAGCTGGCCTGAGTGGGAGTCTAAGCACCTGTGCTGATGTCCTGCCCCCCCCCCCTCGAATTTTGAAAAAACCGAGCGCTTCCCGCGCTGGCCGACTCTCCTGTAATACTATGGAGGATGGCTGGGGGAGGGGGAGGAGGGAGAGAAGCTGGTAGTGAAGACCTGCCTAAACGGCAATGGTCGGAAATGGCAGCCGAGGCAGCGGTGCCCGAGCGGTATAACCACTTTCTAGACCCCTGTGGCCTCTCTCTAGCCTGGGGGGGAACATTCAAACATGAGAAATCCCCCCTTCCATCCTACCTTTGCAGCCGGCCTGAGACGCTCTGAGACATGTGCAGCATAAACACTGAGACAGACAATCCAGCATGTGAAGGTTTGTGCTCTTGGCAGCCCCCGGTGGTCACAATAGGCATAGCATGCATTTACCTTAAAGGAGAAACCTACTAGAATTAGAAAATTCTGTGGAATCTCCTCTTACCTTATCCAGCCGCAGGGTTCAGTTTACACAGACCCAATCTTCACCTCTCACGGTGGGCTCCGTTTGAAAAAACCGTCAGAGACTGGGGCCCCCTACGAATAGGGGGATCCTGCAGTTCTGGGCCCGTAAAGCACCCTGCTAGAAATTAGGCTAGAAAACCATTTTCTAATATGCGGGGTACAGCTCTCTAAAAAGAGAAGCATTACAGGTAAAACCTTGTTTCTTCGGACACGAGGCCCGGGTACCATCCAATTCAACCTAGAAAGGACACTTTGAATGGATCCGGTCTGCCTGGCTTGCCCCAGTATAGGATATAGGATATTCCCTTTGGAGCTTCAGCACAGGACATCTTTACACGTCCATCACCTAAGACACTGGCGTAAAAACTGAGGTATCCCTGCAAGGGGAGGGATTATATAGGGGGTTGAACTTCCTGATAGGGTGTGCCAGTGTCCAATCACCAGTGATACCCTATATAACCCATCAGTAATTACTGTGGCTCTGTGTCCCGTGATGTTCGAGAAAGAAAAATAGTTTTTGGGTACAGTTTTGCATAACCATGCAATTGTCATTCAAAATGCGACAGCACTGAAAGCTGAAAATTGGCCTGGGCAGGAAGGAGGTAAAGTGCCCAGTAGGCAAGTGGTTAAACAATAGAATTTTAGAAACCTTTTATGCCTTGTACACACGAGCGGACTTTTTGACGGACTAGGTCCGACAGTATTTTCGACGGACTTTGCAGCGTAGGTCCGCCGGACTTTCAAACGAATGGACTTGGAC